>NW_004524732.1:5551876-5558724 GCF_000260255.1 Octodon degus
ATAAATAAATAAAATTTTAAAAAAAAAATTCTTTAAAAAAAAAAAACAGGTGATACTTACCATTGAAGCTTTTGTGAGCTATTGGTTGGCATATGATAAACAATAAATATTAGTTTCTCATCTTCTTTTCTGATAAATAACCCTTTACTTACCATCAGTAGAATTGGTAGCCTCCAGTTAAACACAACTATATTATCTCAATGTGTCCATCTCCTGTCCTTCCTAAAGTACTGTTCCCATGAAAATTGTAGTGAAAAAAATAAAAGGAGTCATAAGCCTCCCAGTACAAAAAATTAAACAAGGAACCAGAGTCTCACTAAAGTCACTAAGTTGGCCAGGCAGGACTTGAACTTTCTATCCTTGTGCCTCAGCCTCCCAGACTGTAGGGATTACAGACATATGCCACCATGTCTGGTCAGATTAGTATTTATTATGACAGAGGAAAAGGAAGAACTTCTAAAACTGAATGGATTAGGTTAGAACCTAAGAGCCTGCCAAGGAAAGCATTATCAAGCCACTGTACATATAAATCTAGTAAGGTCTCAAACTTGAAGAAAAGCTCTAGAAGTTGTGCACAGTATAAGACAGGGCCACAAAATGGGTGATTATTTGAACATTTGTAGAATGGCTGGGCTCTAGGTACCTTCTCCAATCCTATAAAGCTAGATGACCACTTCTTTCCTTCAGACCTCCATGACCATGGGAGATGACAATGGACACTGAATATAGTATCAAGACTCAGGACCCAAGAGAGCATGAGAAATTGAGTGACATGTAGGGCTGAGTCAGAGCATTAAAGTGGAAACCTGCATGTCCAACAATGGGAACTCCAGCCTTCTTCTAGTGCTTTGCTATTAATGACATAAACCAAGAGTGTGACCCCACTAGGACATAAAGGATTCATCTTTGAAGAAACTGAGTAGCCCCAGAAAAAGTCTGTGGATGCTGACAAAGGCTCGCTCGCTCCTGGTTGCTGTGTTGAAGTCTGCCAGTCAGCAGCCCCACTCTGACAGCTTCAAATGATTTATTATTTATAAGTAACAGAACACAACCAAAAATCACCACAATTTTGAAGAAGGCCTCAAACCCTGAATGTTGGGTCAGGGTTGTTGCTCAGTGGCATATAATTCTTACCTGACATACACAATTCCCTGTGTTTGATGCCTACCCAGCACCACCCCAAAAAAGGGGGAAAAAAACCCAACCTGAATGTGATAAGGCTTTTAACTCTCACTTCCAGTCTATGGGAAATAGAAGAAAAAGAATCTTATTAAATGGGGAGGCAAGATGACAAAGTTTAAAAATGTTAAGATGTTCTATAGGACAGTGGACCTGAAAAAAAGAATTGTGTGTATAGGAGAAAAAACGGTTCAAGATTAAAGATGCAGTAAGTCCATGACTTATAAGAAGTTCTGTTTCTGAAAGAGTTTTCATTATTAAGTCCACAAAGTGAGCCTTACATAGTATACCTATGGAAGTTCTCAACTTGAATGTTCATAAATCAGTGGCTTACTGTACTTAATTCTAACATGAATAGTTATAAAAAGACATTTGGAGCATAATTGGGGAAATTTGAATAAGGACTATGTACTAAGGCATTGTTCTGTTTTACTTTGTTTTCACACAGGGTCTCATATAATTCAGTGTGGCCTTGAACTTACTATGTAGCCCAAGTTGGACTAGACTAGAACTCACTGTAGTCCTTCCACTTTAGCCTAGCCAAGTGCTAGAATTACAGGCTACCACATCCAGTTTATGGCATTATTTTTGACATTAATATGATAATATTATAATTATGTAAAAAATATCCTGTATTTAAAGATGGATATACTCTGGTTTCTCTTCTGATCAGATAAGTCTATCACCTTTTTTTTTTTTTTTTTCGGAACTGGGGATTGAACTCAGACCCTTGTGTTTGCTAGGGAAGTGCTTATTCACCTTTTTTAAAAATGGATAAAATAGAGATGAAATACATAATGTCTTAAACTTACCTTAAAATATTTTGAGGGGCCAGGGATATAGCTCAGCAGCATAAGAGCCTGCCTGGCAAGTGCGAGGTCCTAAGTTTGATCCCTGGTATCGCATAAATAAATAAATAAAGTCAGAAAATATTTGAGTAAAAAATTTAAATAAATCAACCATTCTAAAATGTTACTAATTATAAAATGTGACAACTATAATTGTTTGCTATTTTTTCATGTATATTTGAGATTTTTCACTTTTTCATAACTTAAAAAAAACTAAATGAAATTAATGGAGGAGTTATATAGGAAAATATCATTACTATACACTTAAGCACAATAATTAATTGTGAAGTATTGATTTTAAAATTGAGAGGATGAGAAGAGAGAAAAGTTGTAAGAGGAAGAAGTAGATGTTGGTTTATGATATATGAATTTTTAACAAGGTGTGGTGGCATTCAGGAGTTTCAGGCCGTGCCGTGAGTTCAAGGACAGCCTGGGCTACACAATAAATTTATGAGTCTCGCCTGAACTACATAGCAAGACTCTGTCTCAAAACAAAAAATGTCTGTATTTTTGCCAGTCATGGAGCTACATGCAGTCACAATAACTACTTAGGAGACTAAGGCAAGAAAATTATAAGTTTAGAGCCAACCTAGACAAATTAGTGAGATCCTGTCTCAAAATGTAAAAAACATTAAATGCCTGGGAATGAACTCCAGAGGTTCAATCCCAACTACTGTAAAACAAAACAAACCCAGATTTTCACCTACCCATAATATAAAGTCAAAGAAACTGATAAATAAGGAAAAGAATGTAATCATATTGAAATTCCAGGGCTGGGGACATAGTTCAGTGGCATAAGTGCCCACCTGGCAAGCTCAAGGTCCTGAGTTCAATCCCCTGTACAAAAAATAGAGCCGATGAGATAGCTCAACAGACTCAACTTCCTGCTTAGGCAATCTCAGGGGCTGGGATTCGATCCCTGGCACCACATGCCCCACTGGCCCTGATCCCAGGGCACGCTAAGCCCTTGATTGAGTCCAGGCATGGTGGCACGCACCTGTAATCCCAGTCCCGGGAAGCTGAAAACAGGAGGATCACTAGGTGTTCGAGCTGTGTAGTGAGATCCTGCACACAATAAAAGTAAAAACAAACAAGTGAAATTCCAGTGAAACAGCAAAGTTGAAACACATTGTTAAGGGTTATTCTGGAGGTTAGTGAAGGGTGAGGCAGGAATCACTATTTTTTATAATCTAAGAGGTTTAAAAAGTAGAAAAAGTCACCCCACAATCTTACTTTCTAGAGACTTTCCTTTTAGTAATAATTTTCAAATTATGTATATTGAGCCAGCTGTGGTGACACATGCCTGTGATCCCAGCAGTTGGGAGGCTGAGGAAGGAGGATTACCTCGAGTTTGAAGCTAGCCTGGACTGCATAGAAAGACTATTTAAAAAAAAAAAAAAAGAAAGAAAGAAAAATAGGGCTGGGGAGATGGCTCAGTAGAATAAGTGCTTCCCTGGCCAGCACAAGGGCCTGAGTTCAATCCCCGGAAAGACCCAGAGCTTCCCCAAGAAGTACCACAGCCAAAAAAAAAAAAAAAAAAAAGAAAGAAAGAAAGAAAAAATCATATATTAATTATTTTGAGACAAATAAAATTAATATTGAATAATGTCAGTAGCTGTCATCAGATGATTAAGTAGTTCAGGTTTCCAAAGAATGTTTTATGATTAGCTCTTGACCAAATAAATTAATCTGTTGTTATACTGTTACATAAGTAAAGGTTTTTCAAACTTGGGTACCAGAAAGGATCACTTCATAGGTCACAGATTTGCTTGTCCTGAGACCCAGAGCTGCACCTATGACTCCACAGCATGGTCCTGTGGCTCCTTTGAGGGTTGTCATTAGTTAGTGGCTTGATCCTTACATAGAAAGGAATTTCCCCTGGTTTTACCTCATATTCCTTTACTAGAATTCACATTTGCACTGTCGTTTGCTTTTATCCACTAGATATATTTTATATGTCATAGTTTTATTTCTTACCTTTTATGTCATATCTCTATTTGTATATCAGATTTCAACCCCCAAGTGCTGATGAATTTTTAAAATTTGGTTTTAATTTATAGTTTACTAGATAATAATATTTTGTTGAATGTAACTTTCAGGAGTTGTCTTCATTTATTCTGAGCAGTAACTCATGTCTGTTAAATTTGGGTTGTAGATTTAGTGCACACAGAGGGACAACTTCAAAATGAGGAAATTATGGTAAGTAAATACACTTTGTAAAGATGAAATTTCTCCTTAGCAAGCACAGTGCATTCAGATTTTTAGTACATCTCTGTAGTACTAGAATTAATACATATCCTCATGGTATCATAGGTTTTGAAACTAACCAACCAATAGAGAGGTGATGCTCAATAGTATTAGAAGCTAACCATTATAAATTAGGCTCTTGCCTGTCATAGAATGGAGACAACAAGGTGGAAACACAATTCATTTACTTACTTATTTCACTTTGCTCACCTATTTGTGGTGCTTTTTTTTTGTTTGTTTGTTTGAGACAGTGTCTTGCTATGTCGCCCAGGCTGGCCTTGAACTTGTATGGACCCTCCTATCTCCTCCTCCCCAGTGTTGGGATTACAGACGTGCACCACCACAACTGGCTTGCTTTGTTCATTTGTTTGGAAGTGTGTGTTTGCTTTGCTTTCTTTCATTTAGGATAGGAATCAAAAAAGGTCAAAATGTCAAAAATAAATGTTAATTTAAGCATGAAAGGGCAGAAAGATTCAGATAAGGGAACTGAGACATAAGATCAGCAACAAATAAGTCACAAAGGGTTGAAGTGGAGAGAGCTCGTAAGTTCTGACAGCATTTGCAGGGCTTGGCTCAACCAGTGGAATGAATGCTGTTGATAGGAAACTGCTGCTTCGGCAGGAGCTCCTCTGTTCCCTTGTTTTGTACAAATAAAAACACAAACAGGATTGAGATGGTCACATTTGCTTAACTGGAGTTTCTCTATGTGAGGGTTAAAGTGAGACTTTTTTCACTGAATTTGCCTTACATCTTACTAGAAGCTGCTGTGATGCTGTAGGAAGGGTTTTAAATTTTCATTTCCTTTTCCACAACCAAAATCTGCCTAATGACTGGGGAAACCAGTGGGGTCCAGAAAAAAAATGATTATTCTGAATTCTAACCTTTCTATTTTTCTGTCTGCACTATTTGGTTTGTAATTCATGAACTTCTACTTCCTTCAGTGTTTTCTCTCAGGACTCACTGTAGGTTGAGAGTTCTAGACAGTCTAGAAAGCAGTAAGGGGGAGGGAAGCTGAAAATCTCCCATCATTTCATTGCTCTGTCACAGTGTATTTACTGCACCTACTTTCTTCTAGTCAGCACACTCACTCCAATAATAATGTGGACAATTTTGTATCGTCTTGTTTTGTTGAGACAGGGTCCCACTGCATAGTGCAGGCTGGCTTTGACCTCACAGTGAACCTCCTGCCTCAGCTTCCCGAGTACTGAGATTACAGTGTATGCCTCCATACCCAGCCAACTGTCATGTTTTTCTAATTTAACATTGTACCACAAGCTTCACAATTACAAAATAACATTTGTCCATTTGCATATATTTCAGCCAACTTTTTTCTTCTTCTATCATTAAAAGTAATAAACAAAAACATTCTTACATCTTACTAGGAGCTGTAAGATGTTCTTGCTACCACAACCTTCACGTTTTTGACTGTTTTCTAAGATTAAATTTCATGGAATGGAATTACTGGGTGCAAGGACATAAACATTCTTATAGCTTTTTACATACATTGCCAAATTGCTCTCTGGAGAAATTATAGAAATGTGAGAGCATAGTATGCTTCAGGGAAGTACATTCTCGGGCATCATTAACCAAGGGAAACTTCTTATCAGGAAAAGGACTTTGTAAAGACACTTTTAAAAGATTGATCAGAAATGTACAGTTGCAATGTGCAGCCCTCCTACTGTTTTTCATAAAGCTTAGGCTGACATCCTGCTGATAGACATCAGAACAACTGTTGTGTGGGGCTGGGATACCTTCTGAGTGTGCCATTTTATATATTGTTATACAGTTAGAATATGACTCCTGCATCAAATCCTTTCTTCTGCTAACTGCTTGCTAACAACTAACTAGGATTGCTAAGAGCATCCATATTGATTTTTTTTTTCTCCCTCCAGGCACACGATGGCCATGCTACTTACTTGAGAGTCATTATTCTGTCAGCCTTTGATCATTTTGCATCTGTACATAGCATTTCTGCAGAGGGAACAGTAGCCTAAATTTTTCTTAGTAATTGCAAAAAGATGCTCTTGTAAGGCTTTTTAAACAATGTATCTATTTAAAAACAAAGCTGTCATTGATATACTTTATTAAAAGGAATTGTCAACTTGCTTCTGTTTTTATTTGTATTTTGCAAAGAAATTTTGGTTTCCTCAATCAGCAGTAGAGGATCTAAGGAAGCTGTGGCTTCAGTGTACAGCTTTATCAAAGTAATATGGGAAAATTTAACTGATAATGTATGGTGTCCGCTCAGCATCTAATAAAGTGGTTGTTAAATCTTAGGCATTAATTTTTAAAATTTATTGATTGATGTAGAAAGCTAAGTGAGCAATGTAGATGCTAAACAATGTAAGACTTCAGAGAGAAGAAAGTGCCTATGGGAAGGTTCTATTGAGGCTGTAGAACCTGCACTGGGGTGGACCTTGTGGAACAAATCATTTTTGTTCTGATTAAAAACCTGGGAGAAGAGTTAGGAAACACACATTTGTATTTTCTAAAGACAACCTTCATTTATTTATTTATTTATTTATTTATTTATTTATTTATTTATTTTTGACATTTTGAAGAGGAAAAGAACAA
>NW_004524732.1:5558879-5577375 GCF_000260255.1 Octodon degus
ACTCAGGACCTTGCACTTGCCAGACAGGCACTTAAGCTGCTGAGTTATCTCCCTAACCCAAGACTTCTCTGAGTATATCTTATTGTATAGTTTTGACTCTGGAAATGTGAATAACTAGTATAGCCAACAGTTAAAAGCAATTCTAGGGGTCCAGGGATATAGTTCAGCATAAGCACCTGCCTGGTAAGCAGAAGGTCCCGAGGTCAATCCCCGGTACCAAAAACTTTTTCAATTTATTTAGTACAGGGTCTCACTACATAGATCAGACTCTAGTGATTTTCCTGTTTTTAGTCTCCCAAGCACTGGGATTACAGGCAAGTACCACCACGTCCAGTCTCAATTGCTGTTTCAGTGTGCCCCGTGGTCAGGGCTGGCATGGCACAACGGGGATTGAAATTTGGCCACTGCGCTCTGCCTAAGCAGGCGCTTTAGTCTGCTGAGCTATCTGGCTGGCCCCCAAAAAACATTTTTTAAAAAGCAACTCTATAAAAACTATTAAAAACAAATCACAAATTAGTAAATTAAATATGCAGGGAAAGATAATCATGTAAGTGACAAAACTTGTCTATGCAATGTCCATTAGTTTCTTGACATTCCTGGAAAAAAGTACCACAAACTTGGAGACCTAAGCCAAATAAATTTTCTCACATTTATGAAGGCCTGTCATGCACAACCAAGGTGTTGAGAGGGTGGTTGTTTATAGAGGCTGAGAAAAACTTTGATGCCTTTTCCTTGGCACTAGGGTTGCACAGTCCTTGTGTTAGGGCACCACAGCTCTAGTCTTTACCTCTGGCATCTCATAGCATGTTTGTGTATCTTCATGTCTTCTTGCCTATGGGTATATCTGTCTCTGTGTATCATCCTGTATTACAGTGACACTAGAAAGAGCCCAGCCTTCTCCAGTATGACCTTGACCTTTGTTCTTGTTGGGATTTTTTGTTTTGTTTTTTGGAGATAAAGTCTCACTTTGTAGTGCAGGCTGGCGTCCAAGTCCTGGTGATCCTCCTGCTTCAGTTTCCCAAGTGATAGATTATAGGTGTGTGCCACATCCCTTGCTCCTTGTTTTGATTTTTTTTTTTTTTTAATTTTTGTATTTCGTACAGGGTCTCACTATGCAGCTTGGACTTGTAGTGAGCCTCCTGTTTTCAGCCTCCCCAGCACTGGGATTACAGGCATGTGCCCTCACACCCAGTCTCAGTGGCCAGCTCAGCATGCTGAGGGGTGGGGCCCACACGGCCTGTGGTGTGGGGAATTGAACCCCGGTCCCTGCGCTTGCCTAAACATGCACTTAGTCTGCTGAGCTATCTCACCAGTCCTTGCTCCTTGTTTTAATTTGTTACATCTGCAGGGGCCCTGTTTCCAAGCCCTATCACATTCTCAGGCACCAGGTGTTAGGACTACAGCATACCTTGTGGGAGACATAATTCAACCCACAAAACAATGTATTTGTGATGGTTAAATTTATTTGTCAGCTTGATTGGGCCATCATAACCAGATGTTAGGTAGGCGTTATTTTGGCTGTTTCTGTGAGGGCTTTTAGGTAACATGAACATTAAGCTGGTGGACTTTAAAGCAAATAGTCCGCTATAGTGTGGGTGGCTTCATCCAATTAGTTAAAGGCTTTAACAGAACAGACTGAGTTCCCTGGCAAGAGGGAATTCAGGGGGCTGGTGAGATGGCTCAGTGGTCTAAAGCACCTACTTAGAACAAGTTTAGCAAAGCCAGCCAGCCCCGCCCCCTGGTGGACTGAGCTGGCCACACACACACACACACACACACACACACACACACACAAATAAATTAAAAAAAAAAAAAAAGAGGGAATTCAGCCAGCAGATAGCCTGCTGTGTTGATGTATACCACTGACCCTTTCTTGGGTCTCCAGGTGCCAGCATGTCCCAAAGATTTAGACTTGGACCTGATAGCTTCCATGAGTAAATATCTTTTTCTGTCTCCATATGCATACCAATCCAGGCCCTGTTGGTTCTGTTTCTTTTGAGAGAATTCCTTGTTGTTGTTCTTATTGTTGTTGTAAGTGAGGTCTTACTATGTTACCCAGACTGGTGTCAAACTCATGGACTCATCCTGCCTTATCCTCCTATGTATCTGGGACTGCAGCGCATCTCTGGGGAAGTCTAATACAGACTGAAGACAAAGTAAACCTACAAGAAAATCTTGGGGTTTTTTTGTTTGTTTTGTTTTGTTTTGTTTGGTACCAGGGATTGAATTCAGGCCCTTGTGCTTGCCAGGCAGGCATTTAAGCCATTGAGCTATCTCCCCAACCCTGAAAAATCTTAGTCTTCATTGAGTTAATACCTTGAGACAATTTTAATGTCCTATATGTTGTTAGATAATACAAATAAGTAGGACCACAGAGATGGATTAGTGGAGTAAGTGCATCCCTGGCAAGTGTAAGGGCCTAAGTTCAATCCCTGGTTCCACAAAAAAAAAAAAAAAAGAATTCAAATAAGTAACTTACAGTGGCTAAAAATCAAGATTATAGTTTGTAAGTAAAGAAATGCAAGCATAGGGGCCAGGAAGATGGTTCAGTGGAATAAGCGCTTCCCTGGCAAGCACAAGGGCCTGAGTTCAATCCCCAGTTCGGCAAAAAAAAAAAAAAAAAAAAAAAGAAATACAAGTATAAAATCAAAGAAATTAGGGCCGGGGAGATGGCTCAGTAGAATAAGCGCTTCTCTGGCAAGTGCAAGGGCCTGAGTTCAATCCTCGGTTCTGCAAAAAAAAAAAAAAAAAAAAAAAAAAAAAAAGAGTTGAAAGAAATTAAGTACATTCCTCTATGGTTTAATTATAATTGAAAATAGCAGTATAACTCTTCCTTTCCCATCTTTTTTATTCTTTGAGACAGGGTTCATTAATAAAGACTAATGGGGTCATGTCAGACACAGAAGCCAATAGATGGGATAAAAGTAGAACAATTTAAGCTGAAAAAATATTTGCAGTTGATTAAAAACATATTCAGTATACTCAATTCACATTGACAAGAGAGGGCCTGGGAGATACCCATGCTGAGATAATGAGTTTGGGCTGGCTTCAAAATCATTAGGTAGCCCAGGCTGGCCTCAAACTTGGGCAGTCCTCCTTTTGCGGCCTCCTGAGTGCTAGAATTACAGGCATGCACCACCAAACCCTGTGAAATCTTTGAGAAGTTTTAAATACAGTTTACTAAAAACTCATATACATTTGTGGATCACTTACTGTGGGCCAATGCCTGTCACCATGTCTTGCATAAAGTTAAACAACCAGCCAATATTTATTTAAAAGGGTGGATGAAAAAGTAAATCTCTGATTACCTTTTAGTCAAGGAAATATGACAAAGGAAATATTACGAAATGAAAATTACTGTGTGATTCATTTCTACAAATTTCTAAAAATCACTGCAGCTGTGGGTCTAAGGACTATAGGGGTCATTCACTGCAAACTTCACCTCTGAGGCCACCCTTGTAACCTGATTCTGGTGGTGAGACTGCCCAGGATGTGTGGTAGCACATCAGAGTATTAAGCGTGTACACATAGTCTTTGCCACTGCTACAGAAATCCCACTTCTAGAAATACATTCTCAGATGATCAGATAAGGGACAAATAGACTATGGTAAATTGGCAAATAGTGGTTAGCTGAGCTGAACCAGTGTGGTTCTGGGTGTAAGAGGCCCATCTGCTGATGATTGCTGGCAGCCTAAGAGGCAAAATAGAAGTAGGAGGAGAAGGAGGAAGAAAAAGAGAAGGAGGACGAGTAGGAGGGTTGTTAGAGAAGCTGTTGGGAAGCTGTGGGGAGCTGTTGGTTCCTTCAGAGGAGCTTGTCATGTTTACTTTCCTGGTGAACTGGTCTATTCTCATCATCAAAAGAGCTTGAGATCTTGTGGCTGCAAATAGCTATAGTTCATTGTGAGGAAGCTCTGATCCTTTGAGCATTACTTGCTGGCTCCGGAGGGGAAGATGGTGCACTGTTCAGTCTCCTGGAGAAGCTTGTCACTCGGTTTTCCTCATCATCAGAGGGGACCTCACTGTCGCTTAGGATGGCTGTGGTATGGCCTTTGAGGGAGCTGAGGTTTGGCCTTTGAACAGCGCTTCCTGGCTCCAGTACAGATCCTTCATACCACTGGCGTGGATTTTCTAGCTTCCACAACTGACTTTGGGCCTTCCCAGAATAGATTTGTGAATCAGACCTGCATGAGACATTGTCATGGGCTCTAGGCCTCCATTTGGATTCATGTAGACCATTACCATGGGATCCAGGCCCTCCGTTGGATTCTTTGGTCTTTAGTGTGTGGACAGATTTCCTGGACTCTAAATATGATTCTTTGGGTGAATATTAGAAAAATCTTACAATTAAGTGTCCTGTACTATATTGTATTGTTTCCCCTTGCAAAACCCCAAACTACAACATATACCAAGATAAATGGAAAAAAAAATTATAGTAATCCTATTTATAAGATTGGAACTCACTATGCATCTACATACTAGAAGTGTGATTTGCCTCCTACACCATATTCTAATGAGAGATAAGTCCTACATAAATATAGAATGGATACTTGCAGCTAAGATGGTGGAGGAAAGGGATCCTTGCTCTGTTTCCTTTCTTAAAACTCATTATTCATGAACTGGGGAGATAGCTCAGTGGTCTTAAGTGCCTGCCTGGCAAGTACAAGGACCCAGGTTTGATCCCCAGTATTGCATGCCATGCCAACCCCAGAACCCTGGGCATGCTATGCCAGCCACCAAAAATGGAGATACTGGTAACACGTGTAATCCCAGCACTGGGGAGACTGAGATAGGAGGATCACTGTGAGTCCAAACTGCATAGCAAGATACTGTACCAGGGGCTGGTGAGATGGCTCAGTGGTCTAAAGCACCTACTTAGTACAATCTTAGCAAAGCACAGGGACCGCAGTTCAATCCCCCAGCACCACATGCCAGCCAGCCCTGCCCCCTGGTGAGCTGAGCTGGCCACACACACACACACACACACACACACACACAAATAAATAAAATTTAAAAAAAAGATACTGTACCAATTAAATTAAATAACAATTTTTTTAAAAAAACTCATTATTCACAACAAAAAAATTATAAAAAGAAAGAGGAGGGGCCGGGGAGATGGCTCAGTAGGATAAGCGCTTGACTGGCAAACGCAAGGATCTGAGTTCAATCCCTGGTTCCGCAAGAAAAAAAAAAAAAAAAAAAAGAAGAAGAAGGAACTTAATCTTCAAGGAAATAGTTATAACCTCTAACAGGAACACATCCCTGTACCTGCTAAGCACCATGAAATCTGCAGTTTGGTGAAGAAGACTTAACTCACAAAGGCTCGTCCAGTTGTTCCTGCCTAGTCCCAAGAGGACCATAACTGGCTGCAGCAGGAAGGGAGGATGTCCCCATAGAGGCTCACACTAGAGACAGAGAGTGACAGAGAAGGAGGAGCCCAAGGAGAAACCAGCTGAGACACACTGAGCTTCTGTTACTTGAGGCCAGTTCTCAGGAACAGGGACCTTTTTTGGGCCATTGGCAGCCAGCACACAAAGCATGGCTCCTGAAACAGCAGTTTCAGTCTCATCTGAGAACTTGTTAGAAATGCAGATTCCCATCTAGGTGTAGTGGCACACTAGAAGGTTGAGGCAGGTTGCAAGTTCTAGCTCAGCCTGAGAAATTTAGTGGCTTAGCAAGACTTGGGGGGGGGGGGCGATACAGCTCATTTTGAAGGCCCTGGGTTCAATCCCCAAAATCAAAGAGAGTAAAAGAATCAGGGGGTGGGGAGATGTCCCTAGACAGTCCTCAGATCTGTTGAATCAGAAATCCTGAGGGTGAGAGCCCTCAAATCTGTGATTTGACAAACCCTCCAGGTAATTCTGACACATGCCAAAGTTCAAGAAGCTATATATAGTAAGGACCTTATAACTAGAGGCTGTAAAAGGGAGGGAGGGTGCAGCAGGAAAATAGAGGAGATATAGAACATTTATTGCAAGGGAAATTACACAGAGAATATATCAGGCTGAGAACTTAGTTATCTTTCAAAAAGAAAAAATTATGACACCAAAGATAAAAAGTAAGCTGGTAGAGCCAGGTAATGTGGGCAAAACATTTTTCAGGAGTAAAAGTCACATAAGAAAAAAGGTATAATAATTGTCAATTTGAGTAAGAGACATACAACTAGATTAGATCAGTACAGTTCTGGGTGTGGAAGACCCACCTGAGGGGGAATTGTCACCAAAATGGAATAAAAGGAACAAAGAAGAAAGGCTCACTCCTCTCTCTTCAGAGGCACTCCAGGCTTCACCCTCACCTTGGACATAGGCTCCTGGCTTCCTGCAGACTCCTTGGCCTCTGACACAGACTCACATGGGACCCTACACAGCTGCAGGCCTTCCCCTGGATCCTTGGGGTCTTCTGTGCACATAGCTGCCCCACTGCAGCCTTCCACCCCTGCCTCTGTGGGCAGCTGCAGTAAGTCAGTCTTACAAATTCTTATATATTTGTACATCTTGCATTGAAACTGTTTCTCTGGTGGCGCTGACTGATACACAAGAATGGTGATGATAGTCCTACGTGCAGCCTTAGAGTTTAGTGAGGAAAACTAACATCCCTCTAGATATTTTCATCAGAAGGAGAAACGATGATGGAAATAGGTTACAAGGCAGTGGATAAAACTGGGAAAACAGCCCAGGTGTGACCCTGTGCTGAGGCCAGGACTACACTCACTGTTGCCCACGGAGGTATGTCACTGCCTCCAGACAGAAGCCAGCTGCTACCATGGCTGGTGATACTGAAGCTGCTACCCTGTACTTACAGTCACCTATAATCCTCACACCCAGAAGTGCAAGGATGGCTTTGCTCATCCAGCTGCCTTCTAATCTCCCCACAATGTACCCCCACCCCTAAGCACAGACCCTACCCAGAGGTAGCTGCCAGGAAAACATTGGAATGTTGCTTCTTGGAACCAATGGAAGAGGAGAAATGCACTTGAAGCAACATAACCTGGTATGACAATAGACTCACCGTAGGAAAAAATCTCGATGGGAGCTTGTGAAATTAGAATAGGTAAGGGCTGGGAGATAGCTCAGTGGTCTAAGCACCTGCCTGACAAGTGCAAGAACCTGAGTTCGATCCCCAGGACCGCATGCCTGTGTGGGCCCAGAAACCTGAGTGTGCCATGCCGGCCACCAAAACCAGGTGTGTGATGGCACACACCTGTAATCCATGCACTAGAGAGGCTGAAACAGGAGGATCACTACAAGTCTGAGCTGTGTAGTGAGACCCTGTACCAAATAAATAAATAAAAGATTTTTTAAAAAACTTGAAGCAGGCAAGAACAAAAATGTGAAAATAGCTAGATGGGTAGAGAAGACACTGATTATGACAGAAAAGGAGCTATATTACCTATAATCATAGGTCAGGCTGGCCAGATAGTTCAGCAGATTAAATCACCTGCTTAGGCAGATGCAGGGGTTGGAGGTTCAATTGAACCCCTGTGTGCTGTGCTGGCCCCGCCCCTGGGGCACACTGAATGAGACCAGTCCCAGCACTTGGGAGGCTGAAAACAGGGAGGATTACTTCAAATCCAATCTGTTAGTGAGGCCCTGTAGGCCCCATACTAACCACATTTTAAAAAAATATATAGATCCTATTAAGATAATAGGGCAAGTGCCACAAGAAAGATATTCAGGGCAATAGAAGAAGACATTCCTGAAATTAAAATATAAGAAACCTAGGATCAAAGTGTTTTGAAAACAGGATCTTGCTGTGTTACACAGCCTGGACTTAACCACCTGAGCTTGAATGATAAACTACTGCCTCAGCCTCCCAGGTAGCTGGGACAATAGGCATGCACCAACACACCTAGCCAACTCTTTACTGCTAGAAGACAGTCCAGCAATGTGCCTGAGTCTGAAATTTACTAAAACACAAGAATCTGAAGCCAGCCATGTTTCTTCCCAGTTTAAAGATGCCAGCCTGATATTTGTAAGCAAGACTTCAGGGAATAGAGGACACATGTCCTCTGTAACAAAACTAATGGTGACTGACGGTAATCTGATCTGTTCAACAGATTGGGTATCTGGGAACTCTCTTCAGCCAAATACCTAATGCTGCATAAAATTTTTTTAAATAAACATTTTAAAATTTCTGGCAAAACTTACCAAAATTAAAAGAAAATACTCTGTAGCCAGGAATGAATTGAGAGTTTAACTCTAGGGAGGTGAATAAGCACCATAGTGCTGACTACTCTGGGCACATCTGCCAACTCCTGGCAGTCAAGAGCTTCATTTCCTAGGCTCCTGCCACATGCAGGAGGCCCTGTCTTGGGCTATCATAATGGGTGAAGCTCTTGCCACATAAAGTCAAGAAGTACAAGGGACATCCTCACAGAAAACTCTCAAAGGGAGGGCCTTCTTTCCAAAGCAGACAAATAGGGGCTATGGGGAATAGCCTCAGTGGTATATCCCTTGTCTAGTGTGCATAGGACCCTTCCTGTGATTCCCAGCACTGCACAAAGAAAACAAACAAAAACAAAGACAGGTTGTAATGAAGTATTTTAAGTCTGTTGATGTTCTGAATGCAGACAATACTCCAGTCTGAACAGGACACATCACATCAAAGTTATTTATTTGGCTCCCAGTGCTTTATGATATTAGTCAAACAGAATGGGTTTATTCAGACCCAGAGAGGTTGCCTTTGAAGAAACAAACACCACTTCTCCATTGTCAGTTAGATTTGAGCCCAAAGCTCTCTCAGTTCCTACACATATTCTTGTTTCCATTTTTGTTCATATAGTTCTTCTACTTGGAATGTCCTTCTCCCTTCCCAAACATGAAAGCAATGGGCACCCCTGAAGACCAAATTGAAATGCCACTGGTGCCATGCAGGTTGAAAGTCACCTGGCTCAAAGGTCTTACTGTGTCCTTTGCACCCAGTGACCAAATTAAGACACCATACTCCGCCTTGAATTGGAGTTGGTGGAATATGTGTCTATTCCCCCATGAAATTAAGCTGCTGCAAGATAAGCTGTGCTTTATCCATCTTTGCACCGCTCTGCATCCTGAAAACCAGGGCGCAGTTAATGTTTGATGTGTTAAGTTGAAGAGATTTAAATGGAAAGCCGGGGGTCTGTCTCACCATTCTGAATATTCCTCAGTTCCAATTACTGTCATTTGTTGAAAGCTGGGAGATTTCTATGCATTATCAACATGAGTCAGAGGACCATGGGAGGACTATGCCCTTCTGAAGGGCATTGCCATATATGCTGTCTCCTTTTGTGGGCGTCAGTACTTAGGAAGAATGCACAGTGCTAGCCATCCCACCACCTCATGGAGAGAATGCTGCTTGTCCTCAGCATAAACTCACAAACCCATACTTCTCAGAAAGATATTTTGGCAAGATAGAGTATTTTTAGTCATTTTAGTCCTACTATCCTTCTGACCCAGGTCCTCAAATAGCCCAAGGATGTGGAACAATAATAATAATCATAATAACAGTCAAGACTTCCATGGCATTTTCTCCAAGCCATGCACACTTCTGAGTGCTTTACTCATACATTTTCTATGGTAGGTACTATTGGTGTCCTCTTTTATACTTCAGATACCAGCACAGCTTAGCTCAAGTCACATAACCTAGTAGGGACAGAGCTCAAACTCTGGCCTTAACATCAGAGATGACATTTTAATCTATATTATTTCTAGTGCTGAGAAATTACTCAGCTCTCTGAGCTCTGATTTTCTCATTTTATAAAATGGACATAATCTCTTCTTTGGGACAAAAAGAAATTAAATAAGAATACTACAAAGGCTGTCCAAATAGCTCAGCAGATTAAAGCACTTGCAAGCAGGCGAAGGGGCTGGGGGTTTGATTCCCAAGCCTGCTGTGCCTGCCCGCCCCCGGGGTACACTGAGATGGCAGTTGAGACTGGGCATGATGGGGCATGCCTGTAATCCCAGCTCTGAGGAGGCTGTAAACAGGTAGATGACTATGAGTCCGATCTAGTAGTGAGACTCTGAACACCCTGTAGGCCCTTCCCTAAAATACAAAAAAAAAAAAAAAAAAAACCCTACAAAGCCTGTGCTTTGTAGATGATTAATAATAACTATTTTAACAACAGTAAAATGACCAGGCACAGTGGGATGCATGACGTGAGCCCAGGAGTTTGAGGACAGCCTGGACAACATGGCTAGATCCTGTCATTAAAATTAAAAAAGGATCAAGTGGAGCATTAAAAATATTAGCATTGTGTCAACTAAGGCATGGCCAAGGAGAATGTGTTTTCATGCTAGTACAATGTCTCCCAAGTCCATTCTTTGTCATGTTGTGAAGATAATTTGATTTCAGTGTAAAAAGTTATTTCCCAAGGGCCAGTAAGATAGCTCAGCAGACTAAGCGCCTGCTTAGGTGAATTCAGGGACTGGGATTTGATCCCTAGCACCACATGCCATGCCAACCCCACCCCCAGGCACACTGAGCCAGCCACCAAGACCAGATATGGTGGTGCACACCTGTAATCCCAGCGCTGGAGAGGCTAAAAACAGTAGGATCACTATAAAGTCCAAGCTGCACAGTGAGACCCTATACCAAATACATTTTTTTTTAAAAAATTACTTCCCTCTAGCAGTATTTCACAAGAAAATACCATGTCTGACACTTAACACATAGAGATTGAGTGTTCTTCTCACCAAATGAGCCCTCTTCCCCCACCTCCAGCATGTGCTTTTTTTGCTAATCAGATTGCATTGAGATATAATAAAGGATAGATGAGGCTGACACAAATTAAAAGATGAAATGCAAAGATCACACCGAAGCCACCCACAATAGCCTGATACATTTTAATTGTTCCATATTAGTTTGCTGCATCTTAAAACATTTTCTTTCAAATCAAGTCACAGCTGTGTATACTTTACACTGTGACTGTCATGAACAAATATGAAAAGAAGCAGAATTAGAACCGATGAATACCAGTGGTTATCCACTAGTCTGATGTGACACAAATGACCATTAAGAGACTTGTGAAGAAATCAGTGAAACAATGTCAGATATGTTCTTCTGCATAACTGAACAACAGCTTCTTCTAGTGCCTGTTGTTGGCTGTAGTGAAGGTCTTCATCCTTTTGGAAAGTAAAAAATCCCTCAAAATGACTCATGATAAGTTATCATGGTGGGAGAGAAATATATTCAGTAAGTATAGTTGGTAAAGTGAATACTCTTTCTCTTGAAAGAACTGGAAATATATTACCATGGAAACTCATCATCCCTCCACTAACAATTGATTTAAATACTTTGGCAAAGAAAAGGTTACTGTCATCTGATTCTACCACCTCTTCTTATAATTCCTCAACTCTCCTTAACTGGGATTCTTCCCCTGTTTGGATCTACAATTATTATCTCAAATGGTCAATTCTGGGAGTAGCAAATTTGATCAGATTGGTTTTCCTTACACAAGAGATGTTGTACTGAGCCACTTGTGAGAGTGGCTGGAGAGATAACAGCACTTCAGAAGCATGCCAGCAGACTGTGACTGCTAGCAGACTGTGACTGCTTTGTTATTCAGTGACGCTGTGCAGTGAATGGGACCAGCGGTGGGAGCGGTGTGGAGTTATGAGTTCTTTCACAGTTCACTTGCAAGAACAGCTCAAGTGTTGCTTCCTCTTCTGATCATGATAGTTTGTCCTGATTGGGTGTTGTGACCTGCACCCCCTAGTGGGAGTTGTTTGCTAGGATCAGGAAAATCTTAACTAGTGGTTCATCTGGCATCAGCTATGCTGGGGAGAGAGCTGAGCTGGAAGTAGCTCTCCTGCTGGTCACCTACAGCTGAGGGATCTGTGCAGATTAAATGCAGAGCTTTTCCAGAACAGCACGAACTTCCTCAGGATTGTAGTTCCAAGGACCAGGTTTACCCTGCAAAAGAAATGAATCAGGGGGGCCAGGGAGATGGCTCAGTAGAATAAGCGCTTGCCTGGCAAGTGCAAGGGCCTGAGTTCAATCCCTGGTTCTGCCAAAAAAAAAAAGAAAAAAAAAAAAAAAGAAATGAATCAAGGATTCCTAGATTTCCAAAACACAAGGAATTTATAGGTCAGGAGCTTGCTTGTAAGACATAGGCTAATGGCGTCTATGCAGGAGTCATGTGTGCAGCCCAGTGAGAGGCAGATGCAACCATGGGATTAGAACACCTGGGAAAGTGTGTAAAGTGGCACCAGCATTTAACTAGAAAACTGGACAGAGAGGTTAGTGGAAACTAGAGACAGTAAAGTGACAGAGTTTTAGAAGGAAAAAAGGCTCTATACACATACGCTTCTCATCCAGCATCTGACCTGTAGACCTACCTTTCTTCTTTCCAGCCCCTGTGTTGAGTTATCTGGTTCCACATCAGTGCCTCCTCTGCCTGTCCAAGCTCTGTGCCCTAGCTGGCCCCCTTCAGCCCCCACTTGGGCAGCTGTCATACCTCCAAGCCATCCCCAGTCCCTGCTCCCTGCAGCCCATTCTTCACCCAGTGGTCTTACTCAAGTACAGATCAGATTGCTCCTCTTTCCCCTCAAAACCCTTCTATAGCAATTCTTTGCCCAAAGATTAAGGCCAAACTCCTTGGTCCAGATCCTCCAAGCCTAGATGCCCCAGTTCACTATCCATGCCCTGCTCTATATGTCCCTGTGACTTTGGCTACCCTGTTCCTTCTATTTGCAGTGATTTTCACTCACCACACTTACTTGGGGCTCCTTATGCTTTTAGGCCCAAACTTGTCTCAACCTGTGACATACCTGTGCTTCCTCAGGGCTTAGAAAACCTGCAGTCTGGGAGCCACATCGGTCCTAATGCCTCACACTGTTCCCTTTACAAATCCTTTATGGCTGTCTCTGCGTTCTAGAAGCAGGATGGAACTGTTTGAGACTCAGGGGTTATATGATGCACAAAGCAAAAAAAAAAAAAAAAATTGGCCTTTTTCAAATTCTGCTCTGAATCCTCTGGCATCTCTCAGCACTTGGGACACTGTATTTCTCTCTTATTTGGGTCTTCTGTGTCTCCAGGCTGTGAGCTCCTTGAAGTAGCAAAGGAGTGATTTTTAATTCATTTTTGTGTTTCTAGTACTTGCACAGGGACTAGCAGGTATGGGGGGAGAGAAGGACTTAGGCTAGAACCATGATGATGGTAGCATGGAGGAACCTGCTTTTTTTTTTTAAAAAAAAATTTTAGGGAAGGCTCTACAGGGTGTTCAGGGTCTCACTACTAGGTTGGACTTGTAGTGATACGCCCATTTATAGCCTCCCAAAAGCTGGGATTACAGGCACACGCCACCATGCCCAGTCTAGGAACCTGCATTCTCTGCACTCTGAGGCTCCACTCAGGCAATGCTAGAATTGAAATCAGAGCCTTCCTAGTAACTTTGGGAGAGCCACATCCCCTCTCTGAGGATCATTTATAAAATGGAAACAACAGTTTGTATCTCTCAGCTTAACACCAAACCAAGGCTGAACAGGTCATTTAGAAGGCAGCCAGGAGGATGTAACTAGGGACTTCCATGAACATCATTTTCCCTAGCGAGCTGGGGACCAATCACCTCATTTTGCAGAAGAGGAAACTAAGGCTCCAAGAGGTGAAAGGACCACTCATAGTATTATGGCTAGCAGTGATTTGAATCTACATTTCCCTGATACTAAGGCTTCTTTTTTCTTTTGCCCTTTGTTGACCCCCTTTCCTTCCCTGTGCCTCCTGCTCCCAGTCTTCACCTTATAAAGGATCCTGCCTTCTTGGAGTACATAGAGCCTCTCAGGTAGGGCTGCATATAGCTGAGTGCTCTGGTTCTGCATGGTGTCCACCACCACAGGGCACTGAGGACTCTTGGTCAGCAGCAGGTGGGCTGCCCGCATGCGGTCCTGGAGGTTCCGGTGCTGTCTGATGTCTACATTGTTCTTAAAAGCCCAGCCATCTGCAGGAGAAAGGTTAGGTAGTAAGGCCCACAGGCATGGGACATACTTTCTGCACACTAAACACCATCCTCTTTTATTAAAGGTCTCAGGCAGAGGTGTCCTCAGCCATATGACCCAGTTTCTCATTAGAGGTGAATGTACAAGGTCACCTAGGGACTTACCAATTGATCAAGAACTAGCCTCAGCTCTTCACTGTGAGATAGTCCAACAGACACATGGCCATTGATCATTAGTATGCATGCAGATCACTTGGGGACATTGTTGAAGGAAGATTGGGATTGGAGGGGCGGGTACTGAGAGTCCAGGATGCCATGGCCACTAGTGTGGTAGGCATGTGGAGCGGTGGCCATCTAAGTACATAGTCTCCAGCCCAGCTGCTAAGGGATTACTGTACTTTATAGTAATGCAGATTCTTAGACCCTACATGCATGAGGCCATCCAGGAATGGGGCCCAGTACTCTGCATTTCAACAGCCTTCCAGGGCCAGAGAGATAGTTCAGTGGTCAAAGTGCCTGCCTGGCAAGCACAAGGACCCAGGTTTGATCCTTGGTACCACATGCTATGTCAGCCCTGCACCAAGCTGACCATCAAAACTGGGCATGGTGGTGTAGGCCTATAATCCCAGTGTTGGGGAGGTAGAGACAGGAGGATCACTACAGGTCTGAGCTACGTAGTGAGACCCTGTACCGACTAAATTTAAAAAAAAAAGAAAAACCAGCCTTCCAGATGATTTTAAAACACAGTGAAGTTTAAGAACTACTTCTGTAGAACCTAAACAACCTCTCTTAATTACTCATCACCACAGTATTCCTTCCAAAATGCAAATCTAACCATGTCACTCTTCTGCTTAGACCTTTTAGTGGTTCCCTATCACCTGCAGGACACATCCAAGGGTCCTTGGTGGGATGCAGTGTGTCTAACCCCACTCCAGGCAAATGGGTGGACTGTTTGGATTCCATGACCCACCCACCCCCTATCTGTTCCTTGCACAAGGCCATGGGTTTAATCCCACCATCACACACACACACACACACACACATCATCATCATCATCATCATCATCATCATCATCATCATCATCATCAGCCACTTTCGGTGAGCTCACAGCCATTCCATCTGCTGGCTTGGTCATTGTCCTCATTCTCATTCTCTTCTCCTCAGTCCTCCTGCTTCCTATTCACAAACCTTCCAGCCCATCATCCTGCTTGTCCTTCAGAGACTCACCATCATGGGCCCACAAATTAAAAAAGCAACCATAGGGGCTGGAGGGATAGCTCAGAGGCATAAGCACCTACCTGGCAAGCAAAAAGACCCAAGTTTGATCCCTGGCCCCACATGCCATACTGTCTCGGCCCTGGTGCACCATCTTGGCCCTGGATGCAGGCACCCACCATGTAGCCCTGGAACTGGGCATTGTAGCTCACCCCTGTAATCCCAGCACTCTGGAGGTTGAGCCAGGAGGATCTCTGTGAGTTCAAGACCAGCATAAGGGCTACAAAAGTAAGCACAAGGCCAGCCCAAATTGCATAGTGAGACTCAGTCTCAAAAAAAAAAAGAAAAGAAAAATTCACCATAAGCTACAGATGTCTTACCTCACTGCTGGGGGAGCCTGGAACTGGAGCTATGTAGTGCCAAGTTCTCTCAGAAGCTATGTGGTCTGTATTTATAATAATTGCTGCTTCTATGAGTGATGAAAGTTGATTTAACCTACCAGTGGAGTAGGCTCCACCTCCTACTGGGCTTCCAGGTCATGCTGCTCAGAATCTCTCCCCCAAGTTAAACCAGCTCTCCAAAGAGATTCACATTAAGATCCAAAGGTCTGGCCAGAGCTCTAGGCATTATTACTTGTCATCAACCTTGTTGATGATGATAACCAGTTTATCTGTACCATGGAAGGGCAGCCCGAGCTGCTGTTGGCCCACTAGAGCTTCATGGCAGCCTCCCGTGGGAGGCCAAGTAGCTTGTCTCAGACCCAAGGAACAGCTGAGAACGTGAAGACCAAGATGGGAGCAACAACTTGCTTCCCCTGCTGGAAGTGTGAGTTTCTTACTGGAAGGAATTGTTTATGTCTCTTGTCCCTGTCTCCCAAGGCCAGCTCAGGCCTGGACACATGGCAGGTGCTTATTAAATACTATTGATTAAATGGTTTAAGGAGTGTTTTGTCATCCCGTTTTTTGTGCTAGAGAAGCAGGCATGAAAGGTAAATTGACCAAGGTCATGTGATCAGCACATGCTAGAGCTGGACTCATGCCCTGTGTTTTCCTGGACAAACAAGGTATGTGAGGGAAAGCAAGGCAACTAAATTGGGCTCCCGACCCCAGACCTCCTAAGGCGGACACTGGCTGTGCACATTTTATTTTTGAGATTCCATCCATGCCCAGTTTTGTGTGACTGGTAGAAACAAGGACCCTGGAGAAGGAGATGGGGAGGAGGAAGAACTGTATATGGTAGGGAAGGCTAGGCACCAAGGCCAGAAAGTGGACCGTGTCAGGATGGGGCAGGAAACTGTTCGGTAACTTGAGGTAGACAGCTCTGGTTTGAGGAAGAGTCAAACCTGCCTGTCTAATTTCAGGGAAAATGTGTCAGGAGACAAGGAAGCACTGTTAGTGATGATCCAGTCACTCTTCCTAAAGTTTGTAGTCTGTTCTTTGGGAGATCAAAGCTCAAAATGTCCCTTGGCCACACCTGACATGCCCCACCCCTCCTGAGCCAGCATTTCATTCAGATCCCAAGTACTTTGTGCATGCATGAAGGTTGGAGAAGTGCCTCTCTAGAAGGCTTAAATGAGGTTTGACTGAGCTGCAGCTGTCAGCTGTTGTGATATTAGGACTCTTCTCAGCCAAGGGCACCAAAGTCACTGTCCAAGGTCTCTTTCTTTAACTGATGGCTGCTGTTCTCACAAAGGGGCAGGGGTTCACAGAGACATATTGGGCTGGGGTTTGCTCTCCCGTTCACTAGGCTTTTCTTTTAAAGGTTTTATTGTGGAAATTTCAAATATACATAAGATAAGACATTATAATGAATCTCATGTACCTCTTACCCTATGATATTTTAAATTGTCCCAAAATTTTAATGAGGGATTTGAAATTGCCCCCAAATGTTAGTGAATATGGAAGCTGCTATTTAATGAAGGCAGTATGGAGTTGAAAATAGTTTTCAAGCATTTGGGGCAGTATAAATCAAAATGTAACAGGCATGGTGAGGAGCTCTGGAATGTGTTTTCCATGAACATTCCAGATGGTTCTGTCACTAAGGGACCCAAGGACCACACTGTAAAAAGCACCACTGGGCCAACTTGGTTGAAAATTCATCAGCGCAATGTCTTTGTGTACAACATGTAGACAAGCCAGCAAGGCCAGTATTGGCCTAAACAGGTATTCACCCAGCTTCTGCAGCACTCTGACTGCGACAAGGTCTGCCCAGAGTGTTGCCTGAGAGCAGCAGCTCAAACTGAGCCTCCCGCATCTCATGGAGAGACATGTAAGTAAAGGACACTGGCTCCCCCTGACCACACAAGCCTCTGTGCCCTCTTCCACCTCCAAATTAGAGAGTTGGGCCAAATTCCTGGGTTCAGTCCTCAGGAAGATGAGCGATCTAGGGTTATGTCCCACCATAACACATAACACAGTACCTGAAGGGACATTTCTGTCCCCATGAGGAAAGACTGTCTCACTTTTTCAGCTTTCTCAGCAAGGGGACAAGGTTTCCTGTGGGATAGTGATGATGGGTGACTGCCTTCTAGGAGCTACAGAGGGGATTCCCACCCAGACAGAAGTTGATGACAACAGTGGTTCTCTGGGTGTGGTCCCCAGACTAGTATCAGTAGCACCCTTGGAACACTTCAGAAATACAAGTCATGAGGCCTGACCCAGAGCCACAGAAAAGGCAGTTGGCTGTAGCCAGCATTCAAAGGTCCTTCAAGGCTTGCAAAAGGCTGAGAACTCCTGACCCAGATGATCCATATGTCCTCCTGAGTCTTAGGCTTTTCTCTCCTGATTTCTCTACTTACCATTCAAAGTGGGAATCCAGAGAAGCATGTTGGCCCATGCCTGAAATCCCAGCACTCTGGGAGGCTGAAGCAGGAGAATGCCAAGTTCAAGCCCTGCCTGGATAATTTAATGATTTAGCAGGACTTTATCTGAAAATTCTAAAAATATTATTCAAAGGGCTAGAGATGTAGCTCAGTGTGAAGGCCTTGGGTTCAAGTCACAGTATCCCCTACTAGAAAAAGAAAAAAGAAAAGAGGGCCAGGGATATAGCTCAGTGGCACAGCACCTGCTTGGCAAGCATGAGGTCCTGAGTTCAATTCCTGATACAAAAAAAAAATAAATAAATAAAAAAATAAAAAGTGTCAGAAAGTTGGAATGCTTTCCAGACAAGCCCTGTCTCTCCAGGTCTTCAGAAATGTGTGCCTGGTTGAAGCCAGATTTGTGTGAGTGAGGGGCTGGGAGGCAGTATGTACCCAGTGAGCAGTACTCTTTCCCTCCTCCTCCTCCTCCTCCTCCTCTTCCTCCTCCTCCTGCTCCTGCTCCTCCTCCTGCTCCTCCTCCAGCTGCTCCTACTCCTGCTCCTCCTCCTCCTGCTCCT
>NW_004524732.1:5577503-5594582 GCF_000260255.1 Octodon degus
TCCTCCTCTGTTCCTCCTCCTGCTCCTCCTACTCTTCTCCTCCTCCTTCACCTTTCCTCCTCTCCTCTCCTCTCCTCTCCCTACCTCAAGTGGGAGCTGGGAGGAAGGAGAAACAGTGGGTGGGAAGAAGTAGAGGCAGAGAATATTTCAGTACCTGAGGCATGGGCTTCTTCAATGTAAATGATGAGAAAATCTGCCATGGGATGAAAGTCTTCTATAAGTCTCTTGAATTGGTCAAATTTGAACATAAATGAAGGTCAAGTGCAACTTCCAAAATTCAGCACCAGTGGCCTGTTGCCTAAAGTAGAAAAGAAACCATCCTAAACCAAGAATCTATTCATTTCCTTTTGCAGTAGCAATTTCCCTCCTATGTTTATTGCTGCCATCATTATTGTCCCTTGAGAAGAGGCCTCCAGTGTGTGTGTGCGTGTGTGTGTGTGTGTGTGTGTGTGTGTGTGTGTGTGTGTCCTAGCAGGCACTGCTTAGTAGGGCTGGAGCCAGTCTCCATTTTTCTAAAAATGAAACAGTTTTGTTTTGTTAAGGGGTCTCAGTGTGCCACTTGCTGACACAGGTTATTAGTGAAGTCCCTAACGGAGTCCTTTTCATGCAGTTCATCCTGTAAGCAGGGCCCCTTCTCCCATATGATAGGGTTGGTAATGCTGCAAGGTAGGTACTTTCTCCCGCTTTTACAGACAAGGAAAGTGAGGCTCGTAGGCTTGCTCCAGGACCAACACTGAGTAGGTTGATGGTGAAGTTCAGCAAACACTTGGGCTTTTAAACTCCTAAATCACCGCTTACTCTATTCCAAATGCATCATTTTCCTCATCCACAATTAGACAAAATAATAATACATACTTGACAGCATTGTTCTGAGGATTAAGTGAATTGGTATTTATAAGGGCTTAAAATGTTGCCTGGTTCATAGTGGATCCTCAATACATACAAGCTGCTGCTGTTAGCTCCTATTTCTGCCCTGAGCTCTGAAGCATGGAGACAGGGAAGGGCCTGTCCAGAGGGTGAAGGATAGGAGTAGAAGCTGCTGCAAAGTGAAAACACAGGCCCCCTTTGTTCAAAAAGTAGGGCCAAATGCCATTCAATTTATTAAAATAGAAAGATTTCCCTTCTTCTGCCATCTCTCTCCTGACCTGGTACAGTGTTTTTTGGTTGCCATCCAATGTCTCACTTCCAAGCATAAGGAAATGCTCAGGATGAAGCCCTGGAGCTCAGTGGGCACATGCTTATGTGCCTGTGGCCTCAGGCCACCAGTTTCCTCCTCCCTCCAGCCATCAGACCCACATACCATGTGCAGGGCAGGAGCACAGAACTGAGCCAGATCCTGCTCTTCCTACCACATACCTTGCCAGCCCACAATGTGTAGGGCCGGGCTGGGTAGCCTGATGGGGGAGGGGAGACAAGCGGCTTTTCCCTCAAGGTAGCTCAGCCACTTTCCAAACTATACCATGCACTAAGTCCAGGATGGAGACAACAGCGCCCATGCCCTGCCACAAGACACTGAGGGATGCCCACACCTGACCATGACCTTCCCCATTCCCAGGTCCAGGCCCTCCCTGGGGCCAGAAGATGACAACAGTCACTGAGTAAGAAGAGGAAAAAGGGCCTTGGACAACATACCCCAGGGGGACAGCAAGATCCAGCTGAAGACCTGTGGGAGATAAGGCTCCCAGTCCTCAGGGAAGGCTCCATGGTCCCTTTGGATTCACTTAAAAAATTCACATTCCAAGATAAAATTATGAAGAACTGCAAGACAGCTACCGTAGAACACTAATTCCCAAGTATGCAGCCCTTCTGAGTATGAGACCCTGCCAGGAAGCCAGGGCAGGAGCCTTGTGTAATTCCCTGGTCTTGATAGGATGGATGGCTCTAGGGACCTGCCAGTGGTTTATTCTGGCCATAGCTGAAACATCATCAAGCCCTTACTGCCTGCCTGATCCTGTGCTGTGACATGGCCGGTTAAGTTTCCACTTTCTTCAGAGTTCCCACTGTCCCTTGAGCGCTGAGATTTTATCTAAACTGTGCACAGAGCTGGGGATATAGCTCAGCGGCACAGCACTTGCCTGGCAAGTGGGAAGTCCTGAGTTCAATGCCTGATATCAAAAAAGAAAATAGTAAAAAAAAAAAACAAAAAAAGACTAAGCTGCACACAGTTTGAAGTATGTTTAATGGAGAGACAGCTAAATAGCAAGTAACATAGAAATGAAGTCATTCCAAATAGTAACAAGTGTTTTGCAAGAAACCATAAAGGAGTGGCCTACTTTATACTGGCCAGGGAGGGCCTTCAGGGAGCTGCCATTAAACCTGAGAAATGAAGGCTAGCAAAGAACCAGCCAGGGGCAAAAGGAGAAGGGCATTTCAGGGCAAGTGAGTCTATGTACAAAGTCCCCAAGGAGGAACAGAGCTTAATTTGTTCTAGGCCTGTCAAGATGTTGACTGGAACTAACCAGGAGGAGCAATAGGATAAATGATTGAAGAGGGAGGAGCCAGCACAGGAAGCTCTCATGAACCATGGCGAAGAATCCAGATTTTATTCTAGGTATAAAGGGAAGCCGTAGAAATATAAATAGCTGCGATTTGGGCTGCCTAGTTCCTAGATCTCCTACCTACGTGAAATTTCCTCTTTGTGGGATACTGATAAAAGCATGTGCCCACCCTTGCTCAGTGGAAGACAGAGGGGCCAGGTCCATACTCTGCACCCAATGGCTGGAACACAGGCACAGATCCCTACCTTTGTGGTCTGATTCCACCCTCCTATCTAGATTATTTTTTCTAGTGCTAGGGATGAACCAGATCTGTGAACATGCTAAGCAAGCACTCTGCCACTGAGCTACATTCTCAGCCCCACATGCACCTTTTGGGACTGGGTCTTATGAACTTGTTCAAGATGGCTTTGAACTTGGAACCTTCCTGCCTTGGTCTCCAGAGTCTCAGTCTCTCTTCTGGCATTACAGCTTGGCCTGCTTCAATTTTTGATTCTTGAATCATTGAGATAATAGAATTCACTTATAGCCCACTGATGTTGCCCCAGTCAAAGGTGGTGATGGGTTTGCGTGACAACCACAATGACAGGAGAATTCAGGTCTAACTGCTGATGCTAAATTAAAAAACTGTCCACACATAGGGCTCTCCTTCTATTGGTTCTGGGGAACTCCCAACTTCTTTATAATATTTTCCTCTGTGTGTGTGTGTGTGTGTGTGTGTGTGTGTGTAACTAAGAAAACCAAAGCGAGTTTGTGTGTGTGTATAACTAAGAAAACCAAAGTGAGTTTCTGTTGCTTGCAAACCAGATCCCTGACTACAGCATTGGATCCCTCAAGGTTCACACTGGAGGACACTCTGACTTCTTGATGGAGGGTGGACTGAATGTGAGAATAACAGTGGAGGAGACAGGAAAGGGGCACTTCAGAAGATGACAGGAGCCAGGCATGTATGTGGGCACAGAGCAGGAGACAGGTGAGTTGATAGGGCTTGCTAACCACTGGAGACTAGGGGACACCTAACTGGCTGGTGGCTTATATGGTCAGCTGTGCATCCCGCTTGTTCTAGAAGGGATTTAAAGCAACTTGTGTAGATGTAGATATAGTTATAGTTATAGATATAGATAGATATGGATATAGATAGATATAGATAGATATTAAATAGAAACTAAGGAAAAACTCATGCCTCCCCTGAAAGGCACAGAACAGGAGGGGAAAGCAGAACACACATACATGGGCTGTAAGGTTCTGTGCATTTACCATAACTGATATGTATAACTCCGAGTTTCCTGGTGGCCAAGTAAAAGGATAAGCCGTTAGTTATAACTGTCAGTCTGAAATGAGGAGAAAGTAAGCTGGCTTCTCTAGGACCCAAATCTCTCCTACCTTTGACTCAAGGCTTGTTTGCATGGGAGGCCCTGGGAGGCGCTGAGTCGGTTTGGCCCTACTGCTGATTGTGTGATTTCACACCTATGTGACAGAGAGGCCCAGGCCTCAGTGGGAGAGGCTCCAAGGGCAGTCATAGACTGGCTGGTCACTGGATTCCAATGACCCCAGCGAGTCACTATTTAAATAAGAAAAGTCCCAACTTCAGGTCAGCATGAGCTCTAAATATTAGCTGTCTGGAATTTTGTTCTTAATCAACAAAAAAATTCAACATCTACTGATTAGGACTGTGCAAGGGACAGAGCCATTTGTTTAATTATTTATAGTGTGGCTGGGTACAGTGGTCAATGTTGAGGACAAAGTTTTAACTTGGTTCCACATTTTCTGGGAATGTAGAGAGGAAGGATGAGAACAGGCTAGTGGCTCTGCAGGGGACTGGCACCCTGCCACATCCACAGGCCACAGGGCAGAGAACCTTGTATTAAGAATGTCGAGTCAGGACTGTCAAATTGTAAAAATGGGTAAAGAGTTCTGTAGTGGGGCTGGACTCAGACCTACCTTCCTGACTGCCAGGCAGTAAATTAGGTCCCATGCCAGGCTCTCGTAGCAGAGAAATCCCATTGATTATCACTAGACAACACTGCATCTGTCCACTTGGAGAGATTTCAGGGGCTGTAATATAGCCAGTTTCAAGTGAACTCTAAGTATCCAGAAAGCAAATCACCTGCGAATTGCTTTAGGCATAAGATGCCAGTTAATCAATATTTTGCTCTGTGTGTGTGTGTGTGTGTGTGTGTGTGTGCCTGCATGCACATGTGCGAATGCTTGTGCATGGGCATGCACAGGACAGGAAGTGGCTGAGACTCTCTCTGAGCCCCTGATGTCTTATGCAACACGGAAAGCTTGTCCCTGGGGAGTCAGAAGGCAAATCCTGGCTTACCAAGCCAATTGCCTCTTTGGGGCTTTTCATCTGAAAAGTGAAAGAGTTGTTTTCAGTTATCTATGAAGGATCTTCCAGGTCTCCAATCTGTGGCTCTAAAATGAGTTTAGAATTTATACCCAAAATATACAGCATCTTAATGGCTTTAGCATGTCTCAAGTAGTTACAGGATGTCTTTCTAATAAGCAGAACTGATTGTGTTAACGCTCCTGGAAAACCCTTCCAGAACTCACTGACACCTTCAGATCACCACTTCTTGGCAAGATGCAGAAGTGCCCTGGGCCATGGTCCCTGCTGGTACACTCAGTTTCATCTTGAGCACTACCCTGCTTCTTGTACCCCACTTCCACTAAGCTGAACAGTGCACCTCTGCATCTTGAGGCTCTGTGCTCCTCACCTCTGTTCTGCCCTCTCCCCAAGCCCTTCTTCACTTACCCCAAGTCTTCCCTGTCCCAACACTCAGCTGTCCTCCAGACAGCATTTCCTTGGCCACCTCCTTATCCCACACAGGAGAGGGTCCTTTCCCCAGAGTCCTCTGCTCCCCTCTTTCACTACTCTCACTCTGGGTCCTGAGCTCTTCCAGGCAGAGGCCAGAGTTACTTGTTTCTTAACTACCAGTGCCTATTTCAGAGGATTTTTAAGTCACAGTGCTGAAAGTGAAACCCAACTTTGTAGCAAAAGACTTGGTTTGGTCCTGGCTCTCACTCTCTTCTTTTTTAAAAATTATTTATTTATTTATTTGTGTGTGTGTGTGTGTGTGTGTGTGTGTGTGTGTGTGGCCAGCTCAGCCCACCAGGGGGCGGGGCTGGCATGTGGTGCTGGGGGATCGAACCATGGTCCCTGTGCTTTGCCAAGCTTGTTCCAAGTAGGTGCTCTAGACCACTGAGCCATCTCACCAGCCCCCTCACTCTCTTCTTGCTCTCTTTCAGTCTCAGTTGGAGTAGCAGGGACTGGAGACAAATGGAACTCTTTCTAACTGAAAGTGGACAGTCAAGCGATGCCAGTGAATTCTATGAAATGGCCCTGAGGCAAGTTGGTTTTCAGGGAACTGGTCTTCATATGAGTGACATTCATTTGGCACACTGTCACAGTGCCTGGCACATAGCAGCCCTACCATAAAAGTTAGTTGTTATTCTCATTGCTGTTATTATCAGTGATTATATGATGAATAGTCACTGAGAAATTGAGATCTTTTGTGTACTGTGATTTAAAATCATGAATGAGCAAAAGAAAGAACAAGAGAAACTATTGTCCTTTTCTCTGCTTAAAAGGCTCTTCCCATGCTACAAACATCCTACTCATCCTTCAAAGCCTAGTTCCCAAACTGCCTCTTCCAGGAAGCCTTTTTGAAGCCATGTCTTTGTAGCCTCCTCCATCCCAGAGGACTATGAGGATTTATTGTATGGAGCCATAGAGTCCTTGAGCAGACTCATCTGAGGGCCTGGCACATGGGAGGTGCCTTGCTAGGAATGCTTACTAAGGCACCCTGGGATTCTGGGGCTGACCTGCCCCACACTGGCTCTGTTACCTCATCCTCTCAGGTCTCCGTTCCCTTCTGTGATGAGAGGCTTGGAGAAGGTCAGTGATTCCCAAAGAGTGTTCTTGGGAATCGGAACAATGAGCATAAGCATCTCAGGTAGGGAGAGGGGAGTGTGTGTGTGTGTGTGTGTGTGTGTGTGTGTGTGTGTGTGTTAGCAAAGGCAGTCAGGGCCATGTTAAGCAATTTTTTTTTCATGTTCTATGTATCTACTTTAAGCTTCAGAGTTTCTCGGAGCCTTTTATATACTTATATGTATTATGAATTCCCAGAAGGACAGAGCATGCGAACTCTATGGTACAGCATATCTGGGGGGAATGGGGTTTCAAAGAACATATTAGGAAAACACTAGATTAGCCAGCTGCCTCCAGGGCCTTCTGTGTTTACCTGCTGCTAGGCCTGGGGCAGCACACTGAGGATGGCTGAGGGAAGTCAGACACAGCCCTCACCTGAGCCTTCCCACTGGGCAGGGAGCTTTGGTGGCCAGATACTAGATAGGAAGAACAGTGTCCAAGGAGGGCTATGGATGGGGAGCCTGCATCCAGAAAGGAGGGAGAGCATGGTAACCAGAGGGATCTAAAGTGTCATCATGGGCCAGCCAGATAGCTCAGCAGATTAAAGCACCTGCTTAGGCAGACTCAGGGACTGGGGTTTGATCCCCAGTGTGCCATCCCAGCCCCAACCCTGGGGTGCAGTGAAACTGCATTTGAGACTGGGAGTGGTGGCGCGTGCCCATAATCCCAGCACTCGGGAGGCTGGAAACAGGAGGTTCACTAGTCTGGTCTGTGTAATGAGACCCTGTAGACCCTGTCCTGAATACAGAAAAAAATTAAAATTAAAATTAAAAATAGTGTCATCATAGACAAGGCCCAAGATGTGTACCCAGAGGCACAAGGGATGTGAACACTTGACCCTACAGAAGGGTGCTCTGGACCAACCACATGACCAATGGGGCACAGACAAGGGACAGCACAAGATAAAGGAGGCCCCACATCTGTCTCAGGAAGTGATTGTGTGATGCGTTGGTGAAACTGGGGGAAAAGTCAGAGCATGACCCCCAAGGACCTTGGATGGCAGGCGGACCCTGGGCCTCACTGCAAATGCAGATTGTGCCTGCAGAGGGTGCTGAGCTGGCGTGTCCTCAGAAAATAGAGTCTGGAAGCCACCTAAGTTTGGATGGGAAGAGAGAGCAAGAAGGGGAGAAGCAGATCCTAGTAAGAGGGAAGCTGTAAAGACAAAACAGAACCGAATGGGGTGGTCTTCAAGAACTCATATACAGGGGCCAGGGAGATGGCTCAGTGCAATAAGCACTTCCCTGGCAAGTGCAGGGGCCTGAGTTCAATCCTTGGTTCTGCTATAAAAAAAAAAGAACTCATATACATCACCCTGGTTTGCCTGGACCGGGTGGGATGGAAAGGTGAGAGGAAGGAAGGGTCATCAAGTGTTTCCTGAGCAACTGCCATGCTCCTACACGAGCTCAGGGTGCAGCAGGATCAGAGCCACCCACACAGAGTCTGCATCGAGTGATGGCAACACACCCAAGTCAGTGCCCACACACAGTAGCAAACTCGGATGGCTTTAATAAAGAAAAGCTTAACATGTTCATCAAGCACATAAGAGGGTCAGCCTGGCCTACAGATATTGGGATGGGTTTCTTGAGAGAAGTGCCCCTGAGCAGAAGCCTGAGGATGAAGACGATTTCAGCAGGCACAGGTGGGCATAGCACAGACCTCATTGTAAGACTGCTATTCAAGGGGCAAAGGTCATAGTGGATGGCTCATGGTTTGAGTGCTTGGGAAGGCACTGATGCTGCTCAGAGAAACAGGATCCTGGAGAATTCCCAGTATCCTGAACCCCCCAAAGTAGCAGTGGAATTCCCAGCCCACCTCTCCATTCCCCTCCAAAACCATGCATCAGGCAGCTGAACATGGAGCAGCCTCCTTACTGTGCATGAAGTTCCAGATGGTGCGCTTCTCTCCTGAGAGGCAGATCACCGGGCAGTCTGGGGCCAGACTCCCCAGCTCAGCAGTCTCCTCCAGCCGCTGCCAACGGACCTTCAGGACAAACCAGAAATACTGGGTGCTAAAGAAGGTCGGGATCCAGTTGTCGTGGCTGAAACGGGGGTTCCTGGTCATCCCAGTCTTCTCGCCCATGGCCAGGATGTTCTTCTTGATTCTCTCTGGAAACAGTATCATTAACACTTTGCCCATGGCTACCTCCATGGCCACCTGCACGAGCACCCAGAGCCTCTTCAGCCATAGCCCTGGCCAGGGCAGCTTCATCTCTGCAGCACAGTTGGCGCTGGCTCTGAGGCTGGAAGACAGGGAGGCTGCATCCAGGCACGTCGGGGTGGAGCTGAGCAAAGGTACAGAACAGAGCAGCCAACCCGTGACAAGAGGCAGGTGTCAGGCTGGAAGGTGTTTGCCTTCCTGTCAATAAAGCAGAAGATTCCAAGCTAGTAGGACAAAGGTCTGCCCTAATTTATTATTATTTCAGGTCCCTTGCCTTATTTTTTGAGATAGCTTTGAATTAGGAGATTGTAGATCTTGAAGTCCCCCTTTAAGTTTTAAAAACAAATACTTAAGATCCACACTTAAAGGGACCCTGTTTAAAGATCATATTGTGAGTGAATAACCTCTAATTTTTCTTTTAATGAGATAAATGTTTCTTTCACTAATGAAATATAGTTTTCTCCTTCATAGCTTTCAGTTGGTGGTTAAGTATTTCTGGAAGCAGAGCCCTCATCAGAGAATAACAATGTAGACCCTCCTGGGGCAGAGACAGACATGGAGTCATTCCCAAGGAGATTTGGGACCTGCAGCCCCTTTCACACCTCTCTGCTGTCTGGAGGTCAAGCTTTAGTGCAGAGAAGGACTTTCCCTGAAGCAGGGATGTCTATGCTGGAACCAGAAGACACAAGCAGTCAGCCAGGCACAGCAGGGAGAGAAATGCTGCTGGCAGGAAGGTCGGGGCACAGGCTGGCAAGCCAGAGAGAGCACTGCCCATGGAAGTGCAGAGTTGGGAAGCTAAGACACCTGAAACACTTCTTTTTGAAAGAGGGAAACTGAAGCCTAGAAAAGGAGAAGTGTCCTGCCCACAGCCAGTTCTGGTCTCAGTAATCTCTAGGTATTAGATCACTCCTCTCCCCCAGGCATTCACATACCTAAGTAGGAAGGGTGAGGTGAGACAGGTGACCTGAACCATGATATGAAGCTGGCTGCCCTCCAAAAAGGTGCTGACCTAGGCTCAGAGATCTAACAGTCTCTACTGCATTAACATTTTATTTATTTATTTGTTTTTTTATTTTTTGGCAGAACCAGGGATTAAACTCAGGCCCTTGCGCTTGCCAAGCACTTATTCTACTGGGCCATTTCCCTGGCTCTTATTTATTTCTTTAGACAGGGTCTTGCTATGTAGCTCACACTGGCCCTGACTCTTTTTTTCAGAACTGGGGATTGAACTCAGGCCCTTGTGCTTGCCAGGCAAGCACTTATTCTACTGAGCCATCCCCCCAGCCCCTTGGCCCTGAACTCTCTATGTAACTCAGGCTGGCCTCAAATTCACAGCAATCCTCCTGCCTCAGCCTCCCCATTGCTGGGATTACAGGCATGTGCCACAATGACCAGCTTATATTAACTTCATTGAGAAGGAAGAAAAAAGCTCCATTTTGGAGCATTTGACAGCAAATGCCACAAAAGTGTAGTATGTGCTTCTTATGTGCAGAGGGGTTTTTGTTTTTTTTGGGTTCTTTTGGCCATGTTCAATTAATTCATACATCCTTGCGTTGTTCAGGCTTTTACCTTTCTCTTGTTTTAATTTTGTTTTTAGGCTTTTATTTTCTAATAGCCCCCCCTCTCTCCCTCTCTCTCAGCAAAATGGAGCAGAAAATGTAGGGAGTTCCCACATATTTATCACTCTCAAACACCCACATCTCCTCTTCATCAACATTTTGTACCAGAGTGGTAATGTGTAATGATCGATGAACCTCAATAGACACAACACAGCAACCTTATGTCCTTAGGGAACATTAGCGTTCACTCTTAGTGTTGTCCATTCTATAGGTTTGGACAAATGTATAATGACATGTACCCTCATTGTAGTATCACGTAGAGTAGTTTTGGAACTGTGACCCCACATCCATTGTGTATGCTCTAGAGCAGTGACTCAAGGACAGTTTGTAGGGGGAGGAAAATATATATATATTTAGAAAGCTAGGAAACCAACAGAGTGTCTTGTTAGGGTTTACAGGCACAGGATTTAGACAGTGTGGGGAGCCATATAGGACAAGCATACACCAGGGTAGTTCCCAAGTCCAGGGTTTCCAGTGTGCTGCTTTTCTGACCCCAAGGAAGCTCTTGTCTGTTGGTCACTAGATATTCTAGGTTCTGTAAACCTAGAGAAAAGTTACAACTAGAAAGTTCTACGGCTCATGTCTCTTTAGTTCCTTTCCTAAGGAACAGTTAATTATTATCAGGATACAAAAGGCATCTTTTCTCTGGAAACCAGGAGGATAGCCAAAGGCTACTTTCCCTCAGGAGGACAGTGGCAGAGACAGAAAAAAAAGGGCTCTTCCTTGGAATACAAGGGAGATGACATTCACTAGAGAATAGATTTTTACCCATCTACAGTTGGTTTCAGTTGCAGGTATCGTTTACAGCAAAGCTAGGGGAAAACTTCTAATGTATTTCCCAGATGTGTGACTCCCAAAATTAGTAATTCTTTTCAGTACTGGAGGTTGAACACAAGGTCTTTGCACTGAGCTATAGTCCTAATTCTTTTCAGTGCTGGAGGTTGAACACAAAGTCTTTGCACTGAGCTATAGTCCTAATTCTTTTCAGTGCTGGAGGTTGAACACAAGGTCTTTGCACTGAACTATAGTCCCAGCCTTTTATTTTTTATTTTGAGGCAGGGTTTTTCTCAGACATTAAGTAGCCAGGCTGGCCTCTGGGCTTGTAATCTTGCTTCAGCCTTCCAGAATATTGGCATTACAGGTGTTTACCATCACTCCTAGCTCTGAAATTAGTGATTTCAAAAGTCAACTAAGGGCAAATGGAGCTAGAGGGTTTAAGATCTTCCATGCTAACACTTTCACTATCCTAAAAATCTCTTATTCTCTATTCTTTCTGCATACCCCAAGTCCCCAGCAAACACTGATCTTTTTGTTGTCTCCATAGTTTCACCTTTTTGAGCGTATCATATAGTTGGGATTATACAGTACAAGCTTTTCCAGATTGGCTTCTTTTACTTAGTAACATGCAACTAAGTTCCTTCCATGTCTTTATGGCTGGATAGCTCATTTGTTTTTGTGTTAAGTAATGTTCCATTATCTGGACGTACCACTGTCTATCCATTCACCTAACTGAAGGATATATTTGTTGCTTTCAAAATTTGATGATTAGGAACAAAGCTGCTATAATTTTAAAATACCATGTGCAGACTTTTGTGTGGATATATGTTTTCAACTTATTTGGAGACACCAGTGAGCATAATTGCTGGATTGTATCGTTAAGAGTATGTTTAGATTTGCAAATAACCACAACACTGCTTTTTAAAATGGCCCTAGTGGGCTGGGGATATAGCTCAGAGGTAGGGACACAGCTCAGTGGCACAGCACTTGCCTAGCAAGCACAAGGTCCTGAGTTTGACTCCTGATACCAAAATAAATAAATTAATTAATTTAATTAAATGGCCTTCTGCTTAGGCAGAGTGCAGTGGCCAGGATTTGATCTCCAGCCTGCTGTGCCAGCCCTACCCCTGGGGCACGCTGAAATGGAGATTGCAACTGCGTGTGGTGGCACACACCTGTAATCCCAGTGCTTCGGAGGCTGAAAACAGGAGAATCACTGAGTCCGATCTACGTAGTGAGAACTTGTAGACCCTGTGTTAAATACATTAAAAATTTTTTAAAAAATCAAATGGCCCTATTTTGCATTCCTCCCTAACAATACATTAGAAGTCTTACTGTTCCATATTTTTGCTAGCATTTAATATCAGTATCTTGCATTTTTGCCATTCTGACACGTGTGTGGTGGAGTTCATTTTAACTGCCATTCTTTAACACCCTATGAGATTAAGTATCTTTTTATATATAGATGCTCCTCAACTTATGATGAAGCTATGTCCTGATAAACCTCTTGTAAGTTGAAAATATCATAAGTTGAAGATGCATTTAATACACCTGTGACTGGGCTGGTGAGATGGCTCAGTGGTCTAAAGCACCTACTTAGAACAAGCTAAGCAAAGCGCAGGGACCACAGTTCAATCCCCAGCACCACATGCCAGCCAGCCCCGCCCCCTGGTGGGCTGAGCTGGCCACACACACAAAATAAATGAAATTAAATAAATAAATAAATAAATAATCTTAAAATAAAAAAAAATTAAAAAAAAAATACACCTGTGACTTACTGAAGAGAGAAGACCCACCTGGGTGGCACCATTCATTAGGCTTGTAGCCTAGATGGCATAACAAGGGAAAGAAGCAAGTCTTGCATCTGCTTTTTTGGGAAGCTCCAGTCTTTGCTGTCACCTTTGGAAATCCACCTCAATGCTTCCAGTGCAGATTCTTCGGCCTTCCAGTGCAGACTCTTCAGCCTTCCAGCATTACAGACCCTTTCCACAGCACCCCCAAACAGTGATGGTAAAAAGAAATAGTCACAGTAGGCAGAACTTTGGCCAGTATACCTGGTCATACATTTTGGCTGGAAGGAAAAATGGCTAGATGTACAACTATATGCTGATTTATGGGCTATAGCCAATAGTCTGGCTGTCTGGTAGGAGATTTGGAAGGAACATGACTGGAAAACTGGTGACAAAGATATTTGAAGAAGAAATATGTGGACAGAACTCTCTGTGCAGGGAAGGGATGGAAAGATATTTGTGTCCCATGTAAGTGTTCATCAAAAAGTGGCTTCAGCAGAGGAGGACTTTAAGAATTAAGTGGATAGACGACTTCCTGCATGGATAGAAGTCAGCTTTTTTCTTCAGCTAACTCTGTCTTTACTCAACAGCTCATCAACAAAGTGACCACAGTGGCAGGAATAGAGGTTATGCATGCGTTGAACAACATAGATTTCCACTCAAAAGGATGACTTGACTACAGACACTGCTGAATGCCCAATATGCTAGCAACAGAGACCAACCCATCTGTATCATTCCTGATATGACACCGTCTTCTCAGGTGGTCAGCCTGCAACCTTGTAGCAATGCTGAAAATTAAGGAGGGCAAGTTTTATTTAGTTTATAGTTTGTAGAGGTTTCAGTCCATAATTAGCTGGCTCTAAGGAAGACTGGCATAGCAGAGGGGCAATAGTTCATATGGTGGTGGAAGACAGCAAAAGCAGCTTAGAGGATAATGGGAGAAAGCAAGCCTCTTTCCCTCCCTTGTAGTGTAAGCAGGCTCCCCACCCTGGGCGGGTGTAGTACTCACACCATCTCCTTGCCCTCCTCTTGCACAGGCTCAGGATATTTACAAACTGAGGACCCTGGTCCACTTCTGAGTATGTAAACTTCTTTTTTTTTTTTTTAATGATATGTCCATTTGCATTTTTATTTATTTTTTATAATTAAATAACAAACATGATTTTTCGTAAACTTCTAAACATCTCAAGTTAACAAATGAACAATGTCCTGAATCATTAACACATTTTACACACAATCTATATATTTTCTGTCCAGTATGCAGTCTTTTATGTACTTCAAGATAAGTGAAAAAAATTAAAGATTTCTTACATTGACTACACACATGTGGCTTCTCTCCCATGTGAATACTTTCACGTATTTGAATGCAGTGGGAAAAAAACAACACCTTTCAAACATTGCTCAACCTCTTCAGTTTCTCTTGGTTGTTACACTCTTCATGCACGGAATAATACATGCATCTACTGAAAGATTTTACATATTACTACCATGCTGGGCCTCTATGTTCATTGGTATGGTTTACATGTAGATGTTCCCTCAAAGCTTCATGCACTCACAGGTGGGGCTTTTCAGAGCTGGCTGGATCAGGGATGTGGCCCTGGGATTGATTCACAGTACAATACCAGCACTAAGGATGTGAGTGCCAGAGTAGAAGAGACAGAAAGAGGGCAGCTGTTGTCATCGCTTGTGATGTGTAGCTTGCTGCTTGCTACCTTCTGCTCACCATAAATATTTCCCCTCTGTGATGCACCTCTGTCATGCCACCTTGCTATGTAGCCAGCCAGCTATGAGCTGAAACCTCTACAACCTGCAAGCCAAATAAACCTTTCCTTCTTTAACTTTGGGTGTCAGGTATTTGTCTCAGCAATGAGAAAAGTAACTAAGATTTTACATTTAGGGAGCTTCCCTACAAGTCCCTGACACTCATGTGACTTGAATGCACTGTGAGCTATGATGGGCATAATTATCAATGAAAGACCAGTCAGGGTCTTTCTAGGCAAGACTTTCAGCTGGCCTTCAAGCCAGGTGGTTTCAGGCTCACATTAGGATCTGGAATCCAGAAGGACATTTTTCTGTGTTGATGCCATAATTCACATTGACAGTATTTCACTACCTCTTCACTTCTTAGGTTTCTCCTTCAATATTTGCATTCGTTATCTGGCCATCCAAGTTTTTTTCCCTACAGCAGCCATGTTCCTAAAGGCTTTCCATATCACATCTCTGTGGAGCTTCCTTTGAGATGGACCCACAGAGCCCACTCTCCTGTGGTGAAGTTAACAGCCACATCCTCAAAGATCACTCCTTCTACTGTGTGGCTTCAGGGTCTCCTAAGACCCTTTCCACACAGATTGCAGCTGGTAGAAATCATAGAATAAGATGCTCTAGCCAGCTGGGCCTGATTTGTTTGTTTGTTTGTTTTTTGCGGAACTGGGGATTGAACTCAGGCCCCTGCACTTGCCAGGGAAGCACTTAATCTACTGAGCCATCTCCCCAGCCCCATAGGCCTGATTTCAGTGACACATTCATGATCAGAACTTTGGCACATCACATAGGAAGAGGCTAACATGTCTATTAGATCCCGCTGACTGGTACTGCTTCTGAGTTCTCCTGTGTCAAAGACTGTTATTTCTTGAAGAATTGATCCCTTTAATCATTATGCAATTCTTCCCTTGAATCACTGAAATTTGAAATTTTCCTTACTCTAAGTTTGCTTTATTTAAAATTAAGATAGGCACTCCAGCCTCCTTGTGATTAGTGTTGGCGTGATGTGTCTTTCTGTATACCTTTACTTTTAATTTGTAAGTATTTTTATATTTCACGTGAATTTCATATAGACAGCATGGAGTTGGGTCTTATTTTTGATGTACTTTGACAATCTCAGTCTTTTAACAGATGTGTGCTGTGTTTATATCATTGAGTTTTATAGTGCTTATTCATATTGTTGGAATAATATCTGCCATATTTGTTACTGTTTAATATTCAGTGCCTTTTTTCTTTTATTATTACCTTCCACTCCTTTTCTACCTTTTGTGGTTTAATTAATTAAGCATGCTGTATCAGTTCCTTTTCTAGCATATAAATTATGCTGTTTTAAGTATATATACATTTATAACTAGTCCAAGTCTACTTTCAAACAACACTCTACAGATTCTCAAGGAGTGCACATTGCTTAAAATAGAAAAATACTCGATTCCTTTTTGCTGTCCTTTGTCCCATTGTTCACTGCTGTGTTTTATTTCATTTATACATAAACATACACAAATAAATACATATGTAAGCATGCATAATGAGGTACATCGCTGTTTTGGTTTTTGTACTGGGAACCAAAGTCAGGATCTTGTGCTTGCCAGGCAGGCACTGTGCTGCTGAGCTATATCCCCAGCTTGCTGTTATTGTTTTGAGCAAAAAAATTAAAAGCTTTTATTTTGCTTTTTTTTTTTTTTTTGTGGAGCTGGAGATTGAACTCGGGCCCTCACGCTTGCCAGGGAAGCGCTTATTCCACTGAGCCTTCCCCCCGGCCCCTTGAGATAGTATCTTAACTGAGTCGCTGAACTAGCTGCACAGGCTGGGTTCAAACTTGAGATCTTCCTGACTCAGCCTACCAAATAAGACTAAAAAAATTGTTTACTTTTTCGGAATTGAGTGGTAAAGTTGCCTTTTCCTTTTTGCTTCTGGAATACAGTATCATGGGGTCTGGGTGCTATTCTGGGAGAATGGATGCTGGGATGCCTCTATCTCTAAAAAGATGTTTGACTGGACTTAACCTTGGATAGTCTGTCCACTCTAGAAGCAGGTTCTATTGATGCAGGAAGGGATTTTGGCCCTTTTGGAACTTTGGCATGACCTACCACATGTTTTAAGCCTTGTAGGAGCTGGTCCCTGTCGTCAGTGTGTAGAAATCCCACCTAGTCCACATATCTGCATTTCTGTGGGCTCATCTGCCCTTCTCATGTAATTGGTCTCCAGATCACACCAAGTAGCAGGGCCATAGGCTATTGAGGAAGATGAATGAGTATAAGGGTATGAGGTGTGTACATTTAAGTGTTGAAATGTCCTTATTTTTGTAAGGGAAAAAAAAAAAACACAATTATTAAAACTGAGCCTCCTTCAAGTTTCTTCTTCTGAGTAATGAATGGGGAGACTGCTGCCTTCTCTACATGCTGAGGCCCTGAGCTGTGTGGTACTCTAAACTTCTGCTTGGGAAGCCATAGGAAGTTGTTCAAATTATGCTGTGAAATACAGAACTTTTGTTCCTCAAAATTGGCCTTATTGGGGCTGGTGAGATGGCTCAGTAGTCTAAAGCACCT
>NW_004524732.1:5594682-5595558 GCF_000260255.1 Octodon degus
GTGTGTGTGTGTGTGTGTGTGTGTGTGTGTTCACTGATTTTGCTTGGTGTTTTCTGCGTTTCCTAGATTTGTTGTGTGACATCTGACATTTATTTGGGGACACTTCTCATTGTTTCAAATATGTTTCGATTTTTTCTCCTGCTTGCTCCACTCACTACACATGGTTACACCTTCTGTAGATTTCCCACAGTTCCTGGATTCTATCCTGCTTTTTTTATTCTTTCTTCTGTTGGAAATTCAGTTCTGGAAGTTTCTATTGACATATCCTAAATTTTAGTGATTCTTTCATCAACTGTGTCCAATTTACTAATAAGCTTGTCATTATTTATTTCTGGCATAGTATTTTTGATCCCCAGAATTTCTTTTTGTTTCTTTCTTAGAGCACAGAGCTTTCTGCTTTCAATAACTATCTGTTCTTTCATGTGGTTAGAATTCTCAGAATGTAAATCATAGTTATTTCTAAACCCTTGTCTGACAACTCTGACATTCCTTCCATATCTGACTCTAATACTTGCTCAACCTCTTCAAACTGTGTTTGTACCTTGTAAGTTTTGGTTGTTTTGTAGAAACGTTATTCTTGGTGAAGAAGTACAGCAAACAAGCTGCTAGAAATGTGGTGGTAATGCGTTACGGCAGGGAAATTTTCTACAGCCCTGTAACTAGAGCACATTCTTAAATGAGCCTGTGCCTCTGCCTGTGAACTTCGTATGTGCCTCTCAGGTTATCCCCCCTTTTATGTGGGACAGGATAGCAAGAGGGGGCTGAAGTTGGCTATTTCTTTCCTTCTAGTTCACTTAGACTAATAAAACCCCAAATAGGTCAGGCTCTGGTAAAATAGCTTCTCTTGAGAGCATGTCTTTTTTTCTTTCTTTCTTT
>NW_004524732.1:5595978-5597346 GCF_000260255.1 Octodon degus
ACACACACACACACACACACTAAAAAAATGTAATAAATAAATAAAAGAAATATTAAAAAAAAAAAGAGAGGTAGGTAACATTCAAGAGCGAAGGCTACTTATTATGTTAGTTATCGTATAATCAGTGATGTACATTTCCCCAGTTGACCTGTATGTTTCATTGTGCTGTATTTATAGGTCCATAGGAAGCATCAAATTACCTCAGCTCCGTATTATGTTCTGTTTTGTCCTCTGCTTTTTAAGTACATATTCTCGATTCCTTAGTGTATCAGAGGGTTTTTCCAGCCAAGAGCACTGAAATATACCAGTTTTTTTTTTCCTGCAAGAATAAAAAAATAGTAAACAAAATAAAAATAGAAATGATACAGGATTTTGCTAAGCAAAATGACAGGAATTCACAATAGTTGTTCTGTTGCATATTGTTTTCAGATTAGTTGTTCAGATTACCAGATACAAGCATATAAAATGGGTCAAAGCTTAGAAAAAATTATAAAAGAGAGAGAAAAATTAAGCATAAACTGATCCTTTCAATGGAGTCATTTGGAACCTTCAGTAATAGTGATCATTGCCTTTCCATACTCAAAGTAATAAAAATGGTCAAATTTAATGATGAGTTAATTGATTTTGAAATTTGGTTTGTCTGCAACAACGAGAAGTTTTTAAAAAAGTTTAACGGTTTTTCAATTATTTTGTGTGACGTTGGCTGTCTTTTGAGTTAAAAATCTCCAGAAATGCTGTAAGTTTTGTTTAAAGTTGTGAGATTAATCTTAAAATTGGCTTTGCACTTTCAGGTTTGTTGAATGCACTGAGTGTGGAAGAAAGATGCATCAGATCTGCGTCCTTCATCATGAAATCATCTGGCCAGCTGGGTGAGACATTTTTTAAATATTATTTGTTTGTTTGTTACAGGGTCTTGCCATGCAGTTCAGACTCTGGAGTGACCCTCTTGTCTCAGCTTCCCTAGTGTTGGGATTACAGGCATGCACCACCAGACCTAGAGTTTGGGGCTCTCATTGTATACAGTACCGGGGATCAAACCCAGGTTCTTTTGCTTGCCAGGCAGGTACTTAGAGCTAGCTATCTGCCCATCCCCAGCTGGGTGATACGTAATGCCAATGTTTTATTTAGAATTTTCCTTCAAGGGGGCTGGCGAGTTGGCTCAGTAGAATAATCACTTGCCTGGCAAGCACAAGGGCCTGAGTTCAATTCCCGGTTCCACCAAAAAAAAAAAAAAAAAAAGAGTTTGCCTTCAAGAATATTGGCCTGAAGGCATTCAAGGAGCAAAAAAAAAAAAAAGAATATTGGCTCTCCCCCACACACACCAATCTATGCCATGTCTATATCATATTATCAATTGCCATCTTTTTT
>NW_004524732.1:5598208-5599710 GCF_000260255.1 Octodon degus
CCTCCTCGCCTTGCGAAGCGTCTTCTGGGCAAACTTCTTTCTCAGGCGCTTTATCTTTAGCTCTGCGAAATGTTTTCGCTTTTTCATAAGGGTTTCTGGCACAGCAGGAACCTTCTTTTTCTTCTCTTCTGCAACCTCCATGGTTCCAGCCGGAAAGAGCAGTTACCATCTTTAAAATGTTTTATTGAATTGGAAAAAAAATTATAGATTATAATTCAGTTTTGAAACCTTAACCTCCTTGCCAGCCCTGCCCCTAGGGCACACTGAGATTGTAATTGAGACTGGGTGTGGTGGTGTACTCCTGTAATCGCAGCTCTTGGGAGGCTGTAAACAGGCAGATCACTATGAGTCCTGATCTAGTAGTGAGATCCTGAACACCCTGTAGACCCTTCCCTAAAATACAGCAAAAAAATAAATAAATAAATAAATGAATGAATGAATGAATAAATAAATTTTGCAAATTTTGATTCCCCCCAGTCTTCCGTTCTGTGATTGGACTTACTGTGGTTCATTGGGTAGAGGCCTTTGTGTGAAAAAGGAGCTAGTTTTAAAATTTTTCAGGGCCAGATAGCTCAGTGGACTAAAGCACCTACTTTGGCAGTGTGCAACACCCAGGATTCAATCTGCTGGCTCCTCTCCAGGGCACACTGAGATGGTGACTGAAACTGGGTGTGGTGGTGCACGCCTGTAATCCCAGTACTTGGGAAGTTGAAAACAGGAGAATAACTACGAGTCCAATCTACATAGTGAGACCCCGTACACCCTGTAGACCCTGTACTAAATTCATTGTTTTAAAAAAAAAAAAATTTTTTTTTTCTTTAATTTTTCAGCAAATGACACTAAAAGGGGCCTACCAGGTAGCTCAGCAATTAAGGCACCTGCTTAGGCAGACAGAGTGACAGAGGTTCGATCCATAGCCTGCCATGCAGGCCCTACCCCTGGGGCACATTGAGACAGCAACTGAGACTGGATGTAGTGGCGCCTTTGCCCCTGTAATCTCAGTGCTTAGGAGCCTGAAAACAGGAGGATGACTACGAATAGGATCTAGACCATGTAGACCCTGTACTAAATACATTACTAAATACATTTTTTAGGGAGGTTTTTTATTTTTTTGTTTTTGGTGCCAAGGACCGAACCCAGGGCTTCCAGCTTGCTAGGCAAGCATTCTACCGCTGAGCCAAATCCCCAGCACTAAATACATTTTTTTAATTAATTTATTGTGCGTGTGTGTGTGTGTGTGTGTGTGGCCAGCTCAGCCCACCAGGGAGGGGGGGCTGGCTGGCATGTGGTGCTGGGGGATTGAACCGTGGTCCCTGTGCTTTGCTAAGCTTAGCTTGTTCTAAGTAGGTGCTTTAGACGACTGAGCCATCTCACCAGCCCTACATACATTTTTTAAAAAGAAAAAATAACAGGAAAGCTGCAGTATATGATTTCTAGTGTCTTAATTTTTATTTATTTTTTTCTAATGTCTTAATTTTTAAATGATTTGTCTTTTTTTTTTT
>NW_004524732.1:5601152-5609433 GCF_000260255.1 Octodon degus
TAGCAATGTTAAAGTTTGTAAAATACAAAGGGAAATTCTCACTTTGGCCCTGCCACTGAAGTTCCTCACTACAGTACAACCGTTTATGGACCATAGTGGTTTTGTTTGTTTCTGCTTTCTACCAACATATATCTTACTGATTTATACTATTTAAAAAATTTTTTGCTTTAGATCGTAGACACCCATTGATGCTGATCTCTGGTTTTGATAAGCGCTTCTATTTGGATTTTGTTTTTATTTTTGTGACAGGGTCTTGTAATGTAGCTCAGGTGGCTTGCCTTGAGCTCACAGCATCATACTCCCTCAGCCTCCAAGGGCTGGGATTACACACGTGGCTAGCAATTTTAGTTGTGCACAGATCTGACACCTTGCCTTGCACACCTGGCCCACCATTCTTGCCACTTTCTGAAGTTGTTTTAGAAGTTCCCTTTTATAAATGTCTTTAGTTGCAATATTGTGACAAATTTATATCTTCTTTGGTCTTTTTTACTTTGACCAAAGGGCTACAATTTACATGGTACCAGATCTGGTGAGTAAGGCATGCGAGAACACGCGATGGTATTTGCACAAGCCTGGTTTTCCGTTGGATGACACTCAGCAGCAGCATTTGCTTTCTTTGCTTAGCATTCACATTTTTTGTTATGTCCCATGAAGACAGTCACAAAGAAGAATTTCAAGAACTATTTTAGAAAATGGCAAATGTGTTTGAAAGGAGGGGAGGATTACTGGCAATGTGTCTTACTGTAATATGTATGGTATTGACAATGTTTTTAATGTCTGCATACATAACAGCACATTTATGCGTTGGTACATATACACATTATATCCCAGTCCCTTTTATTTTTTCCCTCCCATCTTCTGTAGGTGTAGTAAACTATTCTTATTTAATTACACACCGTGTATTTTAGTCACACCTGATACATTTCACATCTGCTGGTTCTGCTTTCGAGATGTACTTTCCCTTAGCACTTTTACCAATGTAATTGACTAGGAAAACATTGGTTTTATTGCTGGTTTGGTTTTGTTTTTCTCTCCCCTCCCTCCCCCGCCCCAGGATTGAACTCAGGACCCTGCGCAGGTGGTTATTCTACTCAGCTAACTCTCTGGCCCTGTTTTATCATTTGCTAATTATTTTCTGTACTGACTTCTAAAAACTGTTTTAGTATTGCTTATATTAGCTGTTCGTTACTTACACAAACTTGTACCAAGTTGTCATTTGAATTTTAGCCTTATTAAGATGAAAGATTTGTCACAAGTGTATCACTGTAATGTTTCTCTACATATATCATGTAACCAAATTCTTATTTTATATTTTAGATTTTTCTGTGATGGATGCTTAAAGAAAACTGCACGAACTAGGAAAGAAAATAAGTTTTCTGCTAAAAGTAAGCTGTATTATTACATGTAAATCTTGCTATAACATCTCTTAACAATAGTTGAAAAGAAACCATCCAAATAAGTTAGTTTTAATCTTACTTAAAAATATTTGATCAGGGCCAAGGATATAGTTCAATGACACAGCAGCTGCCAGGCCAGTGTGAGATCGTGAGTTCAATTCCTGGTATCAAAAAAATATATATATGACCGAAGTAAAGTAACGTGATTCTGTAAGCTGCTGAAAGTTGAGCTGAACGTGTTTTGGGGTATGAAGTCTATTATTCCTAAGAATAAGAACATATTCTGGGCTGGGAACGTAGCTCAGTGGTAGAGCACTTAACTAGCATGTGTTAGACCCTGAGTTCAATAGCCCAGCACCACAAATAAAGAGTAATTATCAAAAAAGGATTTTAACATACACAAGATATATAAGATACATGTTTTACTTTTCCTGTATTTCTTCTTTGGAGCATTGCATTACATGAGCCATAAATAGAAATGAGTGGCCAGAATTACAATCCCCTGAGAGGAACAGTCCTTCTCCTCAGCCCTATTAATTATGTCCATGCCTTTCTAAGTGCTACTCTTGACAATGTAACTACATCCCAGGGACTTGTTTTGTTTGCTTGTGAGACAATATGTCACTAAGTTGCCCAGGCTGGCTTCAAACTTGAATCCTCCTGCCTAGACCTCCCAAATCGCTGACACTATAGGTATGCGCCTCTGTACCAAGCTCTAGTCTGTGCTACTTATTAGGGCTACCCTTAGCCCTCGCATGATCTTTTCCTTCAGAGAAGAGTGTGTGAGAAATCTAGCAAACAGATAGTTGACACTAATCTCACTGCGGTATTTGATTTAGCTTTGCAATATTTTACTGGTCTGTAGGATTGCTTTGACTCCTGTACTATTTCTTAAATGCTTAATCATTTCAAATATTATAATCTAGGAAAAATGAACGTAGGTGTTTATTGTTGTACAGCTTCAACACCTCTGAAATTAAAACAATGGTCTGGGTGTGGTGGCCCATACCTTTAATCCCAGCACGGGGAACTCTGAGGTAGGAGGATGTTTGTTGAAGGCCAGCCTGGATTACACAGTGAGACCCCTGTCTTCAAAAAAAAAAAAAATTAGGAGCCGGCCAGATAGCTCAGTAGATTAAAGCACCTGCTTAGGCAGATGCAGAGGTTGGTGGTCCGATCCTCAGCCTGCAGTACCAGCCCTGCCCCCGGGGCAGTTGAGACTGGGCATGGTGGCACACATCTATAATCGTCTGTAATCCCAGCGCTTGGGAAGCTGAAAACAGGAGAATCATTACACATCCATTCTATATAGTAAGACTCTGTAGTCCCTGTAGACCCTGCACTAAATACTAACATACATATATATTACTGGGAAATAGCATTTAGAAATTGCAGAGTGTTATGCTTGCTTCAACAGCGCATGTAGGGCCACGGAGATGGCTCAGTAGAATAAGTGCTTCCCTGATAAGTGCAAGGGCCTGAGTTCAATCCCCAGTTCCACAAAAAAAAAGGCACATATATGTAAATTGGAATGATAATGGTCAGCATGACCTGGCACCAGGATGAGACAAAAATGTTATTTTTAAAAAGTACCTAGCTATCTTGGTAACTTAAAACTCCAGGGATGGTGGTGCATACCTATAATCCCAGCTCTTCGGGAAGTGAGGCAGGAGGATCATTGTGAGGTGAAGGCCAGCCTGGGCTACATAGTGAGACCCTGTGTCTTCCCCCCCCCCCCCCCCATCCCAGTGGAGCTAGGTATCTGTTTGTGTTGGGAAAACATTCATTCCTAGATTTCAGATGGAACCTCAAGACTGACAATAGAAATTGAAACCTTGTTAACTTTTTTCCCTCACTAGATGAGATATTGTGCCCAGGGCCACCTTGTTACCTTAACTTTCGCATTCCTAGGGTTGCCATCTACCAGGCTTGGAACCTTTCTGGAGAATCGTGTGAATGACTTTCTGAGGCGACAAAATCACCCTGAATCAGGAGAGGTTACTGTTAGGGTTGTTCATGCTTCTGACAAAACTGTGGAGGTGAAACCAGGCATGAAAGCAAGGTATTTAGTAGTAATTTTCTTTTCTTTTTTGGATCCATAATTATTCATATGTAAAAAGTACTACTCATGATTCCAACCTGAATGACATGTTGTGGTTACCCACCCCCATCTGAATTATATAGGTTTGTAGATAGTGGAGAGATGGCAGAATCCTTTCCATACCGAACCAAAGCTCTCTTTGCCTTTGAAGAAATTGATGGTGTTGACTTGTGTTTCTTCGGTATGCACGTTCAAGAGTATGGCTCTGATTGCCCTCCACCCAACCAGAGGTAGGACTGACTATGGCTAGCTTCTCATTTTTTTGGTAGTTTCAGATAAAAGCATAGATAGAGACAGGAAAATATTTAGTGTGCTCGGTTTGGAAATGTAAAAATCTCAAGAATTCAGTATTACTAAAGTGAAAAATTTTTAAAACATACAAAATAACTGCTCTCTATATATATAGTTTTGGTTTTTTGGGGGGGGGACTTTTTTTTTTTTTTTTTTTTTGTGGCGGAACCAGGGATTGAACTCAGGCCCTTACTCTTGCCAGAGAAGCGCTTATTCCACTGAGCCATCTCCCCGGCCCCAGGGATATTATCTTTATATGGAAAATGATGTGTGGGCTGGAGAGATAGTTCAGCGGCATAAGCACCTGCCTCACAAGCACAAGTTCCTGAGATGGAAAACGATGTGAATGGCAGCTAGAAGTTGGAAATTGGAAACAAACTCAATGGTTTCAAAATACAGGCTTGAATCCGTATTGCAAATGATAGTTATGTGTAAGAATGTTACACAAATGAAGTAGGATATGGTTTAGACAAAGTTCTCAAAACAGTATAAAAGCCAGGATGGAAATTTTTATCAAAATGCACTCAGATCAACAAATACTGATTGGTCTAGTGTGTGCTTGTTACTACTGAGTGTTACAATACAGTGAAGCCAGACATGGTGGCACACACCTATAATCCCACAACTTGGGAGACTGAGGCAAGAGGATTAAGAGTTCAACAGCCTGGGCTACAAAGTGAGCGCAAAGCCAGCCTGAACAGCATAGTACAACCTTGTCTCAAAAAGACAAAAAATAAACACAGTGTAGCCAGAGGCTCATAGACTTCCCTAAAGGGGTCAGCCCAGTCATTTATTAAGCATTCCAAATGACATTACAGGCAGAAGGCATGGGATGAGAGCCTTGTCTTTTTAGCTGCATAGAGTAACTCATTATATGATGTTTTTTTTCTCCCTGTTGAATATAGGAGAGTGTATATATCTTACCTCGATAGTGTTCATTTCTTCCGCCCTAAATGCTTGAGGACTGCAGTCTATCATGAAATTCTAATCGGATATTTAGAGTATGTGAAGAAATTAGGGTAAGCATATATAATGGCTTTTTCTTAAAAAAAAACAAAAAAAAACACCTATGTACTATTGTGGTGGGATGTAGGCCAAAAATAGGTAACTTTTTCATGTCCTGCATTCTTCTCTAGGAAAACTATAGTCTCAACTTTAGCAGAGCCTTTTGTGAAATTAGTATTGCCAATACGAAGAAAAGACTTTCTCTGGTTCACACATTCTGCTTTCATTTTATTTTTTTCATTAAACCACTATGTACAGGTTGAAATGAAGTTAGGTTTGTTACTCACTTGACAGCAGAAATTTAAACTTTAGATCCTTTAGTACTGGGGTGTCAAAACCAGAATGAGACTTAAAAGTTCTGGAGGTGTTCTTCACCTTCTAAGGGGAATATTTGCTACCTCTCTCTCTTGGTAGAATGGGTTTGTGTTCTTTTGTATTGTCTTTTCACTCTTATATGCAAATTTGGAGTTTTTGTATCTAGAGCTCTTTCAAATGAAGTACACAACACTCTTCTAAAATTCTCAGGAATTTGGATGTGGTGCTGACCTGTGGGCTTAGTGTTCACTATCCTGCAGGAAATCATTGGTTTCAGTATTCGCTCTACCTTGTGGTTTAAAGTGTCACATTCTGCTTTGCTGTGGTGGTACAATGGTGGGAAAATTGCTTGAGCCTTGGCTTTGGAGCCAGCTTGGATGGTGTAACGAGACCCTGTGATCTCCTCAGTGAAGTGTAGCACTCTGCAGAATGGGTGATCTTATTTGAATGTTCCTTTTGTCTTCTCAGATATACAACAGGGCATATTTGGGCCTGTCCACCAAGTGAGGGGGATGATTATATCTTCCATTGCCATCCTCCTGACCAGAAGATACCCAAGCCCAAGCGACTGCAAGAGTGGTACAAAAAAATGCTTGACAAGGCTGTGTCTGAACGGATTGTCCATGACTATAAGGTCAGTCAGACCATGGCAGTGTACTGTCCATCACTTTATTTTAACAAGCCTTCTGCAGGCTCTACCTCTTCCATGTGATCCACAAAATTATGCCAGTGTGACAAAGTATTGTGTTTATGTGAAATTTTTCAAAGTGACAAAAATTTGCTATTAGCATTTATAGCTAATCCATTGTGACCAATTAAAAATGCACTCTTAATAAGTGTGTCATTTTAGGGGCCAGGGAGATGGCTCAGTGGAATAAGCGCTTCCCTGGCAAGCGCAAGGGCCTGAGTCCAATTCCCAGTTCTGCAAAAAAAAAAAAAAAGTGTGCTATTTTTAAACATTGGTGAATATAAACCGTATGATAATCCCAAGTACTGTACTGAGTGAAAGCAAGTGTCAGCTAGAGATTTTCCCAAGCAGCCCAGCCATTCTGAAGCAGCAACGTAGTCCTCATTTAAGGCTGCTGAAGTATCAGTCATGGCCTGTCCTGCATCCTATCTCTATGATAGGGGATAGGAAAGGCCAAAGGTCACAGTGTGGATGTGTATGATTTTACCTATTTGGGGCAAGGCAGGCAACTCACCACTTTGTAGAGGCAGATAATACCCCTGTCTTCGTGGATACAGGAAGGAGAACACTAGAAATACTGACTTTGGATGAGGACTTCCAGTGTTCATGACATTATGGCTTAGGTACAAAATCTCTGCCAACTTACAAAAGACGTTTTCATCTTACTTTTTTCTAACATCATATAATCAATGCTCTATTTGCAAAAAAAGGAAATACAGAAATTTCTATTTGTGCTTGTATATTTTCATAGGATATTTTTAAACAAGCTACTGAAGACCGATTAACAAGTGCAAAGGAATTACCGTACTTCGAGGGTGATTTCTGGCCCAATGTTCTGGAAGAGAGCATTAAGGAACTGGAACAGGAGGAGGAAGAAAGAAAGCGGGAAGAGAACACCAGCAATGAAAGCACTGATGTAAGGGTGATTTTTTGGGGGGAGGGGTTTGCGGTGGTGGTGGTCGTGGTGCTGGTGGTGATTGGAATCAAACTCAGGACTCTTGGACTTGGCAGCGAGCTATCTCCCTGGCCCAAGTGTGATGTTTTTGTTCAGTATCTATGTTCATTTTGACAGTGATCTGGAAGTGAGTTTAAACTGTTTCAATTTATAAAGGACCTCTGTAAATTGAGTAAGACATTTACCTTAGGAAGGTAAACCAGAACCTGGTGTGCTAACATGTATGTGTAATTCCAGCACTCTGGAAGGACAAGGCAGGAAGATTGCAGATGTGAGCCCAAACATTAGCAACTTACTCCCTATCTCAAAAGAAAAAGTCTGGGGATGTAGCTTAACCTGTGAAGGCTTGGGTCACTCCTTACTATCCCTACCTGCTCCCCCCACACACAAATGCACCCCAAAATAGTTATACCTGGTTTCTTTTACTGGTTTTCAATTTTTCTAACCAACAGATGTGTTCTAGAGATTTTTTTTTTTTTTTTATTTTTTTTTTTGTGTGTGTGTGTGTGTGTGTGTGTGGCCACTTCAGCCCACCAGGAGGCGGGGCTGGCTGGCATGTGGTGCTGGGGGATTGAACCATGGTCCCTGTGCTTTGCGAAGCTTGTTCTAAGTAGGTGCTTTAGACCACTGAGCCATCCCACCAGCCCCAACAGATGTGTTCTAAATTCTATGTTGGTCTTTGAGTAATGTAAAAAAATTTTTTAATGGAAATCTTTATAAACACAGGAAAACCAGGCATGGTGGTGCACTCCTGTAATCCCAGCACTCTAGGAGGCTGAGGCAGGAGGACCTCTGTGAGCTCAAAGTCAGTCTGAGTTACATAGAGACCCTGCTCCCCCCCAATTTAAAAAAAAAAAAAAAAAAAAAAAAACTGATGAGATGAACATGGCTGAAGTGCTAAGTTGTAAATAGTCTGGTCTCTGGCAAACACACCCCACCTTGTATGTGTGTTTTTGTCTGTCCAAACTCACTCATGCACATCCCAGTCCTCTCCTCCCATCTTCTTTTTTCTCTGAACAGCCCTTTTTAAATGTGTAAAAACTGAGCTGGTAAAATAGCTCAGCGGACTAAAGGCCTTCTTTTAGCAAGCACAGGGAGCGGAATTTGTTCACTGCCACACATGCCACACCTCTGGGGCATGCTGAGCCAGCAACCAGTGAACAAATCAGGGTGTGGTGGCACATGCCTAAAACAGGATCACTACGAATTCAAGCTGTATAGTGAGACCCTGTATCAGATACATAAATGGGAAAAAAAAAATCTTAACAACTCTAGGTATTATGAAGCATAAAGGTGAAAATGGCCTTTTGTGAACACAGGAAAGAAAAAACTAAAAAACAATGACCTTGGACCAGGCTTTCTTACTCTTCTGGACATAAGGACTAAAGTATAAATTCAGAGAGAGAAACGTGGCCTTATAATTTAAGTTAATTGATTGTATGATTCTAAGCATGGGTTGTATTTTTTTTTTAATTTATTTTTATTTATTTATTTTGTGTGTGTGTGTGTGTGTGTGTGTGTGTGTGTGT
>NW_004524732.1:5609533-5611451 GCF_000260255.1 Octodon degus
CATGTGGTGCTGGGGGATTGAACCGCGGTCCCTGTGCTTTGCTTAGCTTAGCTTGTTCTAAGTAGGTGCTTTAGACCACTGAGCCATCTCCCCAGCCCCTGTATTTTTGCATTGTTGTGAAAACTTAAAAAATTGGAGGATTGTGGCTGGGGAGATGGCTTAGTGGAATAAGTGCTTCTTTGGCAAGCACAAGGGCCTGAGTTCAATTCCCAGTTCTGGGAAAAAAAAAAAAAAAAAAAAATTGTAGGATAGCCAGGCTTGGTGTGGTGCATGCCTGAAACTCCAGCACTCGGGAGGCTGAGGTAGGAGTATCACCATGAGTTTGAGGCCAGCCTGAACTACATAGTGCCACACTGTCTCAGAAAGGCGATGCTGGCAAAATAGCTACCGGATTAAAGCACTTGCTTAGGCAAGATGCAGAGAGCAGAGTTTGATCCCTGGCATTCGGTATGGGTCCCACCCTCAAGGCCCCCTGAGATGGCAATTGAGACTGGCATGGTGGCGTATGCCTGCAGTCCCAGCACTTGGGACGCTGGAAACAGGAGGCTCACTACAAGTCTGATCCTATGTAGTGAGACCCTGTAGACCCTGTACTGAATACATTAAAATTAATTAATTAAAATAAAAATTATAGGATATGCTCAGAAGGCAAGAAAAGTGTAGGGGCAGAGGTGTCACCTCCATGCACTCTCACTACCCCCACTGCTGAGGACTCTTTGTGTCCTAATCCAGGTCTCAGGTTTTATCAGCAGAATTTATAAATTCTGATACCCTTCCAGGCAAATGAAAGTTAAAGCTGCCATCATTTTAATGCAAGGTCCTGGTCTTAAGACAGAAAATTAGGCCAAACACCTCAGTAAGCATTAGATGGCTTTTAAATAACAGCTTAAAAAGCAGGTGGTATATGAAGGAGCCCTAGTGCAGTCATATGTAAACATGATGTAATCTCTATAGTTTCAAAGAACAAAATCTTTTTTTTTTTAAATCAGTATTGTTTACAGATTCTTTCTTAATGAAGTATTTTTTTCTTCTTTGCGCTGCCCTGCAGGTGACAAAGGGAGACAGCAAAAATGCTAAAAAGAAGAACAATAAAAAAACCAGCAAAAATAAGAGCAGCTTAAGTAGGGGCAACAAAAAGAAGGCTGGCATGCCCAATGTGTCTAATGACCTCTCCCAGAAACTCTACGCCACCATGGAGAAACATAAAGAGGTAGGGGAACCTCCAAGGGTTGGGGAGCAGCAGGTCAGGGTTCGCAGGAGCTGCCTGTGCCGGTTGGCACTGATGAGAGACCTACCAGGAATCATGCCTGTGAAGGAAAATTGGGACTAAAGGGGTGCTTAGGGTGGGTTGTGAGGTAGCATTCAGCATTACCCAGTACGGCTGAGTTACACTCCAGGTGGAGTTGGATTGCAGTTTATTTTAAAAGGTGGGTAAGCTGCTGCATGTGGTACTCTCAACTCTGCCTGAGGATGAAGTAGGAGATTATCAATTTAAAGCAGTCCTAGAAAAGTCCTAGAAATAGAATTTTTCAACTTCAAAAATATGTATATAAGGTATTTTTTTTTAATTTATTTATTTGTGTGTGTGTGTGTGTGTGTGTGTGTCCAGCTCAGCCCACCAGGAGGCGGGGCTGGCTGGCATGTGGTGCTGGGGGATTGAACCCTGGTCCCTGGGCTTTGCTAAGCTTGTTCTAAGTAGGTGCTTTAGACCACCGAGCCATCTCACCAGCCCCTATATAAGGTATTTTTTAAAATATAAATAAATCTAGGGCTGGCCAAAGAGCTCAGCGGATTAAAGCGCCTGCAAGCAGGCACAGGGGCCAGGGGTTGGATCCCATGCCTGCCGTGCTGGCCCCGCCCCTGGGGCGCATTGAGACTGGGCGTGGTGGCACAGTCCTGTAATCCCAGCTCTTGGGAG
>NW_004524732.1:5612276-5616650 GCF_000260255.1 Octodon degus
TCTCTCTCTCTCTCTCTCTCTCTCTCTCAAATAAATAAATAAATAAATAAATAAATAATTGCCACTTGCCACTGTGGCTGCCAAGTTGCATAGATTTTCATTCTAATAAAAGTTGACAAAAATAGTGGGTTTCATGGCAGTTTCGTATGAGTTCCTGATTCCTTGAGGTAACGATATGCTAATCAATTTCAAATATATATATATATAGTCAAGCTTCGTTACTTGAGGTAAAGCTTTCCACTAAGTTGGTTCAATCAGAATTTCTTGTTGCATGATAATAAATTTCAAAGGTTCTTTTGGTGTGTAGTGGGGGATGACAGGGTTTTGTTCTATCATTCAGGCTGACATTCAGCTAGGTAACCCAGGCTGGCCTTGAACTTCCAGTAGTCCAAATTGCAGATGTCTACTACCCCCGACTCCTACCAGGTGTCTTGTTGTAGCTTTTATACTAAGCTTTATAGGAACTGATGGTTGTTAAGAGTCTCCAGACTTAATGAATAAAATTTTTATTGCTTGTAGCAACAAGGAAAAAGTAACCCCACTGATGTAACATTTTCAAACCTATAGGAAAGCTGCAGAGGAGCCCTTACACCATTTCTTATGTTTTCTTTTTATCTCTGTTTTAGCAAATAGCTTGTAGGAAAGAAGGCATGATTTCAGATTTATCTGATTGGCCAGGATTGGTTTCCTATAATTAGTTTCAGCTTAAGCAATATTACATCTTAAAAGTAGACTTGAGGCACAATGGCACTGCACATGTGCTGGTTCCAAGCCTCATTGTTCTTGGAATTATTTAATGAAGTGAAGAGAAAAAAAGATGTGGATTTTAGATGGCTTATACTTCCGTCTAGGAGAAAGCAGAGCAGGAAGGGAGAGGGTGGTATGGCAACGCTCCTGCATCCACATGCCCTGCCCGGTGTGCTGTGGGATCCTTCCGGCCGTGGCAGCGCTGTGCTCCAGTCAGCGAGCCTCTCCTCCGTAGGTCTTCTTTGTGATCCGCCTCATTGCTGGGCCTGCTGCCAACTCACTGCCTCCCATTGTTGACCCGGACCCGCTCATCCCCTGTGATCTGATGGATGGGCGAGATGCATTCCTCACCCTCGCACGGGACAAGCACTTGGAGTTCTCCTCACTGAGGCGAGCCCAATGGTCCACCATGTGCATGCTTGTAGAGCTGCACACACAGAGCCAGGACCGCTTTGTCTACACCTGCAACGAGTGCAAACACCATGTGGAGACACGCTGGCACTGCACTGTCTGTGAGGTATGCGGCAGTCATGGGGAGGGGTCAGCCCTGCATGTGCCTGTGGACTCATGGGCTGAAGGGTGACACACATGAAACAAAACGGGGGGTGGGGCTAGCATGATAGTAACAGTTAAGTGGCTAGTTTTATTCTAGAAAAAGCTCTGAGGGGCTGGTGAGATGGCTCAGTGGTCTAAAGCACCTACTTAGAGCAAGCTAAGCCAAGCAAAACACAGGGACCACGATTCAGTCACCCAGCACCACATGCCAGCCAGCCTGCCCCCGGTGGGCTGAGCTGGCGACACACACACACACACACTAAAATAAATAAATATTATTAGAAAAAAAAAAAAGAAAAAGCTCTGATTTAATAATATTTCAGATGATTTACATAATAAAAAAATTTTTTTTTCCGTTTTTGTGGAACCGGGGATTGAACTCAGGCCCTTGCACTTGTCAAGCAAGCACTTAATCTACCGAGCTATCTCCCCGGCCCCTACATGATAAAATCTTGAGTTAATCTGCACCTCCTGTTTTTTTCTCAGGATTATGACTTGTGTATCACCTGCTATAACACTAAAAACCATGACCACAAGATGGAGAAACTGGGTCTCGGCTTAGATGATGAGAGCAACAACCAGCAGGCTGCGGCCACCCAGAGCCCGGGAGACTCTCGCCGCCTGAGCATCCAGCGCTGCATCCAGTCCCTGGTCCACGCCTGCCAGTGCCGCAATGCCAACTGCTCCCTGCCCTCCTGCCAAAAGATGAAACGGGTTGTACAGCACACCAAGGGCTGCAAACGGAAAACCAATGGCGGGTGTCCCATCTGCAAGCAGCTTATTGCCCTCTGCTGTTACCATGCCAAGCACTGCCAGGAGAACAAGTGCCCTGTGCCGTTCTGCCTCAACATCAAGCAAAAGCTGCGGCAACAGCAACTGCAACACAGGCTCCAGCAGGCCCAGATGCTGCGCAGGAGGATGGCCAGCATGCAGCGCACCGGTGTGGTGGGGCAGCAGCAGGGCCTGCCCTCCCCAACTCCTGCCACTCCAACCACACCGACGGGCCAGCAGCCAACAACCCCGCAGACACCCCAGCCCCAACCTGTCTCTCAGCCCCAACCCACCCCTCCTGCCAGCATGCCACCTTACTTACCTAGGACTCAAACTGCTGGCCCAGTGTCCCAGGGTAAGGCAGCAGGTCAGGTGACCCCTCCAACTCCTCCTCAGACTGCACAGCCTCCCCTTCCAGGACCTCCACCAGCTGCAGTAGAAATGGCAATGCAGATTCAGAGAGCAGCAGAGACACAGCGCCAGATGGCTCATGTGCAAATTTTCCAAAGGCCAATCCAGCACCAGATGCCCCAGATGACTCCCATGACTCCCATGGGTATGAACCCACCTCCCATGAACAGAGGTCCCAGTGGGCATCTGGAGCCGGGGATGGGGCCCACGGCAATGCAGCAGCAGCTCCCCTGGGCCCAAGGAGGACTGCCTCAGCCCCAGCAACTCCAGTCTGGGATGCCAAGGCCAGCCATGATGTCAGTGGCCCAGCATGGGCAGCCCTTGAACATGGCTCCACAGCCAGGACTGGGCCAGCTAGGTGTGAGCCCACTCAAACCAGGCACTGTGTCTCAACAAGCCTTACAAAACCTGCTGCGGACTCTCAGGTCTCCCAGCTCTCCCCTACAGCAGCAACAGGTGCTTAGTATCCTTCACGCCAACCCCCAGCTGTTGGCTGCATTCATAAAACAGCGGGCTGCCAAGTACGCCAACTCTAATCCACAGCCTCTCCCTGGACAGCCCGGTATGGCCCAGGGACAGCCAGGGCTGCAGCCCCCAGCCATGCCGGGTCAGCAGGGGGTCCACTCTGGATCAGCCATGCAGAACATGAATCCCATGCAGGCCGGCGTGCAGAGGGCTGGCCTGGGCCAGCAGCAGCCGCAGCAGCAACTCCAGCCACCCATGGGAGGGATGAGCCCCCAGGCGCAGCCAGTGAATGTGAATCACGGCAGCATGTCTTCCCAGTTTCGGGACATGTTGAGACAGCAACAGATGATGCGGCAGCAGCAGGGTGCAGGGCCTGGAATAGGCCCTGGAATGGCCAACCATAACCAGTTTCAGCAACCCCAGGGAGTTGTTTACCCTCCACAACAGCAGCAACAGCAACGGATGCAGCATCACATACAGCAGATGCAACAAGGCAGCATGGGACAGATGGGCCAGCTCCCCCAGGCCTTGGGATCAGAGGCAGGGGCCAGTCTACAGGCCTATCAGCAGCGACTCCTCCAGCAGCAGATGGGGTCTCCTGCTCAGCCCAATCCCATGAGCCCCCAGCAGCATATGCTTCCAAACCAGGCCCAGTCCCCACACCTCCAAGGCCAGCAGATCCCAAATTCTCTCTCCAATCAAGTGCGCTCCCCCCAGCCTGTCCCTTCTCCTCGGCCACAGTCCCAACCCCCGCACTCCAGCCCGTCCCCAAGGATGCAGCCTCAGCCTTCTCCACACCATGTTTCCCCACAAACCAGTTCCCCACATCCTGGACTGGTTGCTGCCCAGGCCGCCAACCCCATGGAACAAGGGCATTTTGCCAGCCCAGACCAGAATCCGATGCTCTCTCAGCTCGCTAGCCATCCAGGCATGGCAAACCTCCATGGTGCAAGTGCCACGGACCTGGGACTCAGCACCGATAACTCAGACTTGAATTCAAACCTCTCACAGAGTACACTAGACATACACTAGAGACACCTTGTAGTATTTTGGGAGCAAAAAAAAAAAATTATTTTCTCTTAACAAGACTTTTTGTACTGAAAACAATTTTTTGGAATCTTTCTTAGCTAAAAGACAATTTTCCTTGGAACACATAAAAACTGTGCAGTAGCCGTTTGTGGTTTAAAGCAAACATGCAAGATGAACCTGAGGGATGATAGGATACAAAGAATATATTTTTGTTATGGCTGCTTCCCCAGCCTTTTTCCCGTGTGTGTGTGTGGTTCGAGTGTGCACTGGGAGGAGGCTGAGGCCTGAAGCCACCAGATGCTCCTGCCTTGCACCTCCAATAGGTTTTATTATTTTTTTTAAATTAATGAAAATATGTAATATTAATAGTTATTATTTACTGGTGCAGATGGTTGA
>NW_004524732.1:5616819-5626018 GCF_000260255.1 Octodon degus
TTTTAAAAATGTTTTAAAAAAAAAAAGCCTTTCCTCCTTCAAGTCAACTTTTGTGCTCCAGAAAATTTTCTATTCCATAAGTCTGAGCGTAAAACTTCAAGTATTAAAATTTGTACATGTAGAGAGAAAATGACTTTTTTCAAAATATACAGGGGCAGCTGCCAAATTGATGTATTATATATTGTGGTTTCTGTTTCTTGAAAGATTTTTTTTTTATTTTTACATCTAACAAGAAAAAAAAATGAAAAAGAGGGTAAGAAACGATTCCAGTGGGATGATTTTAACATGCAAAGTGTCCCTGGGGTTTCTTCTTTGCTTGCTTTCTTCCTCCTCATCCTGCCCTACCCACCCCTACACAACCTTCTGTAAAACTTGAAAATAGAAAGCAAAAACCCTCAACTGTTGTAAATCATGCAATTAAAGTTGATTACTTATAAATATGAACTTTGGATCACTGTATAGACTGTTAAATTTGATTTCTTATTACCTATTGTTAAATAAACTGTGTGAGACAGACCCTTGGGCTTTGACTCACTTTTTGAGGGCACAGCTAACGCCAGTGTGTGCCTGGTGCTTTGGAGGGAAAGGGAAAGGACAAGCTTTTGCTTGCAGGCCCCTCAGCTGTTCTGTGCAATGAGTTCTCCAGTTGATTTGGATGAATTTGTCCAGTTCTGGGGGAAACCAAGCCATTACTCCCAAATACGGCAGATTTTTATCAACCAAGTGTCAAAGTTGAAGTGATACTAGTCTTGTAACATCTTGGTGGGACTCTGGTCCTCTAAGGATAGCGTAAAGGTCCAGGAACATCTTACAGAGTGGAAGATGGGCCTGGTTAGAAGGGACAGGTCTCTGGGGGGTTGTGTCTTACCTCCCCGTGCTTTGGCTGCCTTATGTTGAGCACTTTTTCTCTAAGAATCCTGACTCTGCCATTCCACTTATGCTGTAGATTGGATCTTCTGAAAACAGCCATTATAAACCTTACTTCCTTGACTTGTCGCTGAGTATACTGTAACAGCAATAGGGAAATAACTTTGTTAACAGAGAAGTGGTTTGTTGCTACCAGTATACCTGACCACGTGGCTCAGAAACTTTTGGAACTGGTTTGTGGGAACAATTTGGCAAGTTTAAAGATGCTAGCTAGAAAGTTCCTAGACTACTATAACAGTAACACAAGATTGTGGTCAGAACTCAGGATATTAGAATACTGATCAGAATACAGATCGTAAAGGCCAGCAGGGTGCTGGGGAATTAGCTCAGCAGTCTAAGCGCCTGCCTGGCAAGCTGGGGAGGCTGAGACAGGAGGATCAGTATGAGTGAGCTCTAGCAAGACCATGTACCAAATAAGTAAAAGGTTAAAAAAAAATTATAAAGGTTTCAGCAGGGAAGACCACTGACAATTTTAGAGGCTGTATGTACAACAGTCTGGTAAAATGTATGTGTGACATTGACCATGTCCTGCAGGTTTGCAGGAGCCTGATGGGAGTAACTGATCTGGCAAAGGAACGTTCAGTGTTCAGGCTGTGGCATGGGCACTGTTGGTGCATTTAACCACATCAGTAGCACCATCAGGAGAAAAGACCAAAACAGTGATTTGGAAGGATAAGTTTTGTGCCGGTGAGACAGAACTAAATGCCTGCTTCGGCAAGTACTAGGACCAGGGTTCAATTCCAATTCTCAGTTTCGCATTCCACGCTGGCCCCCATCCCCCAGGGCACTAAGCCTGTGACCAAGTCCGGGCGTGGTGACACATGCCTGTAATCCCAGCACTGGGGAAGCTGAAAACAGGACCACTATGTAGTGAGACCCTGTAGTAAATATGTAAATTAAATAGGTTCATGGCAGAACGTGGTTGTAGCCAGGGATGGTGGCACATGCCTGTAATGACAGCACTTGGAAGGCTGATACAGGAAAATCATCACAAGGTCAAGGCTACCCTTGGCTACATAGCTCCAGGCCAGCCTAAAGGATCCTGTCTAAAAACAAAAATAAGTACTTTGCATCAGGACAATAGAAAAGATGATTTCAAGGAAGACATTTTTTGAATAAGACTCCAACCTACCTGTCACAGCCACAAAGATACAAAAATGTAAACCATTTGATTAAAAGCCCCTATACCACCTGCTGGGGGATGACTGCCTTATACCTTGCTCCCCTGGGCTTGATTTCACTCTTTTGTTTGTTTTGCTGTACTGGGGATTGAACTCAGGACCCTGTGATTTCACTGTTTAGCCATCCAGGTATTTAGCATACAAGGGTTGTCCAAGGTGACCAGGTTACTGCTTGAGTTGGTGGCAGACTTTGGCATCTACATGGTGCTGATTATTTTGGCAGGCAGAATGCAAGAGTTAATGGGGTCATGGAGCTGCCTACCCAGATTTCAAAGGAAGACCTGCGAGACGAGGCAGTGTGCCCCTGAGAGAGGAGTGCAGGAAGCTGTGAGAAGTCAAACTGCTGTAGAGATCCCAGGAAGCTGGAAATGCTGGGAGTTGAGGTTGCCCACCGAGGAAGGCTTCAGGCACTGAACAGAGCTAGCCCACGAGAGGCCGTGTGGGCTTCAACCAGCCCCGCCAGACGGAGGGAGCCACCTAGTTCCTTTGAGTCCAGACTGTCTTTCCCTTGGTGCTGGACTTGTTACTACAAGCTTTAATGTTTGCCCTGATGGCTTTCCGGCTTGCTCTGGTCTGATTTCTATTTTTCCATTTGAGAATGAAAATGCTTACCCCCTGCCATTAGTTTTAGAAGTATTTTACCTTCTTTTTAATTTTTACTGAGGTTTATAGCAAAGAGTTTGACTTGACTCTCAGAGGAGACTTTGGACTTAGCCCTTTCATCAGCACTGAGACTCTTTTAAGACTTTGGCAACTATAGTATTAGAGGTTGACTAAATGTGTTTTGTACAAATTAAACATGAATCCATTGGGGGCAAGAATGGGAGGTTAGGGCTGGAGAGATGGCTCAGTGGTCTAAAGCACCTACTTGAAACAAGCTTGGCAAAGCACAGGGACCGCGGTTCAATCCTCCAGCACCACATGCCAGCCAGTCGCGCCCCCTGGTGGGCTGAGCTGGCCACACACACACACAATAAATAAATGTAATAAATAAAATAAATAAATAAATATTTAAAAAAAAAAAAAGAATGGAAGGTTACAGTTCAGATCTAAAATGTCATCCAAAAGTTCTGTATTTGGATGTAGGATATAGTTAAAAGGGCCAGGTCACAGAGGGGCATGGCTTGGGAGGGAATATGTCCCTTCCCTGGCTCCTCTGTCTGCCTTCTCTCTGTATGGCTTGAGGGCTACTCTTCCTCCTTGTCCCCTGCCATGCCCTTTCTGTTGTGGAGCCAACGAAGCATGGACTGAGTCCTCTGAAACCAGCTGAAGTCTCTCTTTCATGTTGCAGGTGTCAGTGTTTTGTCCTAGCAATTGGAAAATAACTAAGACAATTTTAACAAGGGATAAAATCTTGGAAACACACTTGGAAAGTTGAGCCTGAACTCCCTGCTCCCCTTGACTACTGCCACTCCCAACTACTGCTTCCCTTCCTGCCTCTGGAACCAACAGCCTGCTGATGCGAGGTCGGCCGTAGAATAAGAATGGTATGAAGTAAAACCAAGAGCCTGATTGGGACTCTCAAGAGACATGAGTCCCTGCGAAGATGCCAGCAAATAAGTTTGCCCTTTTCTCCCCCAAGCCTGGTGCTTCATCAGGGATCCTTTATTTTCCTGCTTCAATGTAAGCATTCAAACTGAGGCCACAGCGTTGCGAACTTAAGGCCAGGCTGGGCTACAGAAGACATACTGAAAAACTGTTTCTTTTCTTTTCTTTTTTCTTTTCTTTTCTTTTCTTTTCTTTTCTTTTCTTTTCTTTTCTTTTCTTTCTTTTCTTTTCTTTTCTTTTCTTTTCTTTTCTTTTTTGTGGAACCGGAGATTGAAGTCAGGCCCTTGTGCTGAACTCAGGCCCTTGCGTGAGAAACTGTTTCTTAAAATAATATCACAAATAGGGGGAAAGATTTTAGCATATGGATAAGTAAAAACCTGAAATAACCACAATTAGAAAAAAATCTCTCCATGACACATAATAATCCTAAATTCAACACAAGAACAGAATCTTAAAGACAGAAAAACCAACAAATCACTTATAAAGGAAAACCTATTAGAATTACAACAGGCTTCTTAACACAAATTTATTTCATTTTATTCATTTACTTTTACGTATTTGGTAGAGAGTCTCACTATGTAGCTTGTACTAGTAGTGATCCTCCTGTTTTCAGCCTCCCCAGTGCTGGGATTATAGGTGTGCACCACCAGCATGGCATGCAGCACCGGGAATCAAACCCTGGTCCCTGCACTTGCCTAAGCAGGCATTTAGTCCACTGAGCTATCTCGCGGGCCCTAACACAAATGTGATGGAGATTCAGGCATGGTGGTGCACACCTGTAATTCCAGCACTTGGGAGGCTAAGAGGAGGATCTGAGGCCATACTCAGCTACACAGTGAAATCCAGGATACCCTGAACTACAGATCAAGACCCTGAATCAAAATCATTGATAGATAAAATATTTCCATGATAAAGAGCACTTAAAAGAAATTCATGGGGCTGCTGGGAAGATGGCTCAGTGGAATAAGTGCTTCTCTGGAGAGCACAAGGGCCTGAGTTCAATCCCCAGTTCCACCAAAAGAAAGAAAGAAATCCATGGGGCCGGGGAGATGGCTCAGTAGAATAAGCGCTTCCCTGGCAACCTCAAGAGTTCAATCTGGGCTGGAGGAGACAGCTCAATGGCAAAAGCACCTGGCTGGCAAGTGCAAGGTCCTGAGTTCAATCCCCAGCACCACAAAAAAGAAAAAAAAAAGCACAAATATTTTGGGGCCGGGGAGATGGCTCAGTGGAATAAGCACTTCCCTGGCAAGTGCAAGGACCTGAGTTCAATCCCCAGTTCTGCCAACAAAAAAAAAAGAAAAAAAAAGAAAAGAAAAAAAGAGTTCAATCCCCAGTTCGGCAAAAAAAAAAAAAGAAATTCATGACCATGAAACCAGCACTCCAGAAAATTCTCAAGGATACCTTAGAGGCAATGAAGGTAAAAATGATAAAAGGTCTAATAGAATGAATATACCAGATAGAGTGAGTAGTTACTTAGAAGAGAGAGATAGGGCATTAGCAATAGGAAAATAAGGCAATAACAAATAATACCTGCTATGGGTTCAGTCTAAATGTTTCCCCAGGGACTGCTGAGATGGCTCAGTGGTCTAAAGCACCTACTTAGAACAAGCTAAGCTAAGCAAAGCACAGGGACCGCGGTTCAATCCCCCAGCACCACATGCCAGCCCGCCCTGCCCCCTGGTGGGCTGAGCTGGCCACACACACACACACACACACACACACTAAATAAATAAATAAATTTTAAAAAAATAAAATAAATGTTTCCCCAAAACCTCATGTGGTCATAGATAGGGCTTTTTTTTTTTAATTTTGAGAAAAAGTCTTGCTATATAGTTCATCCTGGTTTTTTTTTTTTTTTTTTTTTTTTTTTTTTTAATTTTGAGACAGGGTCTTGCTATGTAATTCCTGCGGGTTTTGAACTCCTTTATGTAGCTCAGAGTGGCCTTGAACTCCTGGGGACGCGGCTGCCTTGGCCTCCTGCGTGCCAGGATTACAGGTGGGTACCACCGTGCCTGGCTATCCGTGGGTTTTCTCAGAGGCGGCTGATCTAGAGTATGGGATGCTGGGATTAAGGTATGTGATTACTAAATCAGTCCACTAACCTGGATCTAATACAAGGGACAGAAAGAGGCTTGTCTTGTCCCTTGTTGCTTTGCTACCTTCTGCCTACCATGAATTGTTTCTCCTCTATGATACCTGTCTGCCATGCTACCCTATTTTAGTGCCAGCTGATTATGGACTAAAACCTACAAACCGGGAGCTGAATAAAACCTTCCCTCCATTCACTTTGGGTGTCAGGTATTGTGTCTCAGCTAAGACAAAAGGAGCTGAGACAGAATTTGGTTCCAGAGAACTGGGGTTGTTGCCACCACGTAGTTCTGAAACATCTGGGTCTGGCCTGGAGGAAGAGTTTGGAAAGGCTCAGAGATGCTTGCTGACAAAGCAGCCCTAGAAAGCCTGAGGATGGACTTGATGGGAGATTCTGGCCTGAGCTGAGAAGACAGAAAGCTGACAGAAATGCTGCTGGTAGCTGAGTGTGGTAGCTCACGCCTGAAATCCGAGCACTCCGGAGGCTGAGGCAGGAGGATCTTTGTGAGTTCAAGACCAGCCTGGGCTACATAGTGAGCTCAAGGCCAGCCTGAGCTGCATAGTGAGACCCTGTCTCAAAAGGAAAAAAAAAAAAAAAAAGAAAAGAAATTCTACCAGTAAAGACCAGGCTGGGGAGATTTATACCAGGAAGGACTGCATTGGTTGTTGAACTCTAGATGATGTGTGTTACACATTTGGATCATGATCAGAGGCTTGGCCTGAAGCTAAGATTAAAGGCAGTGGACTAGGGCCAGAGAGATAGCTCAGTGGCATAAGCACCTGCCTGGCAAGCGTAAAGTCCCAAGTTCTATCCCCGGTACTGCAAAAATAATAATAAATGATGAGGATTTACTTCACTGAAGCTATACAGAAAAATATAGAATATAGAGGATTATAAATACTGTACCAAAGAAAACACCACAAACAAAAGCCGAACAAAGGCAGTGGACTTCTGTAAGAAATCTCAAAGCAGTCTGATGTTGAGGTGATAACATGGCTACTGTGGGGGGCTTTTATCCAGATTTCTGTTGAGAATCAAGAGTAAAGAGCCCAACTGTGATAAAAACAGCATGATATTGAAAAAAAAAAAAAAAAGACCTGATAATCAGTGGAACAGATTAGAAGATGCAGAAACAACTCCAGACATGCAAAGCTACCTTATCTTTGACAAAGGAGTCAAATACATTTACTGGAAGACAGCCTCTGATAAATGGTGCTGGAACAACTGCTTTGCTCATGCTGAACATTAAAAATTGGACCCATGTCTTTTTTAAAAAATTTGTTTTAATCTTTTACTTATTTGGTATAGGGATCTCACTATGCAGCTCAGATTCGTGGTGATCCTCCTGTCTCAGCCTCCCCAGTGCTGGGATTACAAGTGTGTGCTACCACTTCTGGTTTGATTGGCTGGCTTGGTGCCTGGAGCCAGCATGTTATGTGGTACCAGGAATTAAACCTGGGTCCTTGTGATTGCCCAGCAGGCGCTTAGACCGCTGAGCTATCTCCCCAGAGTGGACCCATATCTTTCATGCACTAAACTAAATTTGAAATGGTTCAAAGATCTATATATTAAGACAGAAACATTAAATCTGCTGAAAAAGGGCCGGGGAGATGGTTCAGTAGAATAAACACTTTCCTGGCAAGCTCAAGGGCCTGAGTTCAATCCCCGGTTCCGAAAAAAAAAAAAAAAAAAAAAGATGTAACAGAGGAGAAATTGGTCACTGGAAAGACTAGCAAGAAAAAGCCAAGTACTTCATAAGATGACAAAAGAAAAGATGGCTGAGGACCTCACAAGAACCAGTAGGACTCCAGCCTTTGCTGCCTTGGAGTTGCAAAACTGAGAGACTTTCAGTTTGAGAAGACAGCCCCAGAACACCATGTTCCTGAACGCACTGGGCTAGGAAAGTTGTCTTTCAGGCTTTGGTTCATAGGCACTCAACCCCTACAGCCAAGAGAGAAGGAAGCCCAGCTACTAGGCGAGCTGGCGGCACAGCCACGTGTCATCGCGGTGGCGCTGGTTTTGGGTGCATGCAGAATGCAGAGTTGGGGGGTCCGAAGGCTTCCGCCCAGAGTTGGGCAGCCAGGCTGTGTGCCCTCGAGAAGGAAGCGCGTGAAGCTGAGAATATGAAGCTGAAGGTACAGTGGAGACCCCAGAAAGTCGGCAAAGGCAGGAAAGTGGATTGTCTGAGGAAAACTTGCAAGGAGAGGGTGGAGCGAGCCACAGAGAAAAGCTGCAGGAGCTGTCGCCCCCAGAGGTACGATAGGAGTGGAGCCATCCAAGCCCTTTGGAGTTCACATCTTTCCACAGGATTGTCCTGGATGCTGGACACGGAACTACAGGACTTCATGTTTTCCCTCCTAGAGTTTGGACTTGCTTTGGTCCCATTCCTTTGTAGCCCCCTATTTGTACCTTTTGGAATGCTGTAGCAGCCAGGGTTTACCAGGAAAACAGATAAAGCACAAGACATACAAGTGTATAACAAATTACAAGAAGGACTTAAGATGATCAGTCACAGAGTTGGGTGAGGAAGCGCGCAGAGCGCCTGCGCACTGGAGGCTGAAGGCTTCAGCCCAAGGTCTGGAGCTCACTGCAGTGTCCGTGCAAGTCCACGGCAGGAGGGTGAGGAGAGTCTCACAGAAGACTGATGAATCCATCCAGAAGGCTGAAGCGTCCCAGGCCAAAGCCTAAGAGTCTGCCCTCCAAGCCAGGAGACGACCTCCAGGCTGAAGGTGAAGACTCTTTCCCCTTCTGGCATACATGAAAATTTTGAATTTCTTTGGCAGAGTAGGAAATATAATGCTGCTGGTTGGTCTTAGCCTCCCTGGATAAACTACTGAAAGAAAACAAGGAGCTCAAAATACCCATGGGAAGTCTAAAGTCTTCTGTTAGTAAGGACAAACTAATAAGGGAAAATAAGGAGCTCAAAGATTTAAGCTCCAGGGGCTGGCAAGATGGCTCAGTGGTCTAAAGCACCTACTTGGAACAAGCTTGGCAAAGCACAAGGACCGCGGTTCGATCCCCCAGCACCACATGCCAGCCAGCCGCGCCCCCTGGTGGGCTGAGCTGGCCACACACACACACACACACACACACACACTAAATAAATAAATGTTTATTATTTAAAAAAAAAAAAAGATTTAAGCTCCAGACACAGATAAGAAATTTAAAAGTTTCTAAGGGTGTCCTGAAAGAAAATCTCCTCTCTTTTAATTGCAAGGCTAAGACTGCAGGAACCCAAGCCCCTCATGATTTGAATGGCTAAGCTGCAATAGAAGCGTAATGCTGTGCCTTGAAGCGCATCTGAAGCAAAGGGGAGGGCGCTGATTGGAAAGAATGAGATTCCATAGATTAGGGTGGAGATTCCATAGATTAGGGTGGAGATTCCATAGATTAGGGTGGAGATTAGGATCCTGAGGAGGCATAGGATGTTGAATTCCTAGATGTTGAGGAAATT
>NW_004524732.1:5630011-5631303 GCF_000260255.1 Octodon degus
TGTGTGTGTGTGTGTGTGTGTGTGTGTGTGTGGCCAGCTCAGCCCACCAGGGGGCGCAGCTGGCTGGCATGTGGTGCTGGAGGATTGAACCGTGGTCCCTGTGCTTTGCTTAGCTTAGCTTGTTCTAAGTAGGTGCTTCAGACCACTGAGCCATCTCACCAGCCCCACTAGTACATGTTTTTAATGTTGTCTGTCTTTCTGTGCTGTTCCTGTAAGTTTGCTATTAAAATACATTAAACTGTAAAAAAAAAAAAAAGATAATAGGAGGGCAACAAAGTTAATACATTGCGTATTATTATCTTTAAGTTAGTTACTTAGAGTACAAGATTTCCACAAACAGCAGGAGCACAAGTCTTTCTTTTCAATTAACACAGAGAAATTACCAGTATAAATTACTTGCTTTTCTTTTCTTTTCTCTGTTCCTCCATTCAAGTTTCTCTTTCCTTTTGAACAGTTTCTTCCCATTTTATAATATCTATGGTACATTTTGGATCTTATTTACTCTTTCAACTTCTCAAAGGGGAGACAATACAATGTTTTCCCATGTGCAACTGGTTTATTTCTCTTATAGTCTCAAATTACAACCGTTTACCTATAAGTCTACAGTTTATCCTTTTTTATGGCTAAGTAATTCTCCATTGCATAAAAATACCATATCTTTTTTTATCCATTCCTTGAATGATAAGCATTTAGGTTGTTTTCAATATATATTACAAATTGTTGCTGCTATAAAAAATGAGTGTACATATATCTCTGTGGTATGATGCTTTTAATTCTTCTGGGAAGATACCCAGAAGAGAAATAGCTGGGTCAAGGGGGATCTCAATCCTAGTTTTTTGAGGAATCTCCACAGTGATTTCTATAGTGGCTGCACCAGTCTACACTCCAACCACAGTGGAGAAGGGTTCCTTTTTCCCCACAGCCCCACCAATGTTTGTTACTGGTTGATTTCCTAATAACAGCCATTCTTTCAGGATAACATGGAATCTCTGTTGTTTTAATTTGCATCTCTTAAATGAACAGTAATGTTGAATTTTTCTTTCTTCAATACTGGGGACTGAACTCAGGACCTTGCACTTGCCAGGCAGGCACTTATTCTACTGAGCTATCTCCCCAGCCCTACAAAAGCTTTTTAAAAAGATGAGACCCCGGTTGTTGATTCTTTGGGGTAGTTCCTGTGCGATTGGGGTTTTAGTCATAAAGTCTTTGCCTACACCAATGTTTTCAAGGGTTTTATCTATCCTATCTTTCATCAGATTTAATGTTTTTTTTAAATTTATTTATTTATTTTT
>NW_004524732.1:5631403-5632811 GCF_000260255.1 Octodon degus
AGTCCAATCTGTGTAGTGAGACCCTGAAGACCCTGTAGACCCTTCCCCAAAATTAAAAAAAAGAAAAGAAAAGAAATGCAAAAGGAGAGAGTGAGCATGTAGCTCAGCGGCATAAGCAAGTGCAAGGTCCCAAATTCAATCCCCAGTCCTGCCAAAAAAAGAAAAGCAAAAAGTCGACTTAAAAAAAGAAATGCAAAAGGTGGCGAGGCGTGATGGCACAGGGCTGTAAAATCCCAGCACTTGGGAGGCTGAAGCAGGAGGATCACTGAGAGTTCAAGGCCAGCCTGATCCACATCGCGAGCCTTTGTTGAAAAGACAGGCTAATGGTGAGATCGCAGCAGGCACTACCAAAGCCAAAAGGATTAACAACAACCATGTCTGGGTTACTTTTCACTCACGGCCGGGACAAAATATCCGACAGCCAAACTTAAGGAAGGAAAGGTTTATTTAGCTCACCGTTAGTGGAGGTTTCAGCGCATACTCAGCTGGCTCCAAGGCAGAGCGCAGCCGTTCATGGCGGTGGAAAACAGCAAGAGCCAGGGGGCAAGCAGCAGGTGCGGCTTCTAGCCGGCCTCTGCCCCCCTTATATTAGCAGGCCACCCCGGCGTGGGGTGGAGAACTCACACAACGTCCATGCCCTCCTCCTGCGCAGACTGAGGATGTTCACAAAGCAAGAACCCTGGCTCTCTGCCAAGTCACTTAGTTCAACTTACTCTTCTTTTTTTATATTTTTTAGTAAGGATCTACAAGGCCTACAGGGTCTACAGGGTGTCACTATGTAGCTCGGACTCATAGTGATCTGCCTGTGTTCAGCCTACCAAGAGCTGGGATTACAGGCATGTGCCACCACACCCAGCCTCAATCCCGGTCTCAGTGCGCCCCAGGGGTGCACGCCGGGGATTGAACCCCGGCTGCTGTGTCTGCCTAAGCAGGCACTTTAATCTGCTGAGCTATTTGGCTGGCCGTTATCACTATTTTAAAGAGGAAAAAAAAAAACCCTCAAAATTTCACAAGATAATAGGAGGGCGAATTGTGTTCGCAGCCGCCGCCGAGCTGCCGTCGCTGTCTAACGCCAGCGCCGCCTCTCGCTCACCGAGCTCCAGCCAAAGGAGAAGGGGGTAAGGAGGTCCCAGTACCATGGCTCGTACCAAGCAGACTGCCCGGAAATCCACCGCTGGTAAAGCGCCCAGGAAACAACTGGCTACAAAAGCCGCTCGTAAGAGTGCGCCCTCTACTGGAGGGGTGAAGAAACCTCATCGTTACAGGCCTGGGACTGTGGCACTCCGTGAAATTAGACGTTATCAGAAGTCCACTGAACTGATTCGCAAACTTCCTTTCCAGCGTCTGGTTCGAGAAATTGCTCAGGACTTCAAAACAGATCTGCGCTTCCAGAGCGCAGCTATTGGTG
>NW_004524732.1:5636311-5638027 GCF_000260255.1 Octodon degus
TTAGTTTAGGGCATGCTGAGAGCTCTGGGTCCAATTTTAATCTTCAGCACATGCACAGCCACAAACTAATAAGATTTTTTTTTTTTTTTTTTGCAGAACCAGGGATTGAACTCAGGCCCTTGCACTTGCCAGGGAAGCAAAACTAATAAGATTTTAAGACCACAAATAATCCAAAACCAGGCAATGAAGTTGAAGCAATAATAAAAGAATTTATCAATTAAGAAAAGCCCAGGTCCATAGGAGTTCACAGCTGAATTCTAGGGCAGTTCTTTACCAATACCCAAGTTTTTTAATGAAATTTGCAGGGAAGGAAAACTCCTGAAGTCAACCCTGGAAGCAACCGTTACCCTGATTTCAAACCTAGACAAGGCTCCAAGCAAAAACCAGAACTACAGGCCAGCGATGGCAAGCTTTTTAGAGCTTTCCACGATAACAAACAGCCAGCTGCAGCACATGTGCCGTAGGTCTGCCCCCACTGCTGGGGGACAGTCTCTCAAATGAATTCTAGATACAAAAGTCCTCAGCAAGGTACAGGCAAAGAGAACGCAACAAATCGTCCAAAAGGTCATTTGTCACTGCCAAGCGGGCTTCACCCCAGGGCGCAGCATATCCAAGTCACTACATGTGATACATCACGTAAACAGAAATGAGGACAAGAATCATAGGATTGTATCAGTCGATGGAAAAGATTTCAACAGAATCCAATGTACTTTCCTAATACAAACAAATGAAGAAAATTAGCATAGAAGGACCTTACCTTAATCTGACATAAGCCATTTCTGACAAGCTTGCTGCCAATATCGTATTAAATGGGAAAAATTAGGGGTTGGGGAGATGGCTCAGTGGAATAAGCACTTCCCTGGCAAGTGCAAGGGCCTGAGTTCAATCCCCGGTTCTGCCAAAAATAAATAAATAAATAAATAAATAAATAAGAAACGCTTTCCCTCTAAAGTCAGGAACAAGACTAAGATGTCAGCTATTACTGCTCCTGCTCAACATAGCACTTGAAACATTAGCAAGCGCAATTAGGCATAAAAAAGAATGATATGTATAGGAAAGGAAGAAAGGCTCAAGCTATCATTATTTACAGATGACATGATCCTCTATATAAAAGACAAAAAAAAATCTTAGAATAGCAAAATTCAGTAATGTAGCAAGATATAGAAACAACACTCAAAAATCAATAGCACAGGCCAGCGAGACAGCTCAGCCGACTAAGCACCTGCTTTGGTAAGCGCAGGGAGCAGGGTTCCATCACTGGTCCCGCATGCTGCTCTGGCCCTGTCCCCGGGGCATGCTGAGCCAGGGACAGTCTGGGCGTGGCGGCACACGCCTGTAATCCCAGCGCTGGAGAGGCTGAGACAAGAAGATCACTACAAGTCTGAGCTGCATAGCGAGACCCTGTACCAGGTAAATAAAAAGATTTATTTATTTTTTTTTTCTAAATAGAAAATGGAAAGATAGGGCATAGTAGCATACACCTGTAATCCCAGCACCCTGGAGCCTGAGGCAGAAGGATCATCATGAGTTTGAGGCCAGCTTAGGCTACATGTTGAGTTCAAGCCCAGCCTGAACTACATAGTAAGACCCTGTCTTAAAAAACCAAAACAATGGGCTGGTGAGATGGCTCAGTGGTCTAAAGCACCTACTTGGAACAAACTAAGCTAAGCAAAGCACAGGGACTGCGGTTCGATCCCCCAGCACCACATGCCAGCC
>NW_004524732.1:5639027-5644345 GCF_000260255.1 Octodon degus
AATAAGTGCCTCGCTGGGAGATAAACTGTAGAAACTCTTTACAAACTCAGGGTAGGGAAAGATTTCTTTGATAAGACATAAAAATCTTGAGTCACGGGGCCGGGGAGATGGCAAAATAAGCATTTCCCTGGCAAGCCCAAGGGCCTGAGTTCAATCCCCGGTTCCGCAAGACACCAGAGAAGGGCTGAGGGAGAGGCTAGGTGGTAGCGCTCTTCCCCGGGCTTTCCTGATCCATCTACCCCGGCGCTCCTTTCTCTTCTCTGACACAGGACAAGCGTGGCCAAGTCCTCCTCCTGCACTGGTGTTCCTGATGGTTTTAGTAGTCTGTCAAACGCCCACGCGCATGTGAGTTTTACCCAAGGCGTCGTCGCCATCCTGGGCCTGGGGTGAGCCGCAGCGGCGGAGCAGATACTTAATCTCTAGCACCAAAGGGACAACAAAAGGAACAAAAAAGGGGCCGGAGAGATAGCTCAGTGGGCTAAAGCGCCTGCTTAGGCAAGCCTCAGCAGAAGCTCAGAGACCGCGGTTCGATCCCCAGCACCACATGCCACGCTAGCCCTGCCTCCAGGGTGGGCTGAGTTGGCCTAAATAAAATTTTAAAAAAAAAAGAACAAAAAAAGGAAAACTCCAAAGCCTGCCCAGAAACGTCCCCTTAGCCCTGCGCTCACATTTTCTCCAAGGACGAGGGCGCCCCGCGCTCCTCCTGCCCGACAGCTGCAGACCTGCAGTCCTCGGTGCCCTCTCCTGGCTCCTCCCTCCCGCAGCCAATGGGCCAACGCAAACCTTGGCTCTTCTAGGTCCCGTCTCATGAATTTGTCCCCTCTGTCCCTCCCTGCAGGCCTGGGTCAGGTCCTCGCAGACTCACTATCAGGCCGTTTAAGCAGCTTCCAAAGTCGCCTCTCCCGGGCCGGCCAGCAGCTCAGCGGACTGAAGTGCCCGCGTGGGCGGCCGAGCGCAGTGGCCAGGGCCGGGGCTGCATCCTAGGCCTGCCGTGCCGGCCCCGCCCCCTGGGCCGCTGCGACAGACAGAGACGAGACTGGGTGTGGCGTGACGGCATAGTGAGTCCTTGTGGACCCTGTCCTGCCTGAGACGGCTCAGTAGAGTAAGCGCTTGCCCGGCAAGTGCAAGGGCCTGCGTCCAGTGCCCAGCCCCAACCTGTCCTGTTTTCAGCCTCCACCGCCCTTGGAACCACCAATTGCTGAGATCATCTCGGATGCCCAGTTTTGGATTGGGCCTGATATTTTAAAATTCTTTATATGTTCTAGATAGAAGTCCTTTGAGGGACAGTGAGCTAAAAATTTCCCCCTTATTAGTGGGTTTTCTTTTCACTTAGTTGATTTTTTTTAAATTTTAGGGCAGGGTCTACAGGGTCTCACTACGTAGATCAGGCTCCTGTTTTCAACCTTCCAAGTGCTGGGATTACAGGCATGTGCCACCAGACCCAGTCCGGCACACCCCAGAGGCGAGGCCGGCACGCCCGGGATCTGAACCCCGGCAGCTGCGCTCTGCCTAAACAGGCACTTTAATCCACTAAGCCATTGTTGGTGATTTTTTTGATGTGCAAAAACCGTTTTAAATAAAATGAGATATGAATTACTGATTCTATTTTTCTTTCTTTTCTTCCTTCTTTTTTTTTTTTGTGTGTGTATTTTTAGGGAAGGTTTTACAGAGTGTTCAGGATCTCACTACTAGGTGGGACTCCTACTGATCTGCCTGTTTACAGCCTCCCAAGAGCTGGGATTACAGGCATGCACCACAGCGCCCTGTCGCAGCGTGCCCTGGGGGCAAGGCAGGGCCAGCACAGCAGGCTCAGGGATCAAACCTCTGGCCCCTGCACCTGCTTGCAGGCACTTTAATCCACTGAGCTATTTGGCCAGACCTCCACTTACTGATTCTTTGAAGTATTTCTCACGCAGTTTGGTTTTCCTGAACTCTGCCTACCCGTCCACCTTCAAGACTGTCTACCTATTGTCTCTTCTGCTCACCTCAAACTTATTCCATCATTCTTTTCTCTGTCGGAAACAGTCCTGGAAGTGCTCTGTGCTGAGCGTCTGTAGTTGTGCTGTTGTGGCTGCCTTGATGTCCTGAGTTCATTCAAAAAGTTTCCCTTTCGGGGCCGGGAGATGGGCCGGGAGATGGCTCGGTGGAATAAGCGCTTCCCTGGCAAGCGCAGGGCCTGAGTTCAATCCCTGGGTCGGCCAAAAAAAAAAAAAAAGTTTCCCTTTTGTGGCCAATTTGGCTTTGTTGAAGAGCCAGAAGCCTCCTGGTGCCCAAGCCGGTGAATGCATCGGCCGAGGACACAGCATAAGGTTCCAGGAGCCTGCGTTTCCATCGGACAGAACTGGCCAGTGGCAGTCACCACGTTTTTGATCATACCTCATAAAGATACGTAGGAAACAGGCTTCCAGAACTGCTTGAATAAATGGCGAGAGGGGTTCGATCCCCAGCACCACAAGCTGGGCCGGCCCTGCCTGCAACTGCAGCTGGGCGTGGGGGCATGAGCCTGTGATCCCAGTGCTTCAGAGGGTGAAAACAGGGGGATCCCTAGGAGTCGGATCCACATAGTGAGACCCTGTAGACCCTGTATTAAATACATTTTTTTAAAAGGGCAAGAATGGGATAAGTGTGTTTGAAGAGAGGGGTAGAATTTTGTGGGACATTAATGGCAATGTGTGCTTTATTATGATACATTTAAAAAATTTAAATATCCGTCACAATTTTTTTTTTTCTGTACTGGGGATTGAACTCAGTTTTCTTCTTCTTTTTTTTTTTTTTCTTTTTTTTTGGGGGGGGGATTGAACTCAGGACCCTGCACTTGCCAGGCAAGCGCTTATTCTATTGCGCTATCTCCCCGGGCCTGTCACAATTTTTTTAAATTTATGTATTGGGTACAAGGTCTCACTATGCAGTTCAGACTTGTAGTGGTCATCCTGTCTCAGCCTCCCCAGTGCTGGGATTATAGGTGTGTGCCATCTCACCCGGTTTTGGTGGCACGCAGTACCAGGGATTGAACCCGGGTCCTTGCACTTGCCGGCCAGGTGCTTAGACTGCCGAGCTATCTTCCCAGCCCTCCCCCATAATTTTTGCCATCTCTTGTGAATAGCCAGCTGGGCTGGGAGGGATGGGACAACTCCAGAGCTGCTGGACAGAAGGATGACACGCTGGGTTGTGGAGCAAAGACCCTGAGGGCACTGAGGTTGAGGCATGGTGGGACATGGCAGAAATACTAAGTTCTTCCAACTACTGAGGCAGCAGGAGCAGCGTGGTCAGCATGGCTGCGATGCCCTCCTCACTCAGCAGGAGAGGACAAGGCCAGCTCAGGAGCCACAGCTGGCAAACCAGCCAGGCCAGCTCAGGAGTCTCCCACTCCAGGGGCCAACCCACCCGTGGCGCTGGGATTTGAGGATCTCCCTGCGTGTGGCCTGCCTGGGGACGGTGTGTGGAAGTGCAACCCAGCTCTCCTGTACACATGTCAGCAGTGCAGTGTCTGCCTGCGTCTGCGGCCTCACAGACTGTGCAGGTGGCCTAAGGAAAGGAGTGGCCTTCCTGCGCTGCGACTGGGAGTTGAGAACCAACAGGGACTGCAAGCTGGCCTGCAGGAGTGCTGTGTGTCCTCGGGTAGGGACCATCTGGGGGCCGGCTGGCCTTCCCCGGGCTCTCCCCTACCAGCCTACCAGCAACCATGCTCACAGCTCAGCACAGGGCCGGAGATGAGGGAGGCACCGGTTGTGGCAGGAGCCACCCACCCACCTGTTCACGGTCTCCTTCCCTTTGAACCAGAGGTGTCCGGGCTCCTGGTCCACGCAGTGCCTACCTTGCACGGTACCACACTGCTGCCCAGCCACCACTTCCCACGCTGGCCAGCCCTGCCCATCAAGTGACAGCAGCACTCAGCTAGGGACAGGACACCTCCTCAGAGCCCCCAAACTGGCCCAAGCACTCCCTCCCTGCCCCCCAGGACCTCTGTCGCTGGTGCACATTTCTCTTATTCTTTCAGTCCTGGCTCCACCAGTCCAGGTGGGAGCAAAAAGTCCCGAGAACTTGCTGCTGAGCGGGCCCCACGCTCTGCACCACCTCAGCTCATGCAGTGCCTGGTGCCCTGTGAGGCAAGTACCTGCCTCCCCTGAGAAGTGACCAGTGGACTGGTGGGGACAAGTTCCTGTGCACCTGGTCCCTTCCCCTGGGACCCAAGCTCTCCTTTCCAAGGAACGCAAGTCCACGAAGAACACAAGGACCCTAAACATCAGGTTTTCTATCTGTGTCAGCTGCTGGGTGCCAGGACTCTTGGTGTCTGCCAGGGGCCCAGTGGGCACGAGCACTTGCCTCTCAGGGCATCTTACTAGACCCGTCAGGCTCCAGTAGAGAAGCTCTTGTCTGATGTGACAGAAACACAGCGGAAGGAACCGGAAGGGGACCCAGTCCTGGGACGCCTCACAGCCGTGAGGAAGGGCACCGCGCCTGAGGCATGATCCAGGCAGGAACTTCGCAGACACATGCTCTTGAAAGCTGAGGACACACCACACCAGGCAAGGTCCCTTTCCAGCTGAATTACACAAGGGAGGACAACAAACTGGAATGTGCCAAGGACACTGCATCCAGGTGGCAAGACAGGAGTGGTCGGGAGCACAGCACTGTGCAGATGAGAGCCCGAGGACAATCCGGCTTTTCACAGAAACAGGCCTGGTGTGGGAGGTGATGCTACATAGCTGTGTTCGCAGAACTCAGGAGGCAGAGGCAGGAGGAGCTCAAGCTAGAGGCCAGCCTGGATTACAAAATGAGACAATCTCAAAAAAAAAAAACAAAAAAAACCCTCCGCCGCTGGGTCCGAGCCATCTCTAGGAGGCTTTTCCCGCAGAGTGGTCCCAGCCAAGCGAGCAGACTGCCTGGCCCCAGCAGCCAGACACTAGGTCTGCACAGTAGATGGATTGGGCAATTCCCAAGATAGCCACAAGGGGCGCCCACAACTATGAATAAAGTCACTGCGCCGCTGAGTGGGTGAAATTCTAAGGGACTCTGGTGGGAGAAAGAAAATGCTCAGCAAGATGTCACCAGCTACCTACTGCCAGGAAGCAAAATCTGGAGGGTGAGCGCTGCCTGGTCAGAGGGAGCAGAGGACGCGGACTATTTCTTCTGCAAGCGCAGATGAGCCGCACTTTAAGGGTAGAGGCACCCCAGGACTAAGGGGTTCATCCTAATGTTTAAGGTAACACCAAAATCAACAGCCCCTGGCTGGTGAGATGGCTCAGTGGTCTAAAGCACCTACTTAGAACAAGCTTAGCAAAGCACAGGGACCGCGGTTCAATCCCCCAGCACCACAT
>NW_004524732.1:5645734-5653767 GCF_000260255.1 Octodon degus
GTGGTGCTGGGGGATTGAACCGCGGTCCCTGTGCTTTGCCAAGCTTGTTCCAAGTAGGTGCTTTAGACCACTGAGCCATCTCTCCAGCCCCTATGGCCTTTTTATTATGCACCTTTTATTGATACATGTTTGTAATCCATATGCTAATTCTAGTACCTGGGAAGACTAAGAGACCAGGGAACCAAACCTTTGATTTGTAAAGAACAAATCATCACTATCTAGATTTAAGATTTATAAGCCTCCAACAACCAAGATTTGGAGAAAAAACAGACATATAGTTGAATAAGACATCCAGAACAGAACCATGGATTATTTGTAAGGGATAATTAATGGTTAATACATGGGAGAGAGAATAGTATTTTTGTTTTTTTCTTTACTAGGGTCTCCCTAAGTAGTATAGGCTGGTCTTGAACTCAAAACAACCCTCCTGCTTCAGCAGGACACTGTTGGGACTACCTATAGTCTGAAAGATTTTCTTCTATCAGTTTTATAATTTCATTATTTGATTTACATTTAAATCTATGATTCATTTTGAGTTGCTTCTTGTATTTGATGGAAAGCATAGATTTTTATTTCCATTTTTTGAATCTTTGAATTTTTTTTGGGGGGGGACTGAACTGGGGATTGAACTCAGGCCCTTGTGCTTGCCAGGCAAGTGTTTATTCTACTGAGCCGTCTCCCTGGCCCCTGAATTTTGTTTTCTAGTTGTTTCAGCACCATTTCTTAAAAAGACTGTCCTGCTTAGTGTAGCAATGCATGCCTGTAGCCCCAGCACTTGGAGGCTGAGGCAGGGGGGTTGTTGTGAGCTCAAGGCCAGCAACAAAAAATAAGGCAACAAAATACTCCCCAAAACTCTCAACTCACCCAAAGCAGATCCAAGGGGCATCAGAGAGGAAATCAAACAATCTGCTGGAAGATAAAACAGGTAAAACTCAGAAGACAGACATAGGTCAAGACTTTTCCAACAGAACTATAATTTTACAAGAAGTAAGATCAAAAATCAAGACATGGGGGCCCAGGGAGATGGCTCAGTAGAATAAGCACTTGTCTGGCAAGCACAAGGGCCTGAGTTCAATCCCTGGTTCAGGAAAAAAAAAAAAAAAAATCAAGAAATGGGATTAGGAGCTGGGCAGCTAGCTCAATTGAATAAGCGCATGCCTGGCAAGCATAAGGACCTGAGTTCAATCCCCGGCTCTGGAAAAAAAGAAAGAAATGGGATTAAAAAGCTTCTACACAGAAAAAAAAAAAAAAAAAAGAGTGAAGAGACAACGTATGGAATGGGCAAAACTTTTTGCCAGCTACTCCTTGGACAGAAGACTAATATCCAAAATATATAAAGAACTCAAAAACATTAGGCCCCAAAAATAAAAGGTCAATCAAAAAATGGGCAATTGAAATGAACAGACACCTCTTAGAAGATGTACAAAGGGACAAGAAATATGTGAAGAAATGCTGATCATTTCCGGCCATTAGAGAAATGCAAATTAAAATAACATTGACACTCCAAGATGATTGTAAACTGCATGAATTGCAAACATGTATTAATAAAATTGAAAATGAAATAAAATTGAAAATGAAACAAAACAGATTCGCTGAGGGGGCCGGGGAGATAGCTCAGTAGAATAAGTGCTTGCCTGGCAAGCTCAAGGACCTGAGTTCAATCCCCAGTTCAGAAAAAAAAAAAAAAAAAAAAGTTTAAGAGATTCACTGAGATTCCATCTTACCCCAGAAAGAATGGCCACAACCAAGAAATCAAATCATAACAAGTGTTGGTGAGGCTACAGGGGAGAAACCCTTCTACACTGTTGGTGGAAATATAAACTGACACAACCACCATGGAAGTCAGGATGGAGACTCTTCAAAAATTAAAATTAAAAATTCCTTTCCCCTCAGCTATTCCCCTTTAAATATCTTCCCCCAACTATTAAATATATCATTACAGTGACATGTGCATACCCACGTTACAGCAGCACAATTCGTAATACCTATAGCTTATATATTCATCAATAGTTAATTACATAAAGACAATGTGACATTTACACATAGTCAAATACTACTCTGCCATTTAGAATGATAAACTTAAGTTGTTTGTAGGAAAAAAAAAATGGATGCACCTTGATATCATAGTATTAAGTGAAACAAATCAAACACGGAAGCTTAAATATGCAATCAAGTGAACAATCAGGTAGCACATTTGCATTAGACTCAGAAAAAGTACCTGACAACAGTCAACATTCATTCAAGACAAAAATCCTCAGCACGTACAAATGCAAAGGAACGGCTGTGCCTCGGACCAACAAAGAGTGCCTATGGGGGGCTGTGGGCCCTGGCCTGTGTGTTCATCAGTGAAGCAGTGGGTGTTGCTGGGAAAGGGCCAGGCTTTCTGCCTAGCTCAGCACCGTCCTGGATAAACCACCCGGCCCAGCACCAGGCAGACCCAGGATCTGGCTGCGCACCTCCACGCCACTGCAGGGAGCTCTTCCAGGAGCTTGCTTGCTCCCTTTTTTTTTTTTTTTTTGGTTTTCTTTTGAGACAGGATCTCCCTGAATACTGGGGTGGCCTCAAAATTTTGGTGATCCTCCTGTCTAAGCCACTGGAGTGCTGGGATTACAGGCACACACCACTGTGTCCAACCTCTCTTTTTGTGTTTGGTCTTTAGCTCTCAGTTTTTTAAATTTCTCTTTTCATTTCTCCTTGTCCTCCTTCTCCTCCTCCTTCTTCTTTTTCTTCTCTTTTTGTTGTGCCAGACCCAGGGCTTCCTGCGTATGAGGCAAGCCTCTACCACTGGGTCACATGCTGACTTTGCCACACACACTACCCTGTGACCTGGACCTGTGGCTTCACCTGAGACCACTTCCTCATGTGCAAAGCAGTGGATACATGCTGGGCAGGGTGGCACACACATGTGGTCCCAGCACCGTGGACGCTGAGGCAGGAGGACAGCCATGAGTTCAAGGCCAGCCTGAACTGCAGAGCGAGATCCTGTCCCAAGGAAACAAAAACAGAACATAGATTTGGGACGGGGAGATTATTTATCTGCTATGCTCTGCTGAGTGCCCGACACCCATCAAACGCCACATAAGTGGCAGGGTTTTTTTTGTTTTTGTTTTTTTGTTTTTTTTTGGTGGAACTGGGGATTGAACTCAGGCCCTTGTGCTTGCCAGGGAAGCGCTTATTCTACTGAGCCATCTCCCCAGCCCCATAAGTGGCAGTTTTAAAACAGCAAAAAATACCAGAGTGGCTGTTGGGCTGGCCACAGGATGAGGAGGGGATAAACTTCAAAACAGTCTAAATTTCCCTACATTTGTAAAAACACAGCTTTTGTTTGTTTAAAAATCAAGTCAACAAAGGTATATTTAAGAAACTAAGTAAATAAAAACCAATCCAGATCCAGTGTTTTTACACACACCCAAGGCCTGGAAAGAAGGCTGAGGCTTGTGACAAGATGCTTAAGGTGTGTCGGGGCTCTGAGGAACCTGCGCCATCCATGCAGGTCACCGGGTCAACAGGCAGGTGGCAGCAGAGAGCTGTCAGTGCTCACCCTGTGTCACTCAGGGGTCGTGATCCTACAGCCACACCCGTGGCTTCCTGTCCTGCAGTCTCCAAGTGAGACAAGAGCAGAGCCATGGCAGCATTTGGGCAAGGGCAGCGCCGTCCTTGATGCACGCAGCTGGAAATGCAGGTTATTTTTAATAATAAATATGAAAGACGTTTAAGGCTGGCTATGGTGGCACAGACCTGTAATCCCAGCATTTGGCAGGCTGAGGCAGGCAGTATGAAGTTAGCCTGGACTACATAAGCAAGTTCAAGACCAGCCTGAACTCTGTCTCAAAAAAAAAAAAAAAAAAAAAAAAAATTAAAGCCAGGCATGGTGGCATATGCCTGCAATCCCTGCGCTGTGGGAGACTGAGGCCAGAAGATCACAAGTTCAAGTCCAGCCCCAAGGACTTAGCAAGACTCTGTCTCTAAATACAACACAAAAATGCTGGGGATGTAGCTCCGTGTGCTCCGACATGCTACATGGGGAACTGAAGTAGTTTTCACTCATTTTTTGTAACTCAGCTTGGGTGGTACCGTGGCCAGGAATCTTTTGCCCAGTATGAACACAGGCACCACAGCTCTAACACACATTATGGGGCACAAACTGTTCGAAATATTTGTCCTGTAAAAACCCTTCTACTGGCTGGGCATGGTAGTGCACACCTGTAATCCCAGCACTTGGGAAGATGGACAAGGAGGATCACTATGAGTTCAAGGCCAGCCTGGGCTACACAGTGAGACGCTTTCAAAAACAACAAAATAAAACCCATCTACTCTTCACAACACACCTCTACTACTACCACCCCATCCTGCATAAGATTATTGGAACCCCCTGGGTTCAAGCCCCTGTATCAAAAAAAAAGATTAAGGGACCCACTGGAGATCAGGAGGCTGGGGTGGAACAGGAGCAGTCCTCAGTACTGCCTTCTCTGCTACAAGGTGAAGAGCCTCCGAAGAAGATGGCTCAGTAGACTAAGCACTTGCCTGGCAAGCACAAGGGCCTGAGTTCAATCCCCGGTTCCACCACAAAAAAATAAATAAATAAATAAATCCACTGAGTAAATGTTGGGGCCGGGGAGATGGCTCAGTGGAATAAGCGCTTCCCTGGCAAGCTCAAGGGCCTGAGTTCAATCCCCAGTTCTGGAAGGAAAAAAAAAAAAAAAAAAGATAAGTGTCTTTTTTTCTTTTTCTTCTTCTTTTGGTACCAGGGATCAAACTCGGGACCTTGCACTTTCCAGGCAGAAGCTTGTGCCACTGAGCTATCTTCCCAGCCCTTGTCATAATCATTTCTGTACCCACAGGGAACAATACTTTGGCACTAAATATTTGTGGGCCAGTGGATGGATGGATCACTGCCATAAGGCATGGTGGGTAGGGTAGGCTCTGAAGGGTAGTCCTGACCACATAGGCATTTATTTGTTGACAGAGGAGCTGTTGGGAGGGACAGAGCCTCTATCCAAAGATCTGCATCCACCTCTGAGTGGCTCACAACCAGGGATCACACAGGGCACGCAGAGGGTGGCGATGGGGGAGACAGATTCTGGGTACCCAGGGCTGTGAGTGGGCAAGCACCAGGCAGCAGGGAGGGCCTTTTGTCTTTGTACAGTTTCATCGCATTACACATCACATACCACAATATTTGTCTACTCACAGGACAAGGGGATGGCTTTTAGTACATTTCGGGTTGTGTAGCCACCATCACAACGCGATGTCAGGAGGATTCAGTCACCCCTGAAAGAGTCCCTGTGCTCCCGATGACAACAGATTTGATTCCTGCCTCCATAGGCACGCCTTCCTGCTCAAAGCAGAAAGAAAAAGAACACCTATCTGCTCAGAGCTCTGTGCTTTGAAGCTGCTGGAGTGGTGGCAGGAGGGTGGCAGGGTGAAGGCTAGAGGTTGCCTCTGCCACTACTGCCCACGGCGGAGAACCCTTGGGCAGGAAGCCTTCCTCCCTGACCATGTTGGCACTTGCCCAAGATGCTTTCCATTAGCAACACCTGACTGGCCCAGCATCCGGGCAGCAGTTAGGGCCGCTCTCTGGCCACTTAAGGCTGAGCACACTCCCCCAGGAAGCCAGGGGCACATCTAGATGTCCTGATCCTTCAGGGCAGGGCAGAGCAGGCCCTCACAATTCAGCTTGTTGCCTGAGGCTGACCTCCTTGTTTTGCACCCCTTTTGAGAGGACAGGGTGTATGAAGCACCTGGCTGCTCTTGGCAACCCTGCAGCTCCCCATCTACTCAGGAACAGAGCCTGCAGAGCCACCAAAGACCTATAAAGCTTGTCACCCTGCTCTGCTGAGGCCTGGGGGCTGAATAAAGTGTCCTCTCTCACGCCATGTTTGTGGTGGGACCTCCACCTGTACAGCCCTCTCTTCCTGAGCCAGTAAATGCATTCCTCAGAGCAGGCATTGATGGGCGCCAGTCAGCCAGCTCCATCCACCCAGAAACCACGTCACCATGGCAACCGCCTTTGTTCGGGAACACACTCTCTCTCCTTTAACTGGGACTGCATAATCCCTACTTACATGGCTCCTGTTCTTCCAATAGCTTGCTAGGAGGCAGATCTGTCCATATGAAAGACAGAAATTATTTGAGTCCATACCGTACCTGACAAATAACTGCCAACTGAAAACCCAACAGAATCAACCGCATCCGACACCTGTCAGATCTGACTGCCTAAAGGACTCCTCAGAGTTGGTCTGGCCCAACCCAGCAAGAAACATTTTGAAAAATAATATTAATGAAAACTGCAGCCATGGCGATGGGTGTGGCCGTGCAATTATTACCTTCCCAGCTGGGTTGTGGGTAGCTGAGGAGGGGTGGGTTCAACAAAGTCCTGAGTCTTTTTTTTTTTTTTTTTTTTTCCAGAACCAGGGATTAGGGGCTGGTGAGATGGCTCAGTGGTCTAAAGCACCTACTTAGAGCAAGCTTAGCAAAGCACAGGGACCACGGTTCAATCCCCCAGCACCACATGCCAGCCAGCCCCGCCCCCTGGTGGGCTGAAGTGGCCACACACACACACACACAAATAAATAAAATAAAATAAATTAAAAAAAAAAAAAAAAAAGAACCAGGGATTGAACTCAGGCCCTTGCGCTTGCCAGGGAAGTACTTACTCTACTGAGCCATCTCCCCGGCCCATGTCCTGAGTCTTAAGCCAGAAGCCAGGAGCTCAGGAGACGAAATGGCAGGGTGTTTGATGCTGGGGGCCTTTTGCATCTTCAAGGTGGTTTGGTAGGTATCCTGTGGAACACTGTATTTGTTCAACAGCAAACCTGTGTCAGTACACCCTGATCTAATACACCTCTGCTGCCGGACACAAGTACTTCATCTGTCAAGGCAAATAACAATGCATACTCGGACAGTTCAATTTGAGGAATTAACGACCTTGAAAGTGAAAATGCTTTACAGATCCACAGTCACGCAAACTGCTGTGATGGAGGAGAAAAGTGTGGTCTCTCCAGCACCGGGCCTTGCCCAGGTCCTAGCAGCTAATTAGAGGCAACTGTGTCCAGGGAACTCCAGCCATCATCTCTAGCCGTTTTTCTGAGTCTGGTTCACTTCCCTCAGCCCAGGGCCGGGGCGGAGGAGAACGTCCTGGGTTCCTACTCCAGCTCTGCCATTTAGTTATTGCACACTAGGACAGACATTTGTGCCCTGCTGCCTCGGCTGCCGCTTTGGGAGGAAGGGTCGCCTCAGGTTGGAACCAAAACCTCTCCCAAAGGGCTGCGAGGTCAGAGGTGGGGTTCTGGAAGGTGGCAAGGACCTGGGGAGCTGCCCTTGCAGCAGACCGTGCTGCTGGAGGTGGGGCCCAGGAGGAAGTACAGGAAATAAACAGATGCCTTGTCACTCTGGCCACAGAATCAGCTGTCCATGGACTGAAGTCTCTGAAACCACGAGTCAAAATCAGCCTCTCCTTCAAGCAGAGCTGTTCCCCGGGATTTAATACAGCACCAGAAACTGACAGTGCAGGTAGCGATGAGCCTCCCTGATTTTTTTTGCGGAATCGGGGATTGAACTCAGGTCCTTGAGCTTGCCAGGCAAGCGCTTATTCTTTTACTGAGCCATCTCCACCCCACCCTCGTGTCAGGTCCTTAGTAGTGGCCGAGACCCTTTACGCCCAGTTGCTCCGTCCTTTGCGCCACCACCGGGCTTGCGGTCCAGCCCGGGGCACTTTGAGGGCTCAGCGCCTCGCGAGGTGCCAGTAGCCCCCCTGAGCCCAGGCCCTGCCCTCGGCGCGACCCGGCGCCACAAGGTCCCTTCTCCTCTGCTCAGCGCAGGCGCAGGTCCCACCTCTCCCAGCCCGGGGCCCAGCGGGTTCTCGTCGCCCCCTCCTCCTCCGCCGGCGTCACTGACCCTCGGGCGACCCCGCGCCTGCTCACGGCGACAGCCGGGGCTGTAGCGTCCGCCGGGGGCGCGCGGGGCGGAGGCAGTTGGCGCTGCAGAGCGCGGCCCGGACGGCAGGGGGCGCGGAGGCCACCGAGGCAGCGGGC
>NW_004524732.1:5654787-5656340 GCF_000260255.1 Octodon degus
AGTGAGTTCAAGGCCAGCCTGAACTGCAGAACTAGACCCTGTCTAAAAAACAAAAACAAAAAATCAGACAGACTGTCACTTAAATTGCTCAGGCAGGACTCAGTCTGGGATCCTTTGCCTAACCTAGAGGGTAGCTGGGGTTATAAGTGTATGGCACTACATCCAACCCAGTTTAGAGAATAGGCATGGGGAAGGGAACGAGGTGTTCTGCTGTGGGTTTGTGCTGCGATGGGAAGTTGTCGCCCAGACCCACGGGAACTCAGGTTGGAGCTCAGAGAATAAACTTGGGCTGGAGGGGAAGGTGAGGATCGGAGCATTTACAGCGCAGAGGCCAAAAGGTATCAGTTAAGGGGGCCGAGAGAGATGGCTCAGTAGAATAAGCGCTTGCCTGGCAAGCACAAGGGCCAGAGTTCGATCCCCAGTTCTGCAAAAAAAAAAAAAAAAAAAGATATCAATTAAGGTAAAAGTGAAGAGATGCCTCAGGGGCCGAGGAGATAGCTCAGTAGAATTGCCAGGCAAGCACAGAGAGAGAGAGATGCCTCATGACACACAGCTGGATTGGGGGCGAGAGTGGGGACCCTGCACCTGGGATTCAGGAGGGAGAGGAGGGCCCAGCCAGGAGAGAAGGTGTCCGAGAGGTGGAGGCCACCAAGAGTGTGGTTTGTGCCGGTCCTCTCTGAGAGAAGAAGGGTACAGGAGGCTTTGTCTGAGAATCTGCACATGACTTGTGGGAGGTGGGGTAGAGGCAGAGACAGCAGAGGCCTCCCAGAGAGAGAGGAAGTGTCTAGAGGTAGGCTGGGGGAAGGCAGTGGCAGGGACTTGAGATAAGTTACTCAGAAGTGACACACAATCCCACACCTGTACTCCCCCCCCCCCAACCAGGGATTGAATTCAGAGTCTTACGCTTGCCAGGGAAGCGCTTATTCTACTGAGCCATCTCCCTGGCCCCTTTTTAGTCTTTTTGGGACAGGATCTCACTATGCAATTTGGGTCTGACTTGACTTGAGCTCACTTCGTGGCCCAGGCTGGCCTCAGACTCACAGCAGTCCTCCTGCCTCAGCCTCCAGAGGGTTGGGATTGCAGACCTGTGCCACCATGTCCCGTTGCCCTTTTTATTTTGAAACAGAGTCTTGCTAAACTGCCCGGGTGAGTGAAACTGAACTTGTGGTCCTACCACCAGTTCCCAAAGTGCTAGAATTAAAGGCATGGACCATGGTACTTGGCTGCCACCATGTCTGAATTAAATTTTGAGTCCATTTATTATGTAAATTGTTTTTATAGCTAGTTGGGGAATATAACTGAATCTGCAGTTTTCCTCCTTCAATATTGCAATTGGAAAAAAAAAATATTGCAATTGGTGAGGACAGAAAAACCCAGAAAGCTGGGCATGGTGGGTATGTGCCTGTAATGCCAGTACTCTGGAGGCTGAGGCAGGAGGGTTGTGGCAAGTTTAAAACAAGCCTAGAGGGGCCAGGGAGATGGCTCAGTAGGATAAATGCCTGACTGGCAAACGCAAGGATCTGAGTTCAATCCCCGGTTCTGCAAAAAAAAAA
>NW_004524732.1:5656440-5665408 GCF_000260255.1 Octodon degus
ACAAGCCTGGGCTACAAAGTGAGCTCAAGGCCGGCCTGAACTGCTTGGCAAGATCCTGTCTCAAAAAGACAAAAAAAGGAAAAAAAAAGAAAGAAAGAAGAAGAAAGAAAAGGAAAATAAAAGCCCAGCGTCTTGAAGACTTGAATAATTCCTAACTTTTTTTACGCCATTCATTGAACTCAGGACCTCAGGCTTGCCAGGCAGGCACGGTGCCACTGAGATATATCTCTGGCACTATCGGTATTTTTTTAATATCATGGTTGAACGCTTTGTTCTCAGGCACACCCTAAATGCTTCTTACAAGAAGTGACAGTTCTGCTGTAAGGGAACAGGCTTGATTTGAGCTGTAGGATTGCATCTAAATTCATTAAGCAATTTCTTTGGGAAAGAAACAAGTAAACACAGCTCTCTGCTGGAGAGTGGCACTGAACCTTAGAGGTGTGCCCAGTGTCTTTTCCCATAGTCCTCTCTGCCCCACCCCTCTGGCTGAGCACTGGTGGTCTGCTGTGGTCAACATGGCGCCTGAGGTACCAGAGACCTCATCCTCGGGCCGCAGCCAGGCTGATGAAATGGAGATTCCTGAGGGCTAGTTGATCCCTCGGTAATTAGGTAATAAATGTTAGCAGTTCATAGCTATGAGCTCTTTCAAGGACTATTTCAAGCCCCAAAACCCCAGCATCCCTGGAGCAGTGGGAGAGGCCCTGAGGGTGTATTGCGGTGGCTTTGATTTCGGTGGTGGACACACTCATGGCTTTCATCTCAGGAGCTCGGTTGCAGGCCATCGAGGTCGGCTATAAAGTCAGGCACCGGCTCAGCCGCAGGGTAGCAGAGCAGTGGACGTGCCTGGCTCAGCAGTTGCTCAGATGCACAGATACCTTCTCAGGCTCCCCACAGGGACTGAAAACAAAGTACTTTGATCCCCGGTACAAAAAAAAAAAAAAAAAAAAAAAAGTGCTTAACTAAAAAAAAAAAAAAAAAAAAAAAAGTATTGTGTGGCAGTTTCAGGAGTTCCTGATTTCTTGAGGTAATAGTTCACATTTCAATAGTTTAGCAGGAGATTATCGTTACATGCTAATTAATTAATGCATACCACCAGCCTCTTATTGTATTCTTTATTCTAAGCTTTAGGGAAAGGAAGGTTACAAGTTTCTAGATTTTTTTCATTTTTTTTCAGTACTAGGGATCGAACTTGGGACCTTCTGTGTGTCAGTCAGGGCTTATGCCGCTGAGCTGTCTCCCTGGCCCAAGTTTTCAATTTAAGGAACAAAATGTTTACTGCTTCGGCAACAAGAACTAAGATTTTCCCATTTATCCACCCACCCTTGGCTAACTTTGAGAATTTCAAGCCTATTGGGCCCCATGCCATTTTCTGTGGTTTCTTTTTATCTCTAAGCAAGCACCTGGGCCGGGGAGATGGCTCAGTAGGATAAGCGCTTGACTGGCAAACTCAAGGATCTGAGTTCAATCCCCAGTTCCTCCAAAAATTAAGCTGCTTCTTCTTCTTCTTCTTCTTCTTCTTCTTCTTCTTCTTCTTCTTCTTCTTCTTCTTCTTCTTCTTCTTCTTCCTCTTCTTTTTTGGGGGGGCAGGCAAGTGCTTATTCTACTGAGCCATCTCCCTGGCCCTAAGCAAGCACCTTCTAAGAACGAAGAGGAGCTCTGTGCAGCTCAGGAAACCTGGCCTTGACTAGCACCTACTTCTTAGATCCTTGCCAAGCATGGACTAGGAATCATCCCAAACTGCTGTGTCCTCTTTCTCTTTAAGGGACATGAACATTGAGTCCGCAGACGGCAGACTGTCTCCATTTAGATTACCCTGGTTCTTTGTAATCAGATTCAGGTTCAGCCATGGGTTATATCTTAAGGTAGACTTGAGACAAAATGTTCATTAAACAGGCGTTGGATGCAAACCTCACCATTGTCTTCTGGCAGGGGTTATGGGATGAAAGGATATCAGGATAGGGGCTGGTGAGATGGCTCAGTGGTCTAAAGCACCTACTTAGAACAAGCTCAACAAAGCACAGGGACGGCGGTTCAATCCCCCAGCACCACATGCCAGCCAGCCCTGCCCCCTGGTGGGCTGAGCTGGCCATACACACACACACACACACACACAAATAAAATTTTTTAAAAAAAAATTAAGAGAAAAAAAAAAGAAAGGATATCAGGATATAGATTGTAGGTCTGTTACACTCTGTTCTCTAGAACGGAGATAAACTGGACACGGTGATGCCCACAGGTAATTCCAGCATACTGGGAGGCTCAGGCAGGAGGATCAAAAATGTTATGCGACTGAGTTCAAAATCCTACCTGCACTAGTTACGGTGGCACAGGCCCGTGATCCACGCACTGTCTTAAAATAAAAAGCTTTTGGGGCCGGGGAGATGGCTCAGTAGGATAAGCGCTTGACTGGCAAACTCGAGGATCTGAATTCAATCCCTGGTTCTGCCAAAAAAATAAAAATAAAAATAAAAAAAAAAAAAATAAAAAGCTTTTCTAACCCAACCTGTTCAATGATGAAATCCTGAGCGTTGACCAGCACCTCCTGTCTTTCCCCAGGGTTATGTCTTCTGTGTCACCTGCTGTCACACAAAACCACAATCACCCAATGGAGAAACTCAGTCTCAGCTTAGAAGATAGGAACAGCCAACAGCAGGCTGCGGCCACCCAGAGCCCGGGAGTTGCTCGCCGCCTGAGCATCCAGCGCTGCATCCAGTCCCTGGTCCACGCCTGCCAGTGCCGCAACGCCAACTGCTCCCTGCCCTCCTGCCAAAAGATGAAACAGGTTGTACAGCACACCAAGGGCTGCAAACGGAAAACCAATGGCGGGTGTCCCATCTGCAAGCAGCTTATTGCCCTCTGCTGTTACCATGCCAAGCACTGCCAGGAGAACAAGTGCCCTGTGCCGTTCTGCCTCAACATCAAGCAAAAGCTGCGGCAACAGCAGCTGCAACACAGGCTCCAGCAGGCCCAGATGCTGCGCAGGAGGATGGCCAGCATGCAGCGCACCGGTGTGGTGGGGCAGCAGCAGGGCCTGCCCTCCCCAACTCCTGCCACTCCAGCCCCACTGATGGTCCAGCAAGCACCCACTCAGCAGTTTCTGGGCTCATTGCATGGAGCAGCAGGCCAGGTACCCTTTGAGCCCCCTTTCAGGCTGCGGGGCTACTACTACCAGGGCCCCCACCTGCCCTGGTAGATAGGGCAATGCAAATTCAAAACACAACTGACACCGTGAATTTTCCAAAGGCCAATCCAGCACCAGATGCCCCAGATGACTCCCATGACTCCCACGGGTACGAACCCACCTCCCATGACCAGAGGTCCCAGTGGGCATCTGGAGCCAGGGATGGGGCCCACGGCAATGCAGCAGCAGCTCCCCTGGGCCCAAGGAGGACTGCCTCAGCCCCAGCAACTCCAGTCTGGGATGCCAAGGCCAGCCATGATGTCAGTGGCCCAGCATGGGCAGCCCTTGAACATGGCTCCACAGCCAGGACTGGGCCAGCTAGGTGTGAGCCCACTCAAACCAGGCACTGTGTCTCAACAAGCCTTACAAAACCTGCTGCGGACTCTCAGGTCTCCTAGTCCTCCCCTACAGCAGCAACCCTTGTGCCCACCCCTGGCTGTCAGCCTCATTCATAAAACAGTGGGCTGCCAAGGATGCCAACTCACCCACCGCCTCTCATAGGATTCCAGGAACAAGAGTTATTTTCTCTTAATATATATATATTTTTTTGTTTTGAAAACAATTTTTTGAACTCTCTTAGCCTAGAAGACAACTTTCTTGGAACACACAAGAACAGCCATAGCCGGTTGAGGTTTCAAGCAAACTTGCAAGATGAACCCGAGGGATGATGGGATACCAAGAATAGATTTTTATTGTGGCTGCTTCCCCAGCCTTCTCTCTCCATGGGTAGGCGTGTGTGCTTGGGTCTCCGCACATGTGTTGGGAGGAGACTGAGGTCATGACTGAAGGCCCCATACACTTTGTTTGCATACCTCCAATAAGTTTTATTTTTATTTTTCTAAATGTTATTTTAGTTTTTGGTAGAGTCTCTATGTAGACCAGGCTGGCCTCAAACTCATGGTAACCCTCCTGCCCCAGCATCCCAAGTGCTGGAATTACTGGCAGGCACCACTGAGCAAGCTTTTACTTTTATTTTTAAGTTCATAAAAATATATAATAGTTATTGCATTAGTTGAAATTTCCCCTATTTTCCTACTTTTTTGGAAGAGTTAAAAAAATTTCTATAACTAAAGGAAAAAGTGGTTCATATTACTCTGAAATAAAATATTATATATATAAATATGTTAAAAATCTTAATTGCTCTTCTCTGGGTGGAAAAATATTCATTCTTTTAAAAATGTATTTCTAGGGCTGGTGAGATGGCTCAGTGGTCTAAAGCACCTACTTAGAACAAGTTCAGCAAAGCACAGGGACCACGGTTCAATCCCCCAGCACCACATGCCAGCCAGCCCCGCCCCCTGGTGGGCTGAGCTGGCCACACACACACACACACACACACACACAAATAAATAAATAAATTTTTAAAAAAATGTATTTCTAGGGGCTGGGGACATGGCTCAGTAGGATAAGCGCTTGACTGGCAAATGCAAGGATCTGAGTTCAATCCCCGGTTCAGCAAAAAAAAAAAAAAAAAAAAAATGTATTTCTACACCTGTAATCCTAGCTCTTGGGAGGCTGTAAACAGGCAGATCACTACAAGTTCAATCTAGTAGTGAGATCCTGAGCACCCTGTAGATCCTTCCCTAAAATACAATAATAATAGTAATAATAATAAATATATTTTTAAATTTCTTATCTTAAAGACAACTTCTGTGCTACTGAAAATTTTCTCTTCCACAAACCACAGCATTAAATTCAATAATTAAAATAATGTCTAGCCTGGGAGGTAGTTTAGCAGCCTAAGTGCCCGCCTGGCAAGTGCAAGGTCTGATGTTTGATCCATGCTACCTCCAAAATAATATGAATAATAATAATAATTACTAGAAGTATAGAAAAATGACTTTTACAAAATCACTGAGGGAGCTGGGGGACAGAAAACGCATGCAGAGGGGTCCTAGACAGCGAGGTGAGCTCTGAGCCCAGCGTGTGTGTGTGTGTGTGTGTGTGTGTGTGTGTGTGTGTGTGTGTGTGCTGGGTGTGAGCAGAGCGAGGTCACAGGTCCCCTCCACGAGCACACTGCAGAGGCCCCGAGCCAGGTTTAGAGCCAGCGCTGCTCCCCAGTGCCTTGGGGTCGGCTGCCCACCTGCCCTGCCCCTGGAGCCCACGTCATGCACAGGGAGCACAGATGCGTGCGGGCCAGGCACGACAACAGGACAGGACGCAGCCCCGCGCCCACTGCCAGCTGTGCCCTCGAGTCAGCCAGGTCTCAGCACAGTGAGGCTCAGGCGAGACAAAGAGCAAGGCAAGCTCTGAGTGACAGGGAAGCAGGGGCCTGGGAGAGGGCTGGCTGGTGGGGGTGGGGAAGGGCTCAGGAAAGGGGAGCAGGGAAGAAGCTGAGCCTGGAGGGGAGCTGACAGGGAGGGACAGAGGTGTGGGGAGTGCCTGTGCCTGGACTGGGGGCTGGGGCGATGGAGCCCCTGAGGGACAGAGGAAGAGTTCCTTTCCCTTTGCAAGCAGCACCTCCCTATTCTCCTGGCTGCCTCTAGCTGAACACAGCTGGGCTGGGGGCTTGGAGAAGTTGATTTTGTTTCCAAAATCATAGGGATGTGTCCTCAGGGCAGTGGCCCTGTTTGTGGCAGGCCCTCCACCTGTGCAGCCCTCTCTTCCTGTGCCAGTAAGTACATTGCTCCAAATGGGCATTGATGGGCGCCAGCCAGCCAGCCAGCCAGCTTTACCCACCCAGAAACCATGGCACCATGGCAACCGCCTTTGTTCCCAAACACGCTCTCTCCTTTAACTGAGACTGCAAAATCTCTACTTACTCGTAGGTCCCGTTTCTTCTGATAGCTTGCTATAAGGTAGATCTGTCAATAGGAAAGACAAAAATGAGTATTTATCACCCACACCCTCCAAAAAATTGTCAATTAGAAAGCCCAGAATGCATCAGTTGGAATTTTGACACAAAATCAACCCAGTTGTGATTCTACCTGAAGGACTCCTTGCAGCTGGGCCACTCCCAAGCCAGAAGAGGCATTTACCCATGGCAGTACCAGGAGGATGGGTGCTGCTGGGAAGCTGTCACTATAGTTGGACAGGGGTAGATTTGGCAAGGCCTTGTGTCTTCACCTAGGAACAACTGCCGGAAAGCATCTGGGTGTCAGGGGGTGGGAAATAAAGGAAACCAAAATTCAAAGACCCCCCACCCTCTGAAATTCCTTGGAGTCCTTTGGTGAGGGCTTGCCCAGACAGCCCCCTACGTGGGAGGGTAATTTAGCTGTATCTGGTCCCTCCTGTGACCAGAACAGCAGTGCAAAGCCTCCTGGACCTGTGTGGACCTGGGAGCAGCAGCTTCCTCACCGGGCTGTGCTCCTGTAGTCTCCGTACCCAGTGAGTCAGAAAGGTGCAGCCGCCTCCCCCCGCCCGCCCCCACCCCCACCAAGCATCAGCCACCTGGGCCATGTGTTCCAGGAGATCCAATACTACAGGAGGCATCACTGGTAGATAGGGACACTGGAGCCCCTCTCAAGTCTCCACTGTTGGGGCTGGGGAGATGGCTCCATGGAATAAGCACTTCCCTGGCAAGCACAAGGGCCTGAGTTCAATCCCCAGTTCTGCTGGGAAGAGGCCCCTCACATTTTGAACAAGAACTCTCTCTTTGAAAAAAAAAAAAAAAAAAAAAAAAGCTCTTGGCCTCCTGCTGCCCCTTAGAAGAAGGGACACAAAGTCATATGCAAACAGCCCAAAGCAATGAAACTGGACCTGCACAACTACATTCGTCCCCGGGGAAGGGCTGCACATGGGCTTGGGATCGCCCGAGCAGATGCAGTACCTTGTGGTGGGTTGACAAAGGAAAAGAAATGTGTCCTGGCTTACAGATGGTCCTGAGCCGTTATGCAGCCCAACCCGATGGGGGGCAGCTGTAGCCCTACAGCCCCTTTCCAGGCCGTTCCCCAGGGACAGCGGTGAGCTGTGCACCCGGCTGTGCATTTGCTTGGAAGCCAGTGCAGCCAGCTGTGTGACTATGTGCTGATTCCCAGGCACAAGCACTGTGCCGGCTGGCTGGTCTGGGACTTAGAAAGAACATGACTGGAAAACTGGTGACAAAGACATATGGGAGGGGCCGGGGAGATGGCTCAGCAGAATAAGTGCTTCTCTGGCAAGCGCAAGGGCCTGAGTTCAATCCCTGGTTCCAGAAAAAAAAAAAAAAAAAAAAAAAAAGACATACGGGAAAGGGGTATCTCAGAACAGGTGTTAAGGAAGTAAAGTTATCTCTGGGTTTCAGTCAACCTCTGTCCTCCACTACAGCCATGCCATTACCTAATGACAACTATATGGCCATTGTGAAAGCAATGGAGGGTACACACTGGCTCAGCCAACCCTGCCCACAGCATAGATCAACCCTGCGCTCCCGTGTGGATCAAGCTGCCACCTGGTGGCAGGTTAATAATATGGACTGTTTCCATCATGGAAGGGGCAGCACTTTGTCCTTCCGGGAACAGAGACTCACTCTGGGTATGGACTTGCCTTCCCCGCATGGAACACTTCTGCTGAAGCTACAGTCTGAATTTCCAGAATGTCTGATCTGCTTAGCATTGCTTCTGAATAAGAAACACAAGGCCAAAGAAGTACAGCGTGGCCTTACTGTGTTCGCCATCATGTCCTCAAGCCGTTGTACCGATGGATCAGTGGAACTGTCTGGTGCAGATGCAGCCACAGTGCCACCTAGGTGACAGTACTTTGCAGGGCTGGGACAAGGTTCTCTAGAAAGCTACATACGTCCCAGATCAATAGCCCATACGAGGCCCTAGTGACCCATGAGGAGAGCTTGGCTCCCTGTTCCTATGGACTTAAGCTCTCCTGGCCTAGAAGCTCACTCTGCCCTCCAGGGGGCAGAGTGCTTCCAGTGGGTGGCACAGCAGGGATCCCATGGAACTGGGAGTTAGGACCTCCCCCTGGTTTTGCCTTTCAGTCAGCCTGCTAAAAAGGGAGCTATGGTGTTGGAAGGAATTAGGGATCCACACCCCCAAGGGGGCGCTGAACTGCTTCCCTAACATGGAGTCCACGAGGACATCGCCTCATATTACTGTGCCCCATTGCAGAGGTCCTCAGAAACCATAAGAATGCAATCAAGGGGCCGGGGAGATAGCTCAGTAGAATAAGTGCTTGCCTGACAAGCACAAGGGCCTGAGTTCAATTCCCGGTTCCGCAAAAAAAAAAAAAGAATGCAATCGAGGCAAAAGGAAGATGGCTCACATGGATCATCTCATGTCTTGGTCATTTTCCTCACTGCTGGGACAAATACCCAAAATCCACAACCTAAAGGAGAAAGGGCTTATTTTGGCTAATGTGTTTGGTCCATACCTGGCTGGCTACAAGATATGAACGTGCAGCGGAAGGGCCTGGGAGGAGAGCTGCTCTGGTCATGGTGGCCACAAAGCTGAGTGAAGTGCGGGCCCAAGGACGAAGAGATGCCCTCTCAGCTCACAGCCCAGAGATCCCCCTCTTCCAGCCACACCCCACTTCCCAGCAGCAAGTCAGCAATGGCACCTCCATGATCTAATCTTTTTCCAAAGCCCTACCAGTGAGTGTAAAAAACTAGGGGTTCATCTAGACATAAACCATAACGCCCTCATGTACACAGCCAAGACACACTGAGGTGCTTCCTGGAGGTCAAGGGAACACCTAATGCACAAAGAGGGTGGGCATGGTGGTGCACGCCTGTAAGCCCAGCACTCAAAATGCTGAGGCAGGATGATTGCTGTGTGTTCAAGGCCAGCCTGAACTGTACAGTGATACCCTGTCTCAAATTTTTTTTATTTTTATTTTTTTTAATTAATTTATTTATTT
>NW_004524732.1:5665802-5681555 GCF_000260255.1 Octodon degus
GGACTTGTGATCCTATTTACAAACACCATTAGAACAAATCATTCTATTCATTAAGAGAATGCAACTATGTATCTGTCCCAACCTCTTTGAATACACAGATACAAAATGGACATTCATCTGTAAGCCCCATTTTTTCTAAGTTCATCAGTTTGTTAATATGCTGTGCAGGGGGCTGGAGAGATGGCTCAGTGGTCTAAGGCACCTACTTGAAACAAGCTTGGCAAAGCACAGGGACCGCGGTTCGATCCCCAGCACCACATGCCAGCCAGACCCGCCCCCTGGTGGGCTGAGCTGGCCACACACACACACAATAAATAAATGTAATAAATAAAAATAAATATAAAAAAAAGAAAAAAAAACAAATTAGGCACATAAAAAAAATATGCTGTGCATACTCAAAATTTTTCCAAATGCTTCTTTTTTTATGTATTTACTACAGGGTCTACAGAGTCTCACTACACAGATTGGACTCATAGGGATCCTCCTGTTTTCAGCCTCCCAAGCGCTGGGATTACCAGCCCACACCACCACGCCCAGTCTCAGTTGCCAGCTCAGCTCGCCCCGGGGGACAGGGCCAGCAAAGTAAGCCAGGGATCCAGCCCCAGTCCCCATGCCTGCCTAAGCAGGTGTTTTCGTCCACTGAGCTATCTAGCCGACCCTTGCCAAATGCTTCTGTTCATTAACAGAAGTGTTCATAACCCGAGGTACTGCTATATATGTAGAAGCAGGTATCTTTGTTTTCTTTCTTGTATGACTATATTATGTTACATAACATCACCTGAACCAATATCAGCACTGGAATATTGTTATATCCACATTATAATATTAAAATATGCAATTTCAAGAGAAGACTATTACAAAGAAAAATTTGCCTCCTGTTGTGGAGAAGGAATTAGGGTTATTTCCAGTTTTACACAGGACGGTGTTAGTCAGAATCCTGAAGTTGCTATTATCTTTGGAGAGTGAGTTTAAGGAGATGAGCTGTGGTCTCAACTTGCTAAGGGCTGCCCTGCAGCCTTTGATGGAGATTGTCAACTTGTCTGGCTGAAGAAGCAGAGAGCGGACAGAGCAGGCTTCTGGTTGCCTCTGGGAATGGGCCAGAGACCGTGCTGTGCAGGCAGCGCACTGAGGGGGCGGCTGCTGAGAGGTGGGCTCCCAGGCCGGAGGCCAGAGGCGGAAAGAGGAGGGCGGAAGGCCTGCGGCCTGGCAGTGTTATTTGCTGCCCTCATTGCCTCTGGATGGCGCACTCCCGTTCCTTCAGCCTCTCTGTGTGGACTCCACCAGCGACTCTCCACAGAGCGTCTGGGCCTCAGGCACAGAGACGTGTCCCCCATCTCCTGTTCCGGGGCTTCTAGCTTGCTGGACTGAGAAGCTGCTGGGTCCCCTGGCAGCCAGCCATTGTGAGCTTTCCCACCCCTGGCCCTGTCAGCCTGTGGGAAAACCCCCTTGGCAATCTTATTTATTTATTTTTTTAAATTGATGTATTTGGTACTAAATCTCACTATGCAACTGAGACTCATAGTGATCCTCCTGTTTTCAGCCTCTCCAGCGCTTGTATTTCAGACTTGTACATTTATAAAACTCAAACTCTCCCCATTGATTCTGTTCCTTTCTTGGAACCTAAGCAATGCACTCCACGTGTTTATTGTGAGCAGCTAACTATGACAATGACTTGGTGGCTGCTCTACAAACATCAAAGCCCTGCTTCGCTTTGGTGATTTATGTCTTCCTCCCTCTGGCAGCTGCGACTGAGGGAGAAGTCTCGTTTCAAGATCAAACACCTTCCTGATTTCTCAGCAGCCCGGGAGAGCCCTGGGTGCTCCCTTATCTCCTGAAATTCCACAGAAGTTTGCAAGCCTCCTTTAAGTACTCTTTTTTCTACAGCCAAAGGGCCCCAGGCCAGGCAAGAAATTTCATTTAATTTTTACACAACTCTAAAATAGAATTTGTACCCTGGCTGTCTGGGTTGCCACTTTGGGAAGAAGTCGAGTTAGGTTGGAGTCAAAACATCTCCCAAAGGGCTGTGTGGTCAGAGCTGGGTTTCTGGAGGTGGTGAGAACCTGGGGTGCTGCCCTCCTAGACCACTGCGCTGCTGGAGGTGTCTCCTCGGACTCTTCCTGCTCTCTGCTTCCTGGCTCCCAGCGACTGAGCAAAAGCATCCACCACTCTGTCTGGGTGGGAGCCTTCGGACTGTGGACTGAAGCCTAGTCAAAGTCAATCTTTTGGGGCTGAGGAGATGGCTCAGTGGAATAAGCGCTTCCCTGGCAAGTGCAAGGGCCTGAGTTCTAGCCCCAGTTGCAGCGGGGGTGGGGTGTCAAACTTTTTACCCTAAGCTGTGTCTCCAGGATGTGGGCCCAGGGAAGCTGAGCTGACTTATCGCCCCCAGGTGCTCATTCACAGCAGTGGCCCCGGGAGCCAGACACCCCCTCTCCTGTCTGCATCCTGCCCAAAGGGACTCTGCCTGGTGCCCACTGCCCTTGGTGTGATCAAGACTAGGACTGGGCTCTTTATCGGTCCCCGCCCTGCCCCCACCTCTTCCACCTCCCCCCACCTCCCCCTCTTCTTTCATTTGCCAGCTCCGGGGACTGTCCAGGGCCTGGCCAGGAGAGGCCACAGTGAGGACAGCGGATGGGCTGTGCCTCTTTATCTTCCCTCTCCTTCCTTCCCTCCTCTTCTCTCTGTTTGTCCCTTACTGTTGATGATGCCCTGAGACAGAGTCCCTTTGTTAACCCATGTTGCAGGGAAAGAGGTCCTTGGCCAACCCAGTACCCGGAGCACAGTGTACAAGCAGTGAATTATTAGGAGAACATGGCCCACCCTGCCCTGCCCTGCCCTACTTCTAACCTTAGCTGGGATACCTCAAGCTCTCCTCTCCCCACATCTTCCTCTCTGCCTGTCCTTTCCTGTAGGCTGAATTGGGGACACTGAGGCTGCATCCCACCATCAGAGTCACCGAGGCCCCAGGTTGACTGTGCCCAGCCCGCCTTGGTCCTGCTGGAACGTGCTGGGCCTGGCCATTGGTGACGTCAGAATCATCCTTCAGGTCCCTGGGGACCCAGGGCCCGGAGCACAGTGCATATGCAGTTTGGAGAACATCCCCCACCCTGCTCTGTCCTACCTCGAACCTCAGCTGGGTCTCCCACTGGCTCAGCAGGGTCTAAGAAAATAACTGGGGAAAGGTGACAGGGAAACGGACAATGGAGAGTTGAACCCAGGCTATAGTATCTTTGGGAGACAACCAAGTAGAGACAACCCTCTGCTGGAGAAGGATTCATTACCATGGCGTTGAACCTTAGGGGTACGCAGAGCATCTTTTGCCATAGTCCTCTCTGCCCCCACCCCTTGTGGCTGAGTATGGCCACCTGATGTGGTCAACATGGCACCTAAAGTATTAGGGGCCTCATCCCATGGCCTTGGCCAGGCTGGTGAAATGGAGATCCTTTCCTGGGTCACAGTGGGGGCGGGGGGCTCAGTAATTAGGTGATACATGTTAGCAATTCATAGTTATGAGCTCTTTCTTTTTTTTTTTTAATATTTATTTATTTATTTATTTATTTATTTATTGTGTGCCCAGCTCAGCCCACCAGGGGGCGAGCAGGCCAGCATGTGGTGCTGGGGGATTGAACCGAGGTCTCTGTGCTTTGCTTGAGCTTAGCTTGTTCTAAGTAGGTGCTTTAGACCACTGAGCCATCTCACCAGCCCCACTCTTTCAAGTCCTATTGCATGCCACAAAACCCCAGCATCCCCGGAGCAGTGGGAGAGGCCCTGAGGATGCATTGTGGTGGCTTTGATTTCAGTGGTGGACACGCTCATGGCTTTCATCTCACCAGTTTGAATCGCCGGCTGTGGTGGTCAGTTATAAAGTCAGACACTGGCCGGGTGAGGTGGCACAGGCCTGTAATCCCAGCATGTGGGAGGCTGAGGCTGAGGCTGAGGATCAACATGAGTTCAAGGCCAGCCCAGGATACACAGTGAGCTTAAGAGCAGCCAGAACTACTTAGTGAGACCCTGTCTCAAAAAAAAGGTCAAGCATTGACTGAGCTGTAGGGTAACAGAGCAGTGAACTTGCCTGCCCCTGTGCCCAACCCCACAGAATTTCGTCTGGCCCCAAATGGTCAAAAAGTGTGTGGCGCATGCCTGTACCCCAGCACTGCGGAAGCTGAAGGAGGATCACAAGTTTGAAGCCAGCCTGGACTATTTAGGCTCACCCTGTTGAAAAAATTACAATAAATAGTGGGCCATATGGCATTTTCATAGAAGTTCCTGATTTTTTTAAATTTCATTTTAGCCTTTCAATGGGTTTATTGGTCTCTGTGAATTAATTTACACCATCACTTTGTTTTTATTGCAACTGTAGCCATTGCCCCGATGCTTATGAGAATTAATAGCTGTTCCAAGTTTCCAAATTTTATGAACAAAAGTTTGACTGCTTCAGCAAAGAGGACTAAGGAGATTTTTGCTTTCACCCCCCACTAAGGTTCCACTAAAATTGTAAACCCACGGGAAAGCTGTTCTGTGGACGCTGACATCACTTCCTCTACTTTTTAAAAATCTCTATATTAGCAAGTACCCGTTAAATACAACATACTCAGCATAACCAATCTATGGTGTTTTAGTTTGGATGGTTTGGTTTTTGTGGTCCAGAGGATTGAACCCAGGATCTTCTATTCCTTTTTTTTTTTTTTTTTTATTCAGTTTCTTTCTTTTTCTTTTTTTGGTGGTACAGGGGATTGAATTCAGGACCTTGCACTTGCCACACAAGCACTTATTCCACTGATCTATCTCCCTGGCATGAACCCAGGATCTTTGCACTGTACTATATACACATAGCCCTTTTTGTAGATCTTAATCTGAGACAGGGTATCACTAAGTAGCTAAATTCCCCAGGCAGAGCTCCAGTTTACCAGCTTCCTACCTCGGCCTCCCGGAGTGCTGGATTACAAGCCTGGACACCCCAGCCAACTCACACTCTGGTTCTGCAGCCCGGAAACTTGATCTTTTTTTTTTTTTTTTTGTGGTACCAGGGATTGAACTCAGGACCCTGTGCTTGCCAGGCAAGCGCTTATTCTACGAGCTATCTCCATAGGCCCAGGAAGCTTGATCTTAACCCAGTGTCTCTGCCTAACATAGCGCCCTCAGATTCCAGGCATGGGTGAAGAAGCAGTCGTGTAGGGTGGCTCTGTCTCCTTGGTGTCCTTCCACCACGAGCAGCTCCAGTATCTTCTTATCACAGGAGCATGTTGTCAGTTGGCCCAGAGCTGTTACTGTACAGAAGGTCTCACTTTAGAGTTGTCAGACTGGCCCCTGTGATCAGATTCAGGTGAAAGCCTGCATGCCATCTCAGGGAGCCTTGGGGGGAAAGGTCCACTGTGCAAGCTCTGGCCCTGCTCACTGCTCTGCTTTGGAAGGAACGAGTCCAAGAGCGGAAGAGTCCATGACTCTGATAGCAAATTGGACAAGAACCAAATCAAATTTCCTGATCAGGTCAACACTGAACCTAACCATTTAACTGATTTGATTCTTGTCCAATTTGGTTTGTGACCAGAATCATGAAGAGAATGAAGTTCATGAACCGAGGTATCACTATATTAGCAAAGGGAATTCAGGCCGGGGAGATGGCTCAGTAGAATAAGCTCTTCCCTGGCCAGTGCAAGGCTCTGAGTTCAACCCCAGTTCCAAAAAAAAAAAAAAAAGCTAAGCCAAGGGAATTCAAATATGGTGAATGACATGGTACCATGATCAAGTGGGTCTATCCCCAGAACTCAAGTTGGCTCGATACTCCAAAATCAGTAATTCCAAGCCACTACATTTACAAAGATGAGCAATACAGATTATTGGCAAAGACCCTACTTAGTATTGAAAGATCCTCAGCAGAGCAGGGCCTTCCCTGGCAGTGAGCTGGGAGTCCACTTCCCAGCCTGGGACAGAGCCGCCTCCGTAGAGCCCTCACCCCAAGGAGGGAAGGAGGACTGAGAGCACCCAGGGGCCTGGGCCTACCCAGCACGGTGCTGGATACTCAGTCATGGCACACACCGAGGACAGGAGGCCGAGGCAAGGTCCTTGAGAAGAAAGAGGCCCAACTGGTTGGTGTGTGTTGTGTGGTTTTGTGTTGCTGGAGCTCGAACCCAGGTCCCAGCATATGCTGAGCAAGCTGGCACCCTGGCTCAGCTACACCCGGACCCCAGGACTCTTCACTCTGTGTTCTGGTTGGGTAAACAGCATCCCAAAGACTCTCCAAAAACAAAGAAGATACGAGGGCTGGTAAGTGAATTTATCAAGGTTGAAGGATTAAAAGGTATTTAGAAAGTCTTGCATTTTTCCATTTTTCATTTCCATATAGGCAAATAACAGCTGGAAAATTAAGTTGAAACATTCTAGCAAGATTGTTTATCATGGGGCTGGTGAGATGGCTCAGTGGTCTAAAGTACCTACTTAGAACAAGCTTAGCAAAGCACAGGGACCGCGGTTCAATCCCCAGCCCCCTAGTGGGCTGAGCTGGCCACACACATACAAATAAACATTTTATTTTATTTTATTTATTTATTTATTAGAGAGAGAGAGAGAGAGAGAGAGAGAGAGAGAGAGAGAGAGAGAGAGAGAGAGAGAGAGAGTGGTGTGTGTGTGTGGCCAGCTCAGCCCACCAGGGGGCGGGGCTGGCTGGCATGTGGTGCTGGGGGATCGAACCGCGGTCCCTGATGCTTTGCTAAGCTTGTTCTAAGTAGGTGCTCTAGACCACTGAGCCATCTCTCCAGCCCCCACATACAAATAAATAAAATTTAAAAGATTGTTTTTCAGGTAGGAGGTTTGCAAAAAATTTCTGACTTGTTTATTTTATTTGATTGGTGACACTGTGAAGTGAGCCCCAGGATTTCCCAGACAGCTATACTGGCCACCACTTTTACATTTTGTATTTTAAGACAAGGTCACAGTAATGTGACCAGGCAGTGCTTGAAATGAGAGCCTCCTGCTTCGTCCTCCCAGCGTACTGGGATTACAGGTGACTCTGCCTAAAGGGGCTCTTCACAGTGTCTTCATCCCAAACCATCAAGAAACATTTTAAAACTAATAATTAAAACTGCAGTGATGAGGCTGGGGATGTAGGTCAGCGTCACCGCACCTGCCTAGCAGACACAAGGTCCTGAGTTCGATTCCTAGGGTAGGAGGAGACTGTGGTTCCCTCGCAGTAGGTTTGCTCTCATCCAGTAGTTGGTAAAAGAAAATGGGCAATTTCAGCAAAAAAATGTGTCTTAACCTAGGAGTGTCCACCCTAGACACGGTAAAGCAAATACATTTCAGAGGATGGCAAATAAATTCTCCTGAAGTCCAAGGGGCCTCTATGTCTGAAATTCCTTGGAGCCCAGCGGTGAGGGCGTGCTGAGAGAGCACCTCAAAGGGAAAAGATAACGTAGTTGACTCCGGCCCCTCCTGTAAGCAAGGCGCAAGGCCTAATGGCCTGTGTGGATTTGGGAGGCAGCACTTTCCTCACTGGGGTGTGTGACTCTGCTCCCTGTACGCAGTGAGTCACAAAGCTGCTGGCTTTGAGTGAAGCCCAGAGCAAGAGAAAGCTGAGCAACAGCTCCTGGCTGCTCTGCCCCTCGGCCACGTGGTCCAGCAGACCTAATGGTCCTTGGAGCAGTGGTGGCAGGTGGGGTGCTGTTGGAGCCTCTGTCAGCCCACAGATGAATCACACAGAGCCACGAGGACTTGGAGCAGCTCTGCTGTCCTGTGCAGACTGTGACCGTCCCTTTGACAAAGAGCTCCTTGGCCGCCTCCTGGGCCTAGGTAGAAACTGAGCATTTGGCCATGGGACCCCAAAGTTACATGCCACTTGAGCTGCTTGTTATGATGTCATCTGATGGCCCAGTCACAGGGCCACATGGGAAATGCCCCAATCCATCATCAAGTGGAAGCAGTATATGCCTGACTAAGGCAGAGCAGGTCTGAGAGGTTGCCATCAGTCAGGTGAAGAAATGGCCCAAATGCCCATGGTGCCTCTTCCTGCTGTCTGTCCTGCCTTCTGTCCCCCAGGGAGCACCAAAGGCCTCGTGAGGTATGGGCTGTGATCAGCTGGCAGGGGAGCAGAGTAGGGCCTAGTTTATGGATGCACAGACCTCCCAAGGAAGACACCATTCCAGCTCCTTCCTGGTATCCCTGAAGGACAGTGGTGAAGGGGAATCTTCAGTTTATAGGCTTTGAGCATTGCGCCCACATACACTTTCCTGGGGGAAAATTGGCCAGATGTGCAATTATTTTTATTTTTTGGCAGAACTGGGGATTGAACTCAGGCCCTTGTGCTTGCCAGGGAAGCACTTATTCCACTGAGCCATCTCCCCGGCCTCCAGATGTGCAATCGTATAGCAATTCATGGGGCTGGGGAGATAGCTCAGTGGAATAAGTGCCTGCCTAGCAAGCTCAAGGTCCTGAGTTCAATCCCTGGAAAATAAGGGCCACGCAGATAGTTCAGCAGACTAAAGTGCCTGCTTCAGTAGAACACAGCAGCTGGGGTTCGATCCCTAGCATACTGTGCTGTCCTCACCCTCAGGGCATGCTGAGAAGGCGATTAACTCTGGGCATTACAGGTGCGTGCCTTTAATCCTCAGCATTGGGAGGCTGAAAACAGGAGAATCACTACGAGTCCAATTTACACCCTGTCCACGCTGTCTAAATTCATTAAAAAAAATTAAAAATAAAAATAAAGGGGCTGAGGAGATGACTCAGTAAAACAAGCACTTTCCTGGCAAGTGCAAGGGCCTGAGTTCAATCCCTGGTTCCATAAAAAAAATAAATTAATTAATTAAAAGTAAATAGCAATTCATGGTCTGTAACTAGTGGTTGGCCAGGTGGCCAGGGACTGAGAAGGAACACAACTGGAAAATTAGTGCAAAGATATTTGGGGAAAGGGGTTTCTTTTTTTTTTTTTTTTTGGTGGAACCGGGGATTGAACTCAGATCCTTGCATTTGCCAGTCAAGCGCTTATCCTACTGAGTCATCTACCCGGCCCTGAAAGGGGTTTCTCTATGTAGGCAGAGAGGAGGCCAAGATGTTTGCATCCCACACAAATAATGTCAATCACAGTCAACCTCCACCCTCAGCCACCTGTGTCATTGTGAAATGGGCTCTTGGCCAGAACGGCCATGATGGCAAGGAAGGAGGCTGTGCATAGCTCTGTGAGATGGACTTCCTCTCACCAAGCCTGTGCTGGCCACATAGCCACTGCTGAGTGCCTCATCTTCTAGCAGCAGAGACCCACAGCGACTCCGGACGAGCACCATTCCCCGGGGGATGAACCCACCAGCTGCTCATAGGTTGATTCTATTGGCCCACTCCCATCATGGAAGCAGAAGCCCTTTGTCCTTACTGCACTATATGCTTACCATGAGTATGGATTTGCCTTCCTTGTATGTAACAGTTGTATTAAAACAACCATCCCTGGTCTTACAGAATGCCTCATCCACCATCAGATTATCCCATACAGCATGGCTTGTGAACAAGAACATACTTCACGGCCAAAGAAGTGCAGCACACTAGTATAATTTTGCACTTACCGTGTTCCCTACCATCCGGAAGAGAGGTTACACTGGTGGAACTGCAAGTGGCTTTTGCAGATGCAGTTACAGGTAGGTGGGAATATTTTTCAGGACTGGGCAAAGGTCTTCAGAAGGCTGTATATGCTCCCAAATTAATTTGATGTACTTGGGAGGCAGAGGCAGGAATGTCACTGCAAGCTCAAGGCCAACCTGTGCTACTTAGTGAGTTCAAGGCCAGCCTGAACTATATAGTGAAACCCTATCTCAAAAAGACAGACAGACAGACAGACAAAAAGAAAAATATGAATGGTACCAGTCCTCATAGCCCCTAATGACTCAATAACATATATTTGTTAACTGTTCCCATGAACTTATGCTTTCCTGGTCTAGAAGACTTAATTCTAGAGGGAGGAAATGCTGCTACTGGGAGGCCTAATGATTCCAGAGATTAGGACTCTGTTGTAGTTAGGGGTTTTGCTAGAAGAAACAATACAATGCATGACACTTAATTAAAGGATTATTTTATAATAGTCACCCAAAGAGTCATATACAAAAACAGTGCAGGAGATCTGCCCACACACTAAAGATGTCCACACACAATGCTCCCACAGTCCAGATGGAGGCCTAGAGCCCGCAACAATGCCTCATGCAAGTCTGTTTTGCAGATCTGCACTGGGAAGGCCCAAAGGTCAGTGGTGGAAGCTAGAAAGTCTGCGCCAACGGGATGAAGGATCTGTGCCAGCAGGCTGGGGGATCTGCGCTGCAGCTAGGAAGCAACACTCAAAGTAAGAACCAGGCTTCCCTAAAGGTACCACAACCATTCTCAGTTACAGTGAGGTCCTGAGCTCCTTTGAGGATGAGAACAGCTAAATTTATCAAAAAAAGCTAGCATAATAAGCACCTGCAAGAGAAGTAATAGCTCCCAACAGCTCCCTACAGCCTGTCTTCGGTTCTGCCTCTTATGCTACTGGCAACAATCCTCAGTTGAGCCTTCCACACCCAGTACCACACTGGTTCAGTTTAGTTGGGTGTTATAAGTTGACCACCAGTTGTCGATCCACCACAGACTCCCTATCCTGACTCTGAGTCAACTGTCTATAAAAGGAGTGATGAGGGCTGGTGAGATGGCTCAGTGGTCTAAAGCACCTACTTAGAACAAGCTTAGCAAAGCACAGGGACCGCGATTCAATCCCCCAGCACCACATGCCAGCCAGCCCCACCCCCTGGTGGGCTAAGCACTGGCCATACACACACACACGCACACACACACACACACACACACACACACATAAATATAAAAAAAAAAAAAAAAAGGAGTGATGATGCGGACAGGGGGGATTGAGCCAGACTGCCCAGGGGAATTCCAATTACTGTCTACAAGGGAGTCCATTAGGGCACCTCCTATAACAACACATCCTATTATGAAGGTCAATGGGAAATGAGACAACCTAATTCAGGCTGGTTATCAAGTAGCCCAGATCCTTCAGGACTGGACATGGGTCACACTACCAAAGTAAGGGCCCGAGACCTACCAAGGTGCTCGTTTGTCGGCTGAGGGAATACAGACTGCCCAGTAGAGGACTACAGTGATTAACAGCAGCTAAGATCACATGTCCAGTTACGCACTCAAGGATTGTCATTCTGTCCTGTTTATGTTGCTAAGCCTGTGCATACATACCTATGTGGAGCAGATATCTTTGTTTTCTTTATTGTATTCCTATACCATGTAATTAACAATAATTGATTTAATATCATCTCTGAAGTATTGATAAGTCCACACTATAATATTCAATTTGTGGAATATCAAGAGCAAAGGGGAAAAAAAAAAAAAGAGCAGAGAAAGCATTACCCAAAGAGAAACATTCCCTCCTATTCCAGGGAGGGACTTTTTTTTTTTTTTTTTTTGGTGGGACTGAGGATCAAATTTTGGACCTTGGCTTGCCAGGCAGGCACTCATGCTGCTGAGCTATATCCCCAGCTCTCATGAGGGAATTTGGATGGTTGTGTCCTGTTAGGCAGACTTAGGAAGTTGTTATTTTTTTCTATTTGAAGATTAACATAGTTCACGGAGAAGTGTTTCGTTGTCAGACTGCCAAGGGGTGGATTGTGGCTTTCAGTGGAGATTGTCAGTTTGACTAGGTTAAGAAGCGCAGAGCAGATGAGCAGAGAGGCTCTGGGACCGCCTGTGGGGGCATTTCCAAAGATGACTGGCATGCAGGCCAGCAAACTGGAAGGAGAAGACTCGGCCTGGTTGTAGGCGATAGCTTCCAGTTCCTTCAGCCTCTCAGTGTGGAGTTCACCACGCTCTCCACAGAGCATCCAGGCCTCAGGCACAGAGACGCGTCCTCCATCTCTCCTGTTCCTGGGCTTCCAGTTTGCTGGATCCCCTGGCTATGCAGGGCGCAGCCAGCCGTTGTGGGCTGGCCCACCGCTGGCGCTGTCAGCCTGTGGGATAAACCCTTGGACAGAGACAGAGACATGGATATAATCTTAGATGTAGATTCATAGCTATTGTACCGATGGATTCTGTTCCTCTAGAGCATGTCAACCAATACCCTTAGTTCACTGTGAGAACTAACAATGAGATGGAAACTGAAAGTGCTTTCCAAATCACAAAGCACCACTTCTGTTTTTTATTATTTTGTGTCACTTGGACCACTTTAACAGAGGACCAAAGTGTAGTCTCTCAGGATCCCAAGGCTTCCCTAGGTTTAAGAGCTAAAGAGAACCAAGAGAGCTCAGTTACCTCCACTCACCAGTTCAGCCAAACCTTCCCAGTCTAGTTCTCATACACACTTCCATTAGCCCAGAGCCGGGGCAGGGAGAGAAACATCCTCACTTCCTATCCCAGCTCTGCCTTTCATGTAGGACAGACACTTTCACTAGGACAGACACTTGTCCCCCGGCTACCTCAGCTGCTACTATGGGAAGGAGAGCTGAAGGTAAAACCATTTCCCTGCACATGCTTATGATCCCAGTACTAGGAGGCTGAGCAGGAGGATCACTGAGTTCCAGGCCAGCCTGGGCTACTCCGTGAGTTCAGGACCAGCCTCATGTAGTCATGGGGCAGACTTTTAGAGTTTGTAATTAATTCATAATCCAATCCTAGGATTAAGGGTGTGAGTGCTACATCTGCCCTGGGGCAGATAGCCCGGATGTAGCGTAAGGGACAGCGCCTTGCCTCCACCGCCCCCACTGCCCCCGTCGCCCCCCCCCCTCCCTTTTCGCTCTTACTATATTGCTGTTTTCTCCCGCCATGAATTGCTGCTCTCTGCCATGTGCCACTCTGCCTTGGAGTCAGCTGCTTATAGAAGGAAACCTCCACAAACTGAGCTAAAGAAACCTTACCTTCTTTAATTCTGGGTTTCAAGTATTTTGTCCCAGCAAATAGAGAAAAGTAAGAGAGACATGGCTCAAACTTTTTAAAAAAATTTTTAAAGCCTGAGATGTGGATCAATGGTAGATCAACTGCCTGGCATGTGCCAGGCCCTGAGGTGGTGAGGGAGGAATGGGGTGTTAAAAAAAAAAAAAGGCTAGTCAGATAGCTCAGTGGATTGAAGTACCTGCTTAGGGCACTTTAGGGGAGTAGGGGTAGACATAGAGGTTGGGTGTTCCATTCCCCAGGGCACACTGAGATGGCATTGAGACTGGGCATGGTGGCTCTGCCTGTAATCTCAGAGTTTGGGAAGCTGAAAAACAGGAGGATCAAAAAATAAATAAATAGGGCCAGGGAGATGGCTCAGTAGAATAAGTGCTTGCCTGGCAAGCGCAAGGACCTGAGTTCAATCCCCAGTTCCACCAAAATAAATAAATAAATAATCAAAAAACAGGAGGATAGTCTGATCTGTGTAGTGAGACCCTGTACTAAATACATTAAAAAAAAAAAAAAAACCCTACAAGCATGGTTTGTTTAATCCTGCTTGTAATTCTTTTAGGGTTGTAATCTTTGTCCATTTTTTTCAGGAGATTGGCTCTTTGAATATTTTTTGCTATTGGGTCGTTTTACTAAGCTTTTCACAATTGCATTTGCCATGCTGTTTGCCTGTAACGATGATTTTTTTTTTTTTTTTCCGGAACCGGGGATTGAACTCAGGCCCTTGCACTTGCCAGGCAAGCACTTATTCTACCGAGCCATCTCCCCAGCCCCAGGTAATGATGATTTAGACAAAGAAATAAACAAAAATAAATAAAAATGGAGAGAAATTAAACTTCTATATATTCAGGTCTATCATCCCCTCTGAATTAAAACTTTGAGTTCCTTTGTTATATAGTTTATTTGTTGTAGGTAGTGTGAGAACATAACTGAATGTGTTTTTCCCCTTAAACATTGTAATTGTTGAGATAAGAAATGGTAGGAGACTTGAATAATTCCTATCAGTATTCTTTTTTCCTATCATATTTTTTAATAGCACAGTTGAATGCTTTGTTCTCAGGCACACCCTAAATTCTTCTTACAGGAAGTGGCAGTTCTGCTGTGAGGGAACAGGCTTGATTGGAGCTGTGGAATTGCAACTAAATTGCTAACACAATTTCTCCAGGAAAGAAATACGTAGGTACAACCCTCTGCTGGAAAGTAATTCGTTACCATGGTGCTGAATCTTAGGGGTACTCAGAACATCTTTTCCCATAGTCCTCCCTGCTCCACACTCCCACTCCCATAGTCCTCTCTGCCCCACCCCTCTGGCTGAGCACTGGCCACCTGATGTGGTCAACATGGTGCTTGAGGTACTAGAGGCCTCATCTCATGGCCACGGCTGAGCTGGTGAAATGGAGATTCATGAGAGCTAGTAGGGCCATTGGTAACAGGGTGATAAATGTTAGCAGTAGTTATCAGCTCTTTCTTTTATTTATTTATTTTCAATATTTTAATTTTTTTTTTTTCAGAACTGGGGATTGAACTCAGGCCCTTGCACTTGCCAGGCAAGCGCTTATTCCACTGAGCTATCTCCCCGGCCCCTATTTTCAATGTTTTTTAAAAAAATCTTTCTATTTATTTATTTATTTGGTACAGGGTTTTGCTACACAGCTCTGACTCGTAGTGATCCTGCTGTCTCAGCCTCCCCAGAGCTGGGATTCCAGGTGTGCCCCACCAGGCCTGGTTTTGGTGGCCAATACAGCACGTGGTATTGGCAGTAGAACCCTGGTGCTTCTGCTTGCCAGGCAGGTGCTTAGACCACCAAACTATCTCCTCAGCCTCACTTTTATTTTTTATTTACTTATTTATTTTGAGGTACCAGAGATAAAACTTGGGACCTTGTGCTTACCAGGCAGTATGAGCTTTTTCAAGTACTATTTCCAGCCACAATATCCCAGCATTCCTGGAGCAATGGCAAAAGCCCTGAGGGTGTATTTTGGTGGCTTTGACTTCTGTGGTGGACACAATGTGAGCTCCAATCACAGACGGGGGAAGTCTGTTATAAAGTCAGGCATTGGCTTGGCTAAGCATAGCAAAAGCAGCCAGCCAGCCTTTGTTCCCAGTTGCATAGATATTTAATTTCCCCAAAGAGTGGGTTAGAGAAGTGTGGTGGTGGGGCTGGGAGATGGCTCAGTAGAATAAGCGCTTGCCTGGCAAGTGCAAGGGCCTGAGTTCAATCCCTGGTTCTGCAAAAGAGAGAGAGAGAGAGAAAGTGTGGTATAGGCTACAACCACCCTAGGACTTGGGAGCCCAAGGCAGGAGGATCAGGTGTTTGAGGAAAGCCTGGGCACAATAGAGTCAAATTCTCAAATAAAATAAAATTCCCAGGCAAGGTGGCACACACCTACATTCACTGCACTTGGGAGGCCTAGGCAGGAAAATTACAGAAGTGAGGCCAATCAAAAAATAAATAAATAAATAAATAAATAAATAAATAAATAAATAAAAGAAAAAAAAAAGTGAGGCCAGTGGTGCATAGCTATAATCCTAGCATGCTGGAAAATGAGGCAGGAAGGATGTTATGAGTTTGATGCTACCCTGGGCTACTTACTGAGTTCAAGGGCAGCCTGGACTACATGATGAGACCCTGTCTCAAAAACCTAAAAATAAGTAAATAAAATGTGGGCTACAAGACAGTAGTTTCATGCTATGGAAAGGCTACACAGAGGCCCTGTGTACCATTTCCTAGGTTTTCTTTTATTTCTACCTTATCAAGTAACTGGCAGGTAGGAAGATAAGGCCTGGTTCTAGGACTTCACAGAATGCTACATTCCTTCTCTTTTCTTTTTAGTTTGCAACAGAGTGTCAGTA
>NW_004524732.1:5684150-5686612 GCF_000260255.1 Octodon degus
ATACAAAATCTGCTGTGGACTCTCAGGTCTCCCAGCTCTCCCCTACAGCAGCAACAGGTGCTTAGTATCCTTCACGCCAACCCCCAGCTGTTGGCTGCATTCATAAAACAGCGGGCCGCAGGGGCTGGGGAGATGGCTCAGTAGAATAAGCGTTTCCTTGGCAAGTGCAAGGGCCTGAGTTCAATCCCTGGTTACACACAGACACACAGACACACATACACACACACAAAAAAAAAAAAAACAGTGGGCTGCCAAGTATGCCAGCTCTAATCCACAGCCTCTCCCTGGATAGCTCAGCATGACCCATGTAGAGCTAGGGCTGCAGCCACCAGCCATGCAGAGGATTCACTCTAGGTCAGCCATGCAGAACATGAATCCCATGCAGGCTGGCATGTAGAGGGCTGGCTGGGCCAGCATCAGCCACAGCAGCAACTCCAGCCGCCCATGGGAGGGATGAGCCCCCAGGCACAGCCAGTGAACCTGAATCACGGCAGCATGTCTTCCCGGTTGTGTGACCTGTTGACACCGTAGCAGATGATGCAGCAGCAGTGGATATGGCATCACGTGCAGCAGATGGAACAGGAATGTGGGAGAGATGGGCCAGGTCCCCCAGGCCTTGGGAGAACAGGCAGGCAACAAACATAGCAGCAGCGACTCCTCCAGGAACAGGTGGGGCCCCCTGCTCAGCCCAAGCCATGAGCTCCCAGCAGCCAGGCTCCCAAAGGAGGGCCAGTCGCAAACCTCTGAGGCAATCCTCAGTGCTCTCTCCCAAGTGTGCTCCCCCAGCCTGCCCTTTCTCGGAGGCCACAATTCCACCCTCACCCCTAGCCCAGCCTGACCCTGAGGTGCAGCCTCAGCCTTCTCCACATCTCTGTTTCCCCACATCGTGGACTGGCTGCTGCCCAGGCCTCCACCCCCATGGAACAAGGGCATTTTGCCAGCCCAGGCCAGAATCCAATGCGCTCTCAGCTCGCTAGCCATCCAGGCATGGCAAACCTCCATGCTGCAATTATTTTCTCTTAACATGATTTATTTGTACTGAAAGCAATTTTTTCTAATCCTTCATAGCCTAAAAATGCTTTTCCTTGGAACATTCAAGAGAGCTGAGGTTTCAAACATAGAAGGATGATGGGCGTAGAGAATAGACTTCGTAGCTGCGGCAGCCTCTGCTCCTCCCTTTGTTCTTCGCTGTTTTCCACTGCCATGAACTGCTGCCCTCTGCCATGTGCCACTCAGCTTTGGAGCCAGCTGAATATGGGCTGTAAAATCCACTACCTGTGAGCTAAATAAACCTTTCCTTCCTTAGGAAAACAAAAAACAGAGAGTGAGAGAGAGAATAGACTTTGCTCCAGCTGCTTCCTCAGACTCTTCTTCCTGTGCACCTTGTAATCGGCATATATGCCAGGAGGAGGCTGAGGGCGGAGGCCCCCACACGCTCCTGCCCTGTACCTCCAATAAGTTACTATTTTTAAAATTAATAAAGGGGTCTGGGGATTTGACTCAGCGGTAGAACACTTGTCTAGCAAGCTAAAAGCCCGAAATTTAGTCCTCGGCACCAAAAAAAAAAAGTTAACCTCCAGTAAAATTAATGAAAATGTGTAGTATTAATAGCTATTGATGTAAAGCGCCTGCAAGCCCGTCAAGCGCCTGGGGTTAGATCCCCCGGACCTGCCGTGCTGGCCCCGCCCTAGGGACGCGCTGAGACGGCAATTGAGACTGGGCATGGTGGTGTGCGCCTGTAATCCCAGCTCTTGGGAGGCTGTAAACAGGCAGATCACTATGAATCCGATCTAGTAGTGAGACCCTGAACATTTTGTAGACCCTTCCCTAAAATACATATACATAAATAAATAATAGTTATTGATGGGCTGGGGAGATAGATCAACTGCATAGGAGCTTGCCAGGCACGACCAAGGTCCTGAGTTCGATCACTGGTACAGTAAAATAGATAAATGAATAAATAAATAAATAAAAATAGTGACTGAGTGGTGCAGGTTTTGATACATTTCCCTACTTTCATTATGGAAGTTACTTTTAAAAAACCAGGAGACAAAAATACATGATGTTACTTTAAAATTACATTGTACACATGCAAACATATTAAATAGCGTTTTTTCCTCTGGGTACCATGATCATTCCTTTTTGGGTGGGTCCTAGGGATTGAGCACAGGCTTTCACACAGAGCTACATCTTCAGCCCTTTAATTGTTTTGAGACCAAATTTTGCTAAATTTGCTCAGGTGCTGGGCTCTAACTTGCCATTCTCCTACTCAGCCTTAAGAGTGTCATTACTGACATGTGCCACCATGCCCAGCTAAGATGCTAACTTGTCCTTTTTTAATGTCAAGGATGATCAGGGAAAATAAATTTACCTTTTCTTTCTGCAAATCAACTTTGTGCTTCAGAAAAATTTCTACTCTATAGTCAGAGCACAAACTACAAGTACTACAATAATGGTCACAT
>NW_004524732.1:5687317-5688500 GCF_000260255.1 Octodon degus
ATAATACTTAGTTGTTTTTACTTGTAACAAAGGAAAAAATGAAAAGAAGATAAAACGATAAAACATGAATTTGGTGGATGTTATACTTGGAAAGTGTCCCTGGGGTTTCCTCTTTGATTTCTTCCTCATCACCCTGCTGCCATCCCCAACCCCACCACAACCCCCCACCCACTCACCCTCCCCATACATTTTCAGTAAGAGTTTAAAATAGAAATCCAAAATCATCACCTGTTGTTAATTATGAGATTAAATATGCTTGCTTCTATCTGGAAATTTTGGTTCACTGTGTAGTCTATTCAATAGATTTCTTTCTTTTGAGATTATTTCATTATGCAATTCAGGCTGGCCTTGAACTGACTATGCATCCCAGGCTGGCCTCAAACTTAAGAAATCCTCCGCTCCAGTTTCTCAAATGCTGGGCTTCCAGAAGCGCCCAATCAGCTCTGGCCTTCCTTAGGTTTCTTATTATCTATTGTTAAATAAAAGGTGCGAGACACAAGCCTGGTGTTGACTCACACTCCTTGAGGGCAGCTGTCCTAAAATGGTAGTGTGAGTACCTAAGGCTTAGGAAATAGAAGAAAAGGAACGACGTTAGCGAACTGCCATCTTAACTGTTGTGCATAACAAATTCCCAAATAGAATTTGCAGGATTTGTCCAAAGTCCAGAGAAAAACAAAGTCCAGTACTCCAAGTACCAGCCAGATACCAAGCTCAAAGTAGCCACTTAATGCCTTGATAAGGATAGAACCATCTTGTGTCCTTCTGAGGGTGACGTCAAGCTCTAATCACCCTCGGCTCGGAGTGAGGAGAGGGAACACCTAGGACTGCATCCTTTCCAAGTCACAAGCAGCTCCTTGAAGCACAGCACTGAGGCCAGGACAATGTGTTCTCTCCCCTGTTACACTGTTACCGAGGGGGTGGGGGATGGAAAATGCATGCAGCTGAGTCCTAGACAGCGAGGTGAGCTCTGAGCCCAGCGTGTGTGTGCTGGGTGTGAGCAGAGCGAGGTCACAGGTCCCCTCCACAAGCACACTGCAGAGGCCCCGAGCCAGGTTTAGAGCCAGCGCTGCTCCCCAATGCCTTGGGGTCGGCTGCCCACCTGCCCTGCCCCTGGAGCCCACGTCATGCACAGAGGGCACAGATGCGTGCGGGCCAGGCACGACAACAGGACAGGACGCAGCCC
>NW_004524732.1:5691915-5692450 GCF_000260255.1 Octodon degus
AGGGGAGCTGACAGGGAGGGGCAGAGAGGCAGGGCCAGATCGCCCCAGGGCTTCAAAGAACGTACTAGCAGAGCACGGGGAATAGCTGCAGGTGCTCTGGGGGAGACTTCAGGAAGGGCTGCGGTGAGCGCCTGTGCCTGGACTCTGGGGTCAGGTCGGAGTGAGCCCCAAGGGCTAGAGGGAGAGCTCCTTTCTCTTTGCAAGCAGCACCTCTTGGTTCTCCTGGCTTCCTCTGGCTGAATGCAATTGGGCTGGGGACTGAGAGCAGCAGGTTGCAAGAGGAAATGGGAGAAGAAATAGTAAATGGAAAGCAAAATGCCCTATCTCAAAATAAATTAAGACAATATTTTTCAGTGGACTGTGGATTAACTTGGTGGCAAGGCTACTGCCCAGCAAGCTGGATGCCCCAGGTTCAGTTGCCAGCCCTTCTAAACAAAACAACAACGAAGTGAAAAGATTTAAAAAGTGAGGGCTGGGGAGATAGCATACGCGCCTGAATGGCAAGTGCAAGGTCCCAAGTTTAATCCCTGGTACT
>NW_004524732.1:5693920-5698059 GCF_000260255.1 Octodon degus
AAAAAAAAGAGAAGGGGGGGTCTTCTTTTCCAATCCTTGTTCCTTTAATTTCTTTCTCTAGCCTTATTGTGCTGGCACTAACTGCCAGTACTGGGTAGACTGACAGAGGTAAGAGTAGATGACATCCTTGCCTTCTTCCTGATAAAAAATAAAGGAAACAGTCAAGGTTGTGTGCATTTATCACAGGACACCAGGACAATTTCAGGTGCAGTTGTCATATGGAAGGATATACATAAAACCTACACTGTAGTTGTCTACCCCTTTTGAGCTGTCAAGACTATATTAAGCCACCATGTTAAAGAGGTTGGCTCCTTAGGGGCTGGGGAGATGGCTCAGTAGAATAAGCGCTTCTCTGGCAAGTGCAAGGGCCTGAGTCAAAAAAAAAAACCAACAAGAGGTTGGCTGCTCTTGGAGACCCCAGAGCATCACATCCTCTCTTGGAAGGGAGCCCGTGGCACTGCTGTGTCATTATTAACGCTCAATTCCCTGTTTTGCATGAGGTAGTGAGCTGTTTCTTTTTTTAAACGTTGGCTAATTGAATTCAAAGTGAGCAAAATTCAGGGCAGCTTACTGTGAGGATTTTTTCTTTTTTAATCTTTTTGAGACAGGGTCTCTCTATGCAGTTCAGGCTGGCCTTGAGCTCACTTTGTAGCCCAGCCTGATCTCCAAGTCACAACGATCCTCCTGCCTGAGCCTCCTGAGTGCTGAGATTACAGGCGTGGTCCTCGGCACCAGGCCCACTACAAAGACTTTTTTTTTTTAATATTCTGAGCCAAACACAGTGGCACACACCTGTAGTACCAGCTACTCGGAAGCCTGAGGCAGGCCGATCATCAGAGCCCATGTGTTCAAGGCCAGCCTGGGCCACACATCAAGACTCAGAGTCAAAAATATAAAAATAGCAGGGCGTGGTAGTACACACCTGTAATCACACCTACATTGATGCTTTGGTGTTACTGCCTTTGCAGATGCACGTATGGAGAGATAGCTAGTGTGGAGACGCATGTATGGAGAGAGTAGAAGGGAGTTCATATAACCAGTTACAAGGACAAGGATCGTAATAGTCATGGGTAATTCTTTCCTATATTATTATGCTTGCACATACAAGCACATACATGAAGCACATAGCCTTCTTTTTGTATTTCTACACCATGTTACAAGCTATCACTTGCCTCAATATCACACTTAAGTGTTGTTAAATCTACATTATAGAGTGGGGATTTAGCTCAATGGTGCAGCACCTGCCTGACAAGCGTGAGGCCCTGAGTGTGATTTACAGTACTTAAAAAAAAAAAAAAAAGACACATTATAATGTGGAAGTTATGGAATGTCTGAAGAGTATGTATCACTCACAGAAAAACTGCCTTTTGTTCTGGACATGGAGTTAGGGCATTTCCACTGGTACATGGCTGGTTGCATAAGGATAGGCACGGTTAAGAACGTGTTATATTGTCTTTATTTAGGGATGCGTTTGGCTGGAAAACTGACTAGGGTGGATTGTGAGCCTTCCCCGGGTCTGAGCTGCTAATCAGAGCCTGCAACGGCTTCAGTGACTTCCAACCTTCAGCTTTTACCCGGCTGATTAAGCCTGGTTCACGTATGTACTTCCCTCAACCCAGGGCCGGGGCCAGGAGAGAAGGTCCTGGGTTCCTACTCCAGCTCTGCCATTTAGTTATTGCACAGTCTAGGACAGACACTTGCCCTGCTGCCTCGGCTGTCGCTTTGGGAAGAAGGGTCGCCTTAGGTTGGAATCAAAACACTGCTCAAAGGGCTGCGTGGTCAGAGGTGGGGTTCTGAAAGGTGCTGAGCGCCTGGGGCGCTGCCCTCGCAGCAGACCGTGCTGCTGGAGGTGGGGCCGAGGGAGGAAGTAGGTCACTGGGGGTGGCCTGGGAAGGGGGTGTCTCCTCGGACTCTTCCTGCTCTCCGCTTCCTGGTTATCTGGAGTGAGCAGCTCCACTCGCCCTGTGGTTCCTGCCTCAGAGCCTGCGGACCTTGGACTGAAACGTGAGTGAGAATCAAACTTTTCCCTCTTAAGCTGCGTTTCGGGAATGTGGGCCCAGCGAGGCCGAGCTGGCCGATCCAGGTGGAACCGCACCTCGTCCCCAGGTGCTCTATCGCGGCAGTGGCCCCGGGAGCCGAGTTCGCGGCCACCGACCCTCCTGTCTGCATTCAGCCCGGGGTAGTTGGAGGGCTCGCTGGGCCCCCGCAGGGTGCCCACGGCCTCGGCGTGACAGAGACCAGGACTGTTTCCCCCACGACCACCACCAGGGTCGTCCACAGCCCCTCCGGGTGCCGCAGTCCGGTCCGTCCGGTGGTGGCGCTGGGGACACTCTGGCCCGGCCGGCAGGGGCGCAGCAGGGGGCCGGACGGTCGGGCTCTCAGCTACTCTCCCCTCCCCACGTCTCCCTTTCCCTTTCCTCTCCGCCTGTCCCGTCCTGCCGGCCGACTTGGGGACACTGAGCTTGCATCCCACCGTCGGGGTCACCGAGACCCCAGGCCGACCGCGCCCAGCCCGCGCTCATCGCGCTGGAAAGCGCTGGGCCTGGCCCTTCGTGGCGTCAGAATTGTCCTGGAGGTCCCCGGGGACCAAGGTCGGGAGCACAGTGCATATACGGTGAAGTGTTTGGAGAACACCACCCACCCTGCTCTGTCCTACCTCTAACTTCAGCTGGTTCTCCCAACGGGTCAGCAGTATCTAAGAAAATTGGGGGAAGGTGACAGGGAAATACGCAAAGCAGAGTTGAAGCCAAGCTATAGTATCTTTGGGAGAGAAAAAAAGACACAACCCTCTGCCGCAGAGGGACTCAGTACACCGTGGCGCTGAACCTTAGGGGTGCACAGCATCTTTTCCCACAGTCTCTCTGCCTACCCCTGTGGCTGAGCACTGTCCACCTGATGTGCTCAACATGGTGCCTGGGGTACTAGAGGCCCATCTCATGGCTTTGGCCAGGCTGATGAGATGGAGATCCCTCTCCGGAGGGCCAGTAGGGCCCTTGGTAATTAGGTAATAAATGTTAGCAGTTCATAGTTATGAGCTCTTTTAAGCCACACACACACAAAAAAAGTAAGGCCAAGAAGAGAATGCTTCTACCCCTGTGACCAACTGCAGAGAGTAATCTACAACTGGTCTAGAAGAGTGGCCTAGGTCCGTGTGGTTTCAAATGTCTGAAATCCAACACATTCAAGACAAAAAGGCAGGGAGGGCAGGGAGATGGCTCAGCAGAATAAGAAGTGCAAGGGCCTGAGTTCAATCCCCAGTTCTGCCAAAAAGAAAAAAGACAAAGCGGGAATATCAGGAATTTGAGGGCAGCCTATACTCTATAGTGATCTTCTGTCTGGTATATATAAAATAAATAGTGGACTATGTAGCAGTTTCACACAAGTTCTTCATTTCTTTTTTTTTTTTTTTTTTTGTATATATAAAATAAATAGTGGACTATGTAGCAGTTTCACACAAGTTCTTCATTTCTTCTTTTTTTTTTTTTTTTGGGGGGGGGGGCAGAACTGGGGATTGAACTCAGGCCCTTGGGCTGCAAGCACTTATTCTACTGAGCCATCCCCCTAGCCCCTACAAGTTCTTGATTTCATCAGGTGACATCCTATGTTTTTATCAGCTTAATTGCCTTATAGCTATATCCTATTTAATATAAAATTCTTTTACAATGTCAGCCTGTTGTTAAAACTGCAGCCTTTACATTGATGAGTTTTTTTTTTAAATTTTTATTTATTTGTGTGTGTGTGTGTGTGTGTGTGTGTGGCCAGCTCAGCCCACCAGGGGGTGTGGCGGTCCCTGTGCTTTGCTAAGCTTGTTCTAAGTAGGTGCTCCAGACCACTGAGCCATCGCACCAGCCCTGATGGGTTCTTCAGGAAAAGAATTTTACTGCTTCAGTAATAAGGACTGGGGGTGGGGGGCGGGACAGGGAGATGGCTCAGTAGGCTAAGAGCTTGACTGGCAAATGCAAGGATCTGAGTTCAGTCCCCGGTTCTGCACAAAAAAAAGACGGGGATTTTTGCTTTTATCCCTCCAACCCCAAGTTTAATGTGGGAAAGCTGCACAAAGGCCTTTATACCCTTCTTATGTTTTCTTTTTTTAAACTCTATTTTTATTTTTATTTTTATTTTTTATTTTTTATTTTGGC
>NW_004524732.1:5698596-5700215 GCF_000260255.1 Octodon degus
CTCAGTGGCACAGCACTTACACGAGTTCGTGAGTTCAATTCCCAGTACGAGGAAGGAGAGGGCGGTGTGGTGAAGTACCTTATGTCCATACTCCACAACTCTGTGGTCAAGAGTCAGGGTGAGTCTCACTTCCACAAGACCTCTTTGGGCCAGGGAGATGGTCAGTGGAGTAAGTGCTTCCCTGGCAAGCACAAGGGCCTGAGTTCAATTCTTGGCTCTGAAAAAAAAATAAAAACCAACCCACAAGTTTCCTGCCTCCCTTGGTGACCTTGACCCTCTCATCTCCAGTGCTCTGATTGATGATGAGTCCGCTTCACTCAAACCACCCATGCAGGTTCGCCTGCCAGTTGCTGTGCACCTGCTGTGAGTGCAAGCACCGTGTGGACACACACTGGCACTGCACTGTCTGCCAGGTAGGCACCAAGTCTTGGGAAGAAGGGGGCAGGTTGAGCAGATCCCTCTAGCCTGAAAGATGGTGTAGAAGCATGTTGCATGTGCTCCATATATCCCCGTCCTCAGGGTGGGATAGCCTGATCTCAGGTTGAGTGGCAGAGCTGATGTACTGTTGCATAAAAAGCAGCTTTTCTGGGCTGGGGAGATTGTTTGGTGGTCTAAGTGCCTGCCTGGTAAGCAGAAGGACCTGGTACCATGTGCTGTGCTGGCCCCAGAACCCTGGGCACAATGAATTGGTTTCAAAACCAGGCATGGTGGTGCACATCTGTAATCCCTGTGCTGGGGAGGCTGAGACAGGATCACTAGGAGTCTGAGCTGCATAGCAAGACCCTGTAACAAATAAATAAATAAGTAAATAAATAGCTTTTCTAAGACAGCTTGGGGACACATATCTTTAATCCCTGCACTTGGTTAGGTGAGGGTGGAGAATCACAACTTTAAAGCCAGCTCTGGCCTACAGAGCAAGCTCAAGGATAGCCTAGAATACATAACAAGGCTCTGTCTTTAAAAGCAGAGGGAGAGGCCAGGGAGATAGGTCAGCAGATTAAGGGCTTGCCACAGAGAAAACAAAGGGATCTTTTCTACCCCCAGCAGAGAGTATCTTAAGTGATTTCAACAGGTATATTCTAAGGGTTCACCTGCACCTCCTATGTTTTTCCCTAGGATTATGACCTGTGTATCTCCTGCTATTACACTAAAAATCATGACCACCCAATGGAGAAACTGGGTCTTGGCTTAGAGGATGACCCACAGAGTACAGCCGCCCAGAGCCAAGAAGAATCTCGCCGCCTGAGCATCCAACGAAACATCCAATATTTGATCCTAGCCTGCCAGTGCCGGGATGCCAACTGCCCGTTGCCCTCCTGCCAGAAGATGAAGCGGGTTGTACATCATACCAAGGGCTGCAAACGCAAGAGCACTGGCAGGTGCCCCGTCTGCAGGCAGCTCATTGCCCTCTGCTGCTACCATGCCAAGCGCTGCCATGAGAATTACTGCCCTGTGCCGTTTTGCTTCAACATCAGGCAGAAGCTCCGCCAGCAGCAGCTGCAGCCCCGGCAGGCCCAGGTGCTGCACAGGAGGATGGCCAGTGTGTAACCTGCTGGTGTGATGGGCCAAAAATAGGGCCTGCCTTCCCCAGCCCCTGCCACTCCAACTACGTCAAATGT
>NW_004524732.1:5704769-5705857 GCF_000260255.1 Octodon degus
GCGCGGATTTCAGTGGATCTGTGTAATTCCTCCACCTCTTCACTGCTGATCTGTGTAGTTGCCAATATTGAGAATGAAAAGTTGAGTAGTGGAAAAAGGAGGCCGGTCCGAACTGTGCTGTCTCCAGAACCTGGATCCTGAAGGCATCGATGGGATCCCGCGGTAGTGGTGGTGGGGGGGGAGCTTTGCGGCCGTTCACGGATTCCTCAGTAAGAGCCGCCCTGGCTAGATAATAACAAGCAAGGAGAGAGTAAATTGGTCAGGATGACTCAGCCGTCTGGGGCTGCGGTATAGACCGACTAGCACAGGTATCCAGGAGGCTGAGGGCGGAGGAGCTCTAGTTAGCAAACAGCTGAGACTATTAGGGAGTTAAAGGTTAGCCTTGACTGCCGAGTGGGGGCTTGTCTCCAAAAACCATAAATAAATTTAAATTAAATAAAGTTATACCAAAAAAAAAAAAAATTCACTGAGAGACAGGGGGATTGAGGATCGAACCTGGATCCTTACACTTGCTAGGCAGGACCTTAGATCACTGAGCTATCTCCCAGCCTTAAATTCCCAGATTACTTACTTATTTATCTATTTGGTCCTTTGACCATCTTTTATTTGGATTTTTTTTTCTCCTTTTCTGAAACAGTTTTAGGGCTAGGGAGATAACTCAGAGGTCTAAACACCTGCATGACAAGCACAAGGACCCAATTTCAATTCCTGATACTGAATGCCATGCCAGCCCCAGAACCCTGGGCACGCCATGACAGCCAAAAAGTGTGCATGGTGCCCTAGGCCTGTAATCCTAGCACTGGGGAGACTGAGGAAGGAGGATCAGTAGAGTCTGAACAGTGTAGCAAGACCCTATATAAATAAATAAATTTTTAAAAAGGCTGTTTCCATCCTAAGTACAAAATGTTTGCCTTGGGCTGGCCAAATAGCTCAGCCAATTAAAGTGCCTGCAAGCAGGTGCAGGGGCCGGAGGTTCTGAGACAGCGAGACTGGGCGTGGTGGCATGCACCAGTAATCCCAGCACTTGAGAGGCTGTAAACAGGAGAATCACTGAGTCCAATCTAGTAATGAGACCCTGAACACCCTGT
>NW_004524732.1:5707307-5708319 GCF_000260255.1 Octodon degus
AAAAGGCAGATTTTAGGGGCTGGGGAGATGGCTCAGTGGAATAAGCGCTTCCCCGGTAAGTGCAAGGGCCTGAGTTCAATCCCTGGTTCCGCAAAACAAAACAAAACAAAACAAAACAAAACAAAACACAGTACATATGAGGAGCGGAAAACAGCACAAGAGGAAAGTAAATACAAAAACCATCCTCTCGTCTCCTGGGCTAATGTTGTATCTTTCTCTGAAAGGCTAAAACAGGGCCAGCCAATAGTCCAGCAGGCACAGGGACCACGGGTTCGATCCTAGGGCCTGCCATGTTGGCCCTGCCCCCAGGGCATGCTGAGACAGCAATTGAGTCTGGGTGTGGTGGTGTGCCCCTGTAATCCCAGCTCTTGGGAGGTCAGAATCAGGCTGATCACCATGAGTCCGATCTAGTTGGGAGACCCTGAACACCATATAGACCTTTCCCTAAAATACAGAAAAAAGAAAATAAAAAATAAAAGGCTAAAACAGACAGATTTCCTTAGCTAAATCTAAAGAGGCTTTCTGAGACCTTGACAATTAATAACTTTGATGTATAACTCTAGTTACAATTCTAGGGTTCTGGAAGATTAACAAAGAACAGGATGCCCTGAAAGTGCAATTGCTAAATTGTATACATTTGCCAACTTTGACCTTTTCCACTCCTTGCTTCCTTGTAAAACCCTGACTCCTCGCCTGACCTTGACTAAGCGACTCATCTCCTGCTATCCCTCTTGACTGGGTGCTCAGAGATCTAAGTAAATTCCTGGCCTGGTGTGGTGGCACAAGCCTATAATCCCAGCTCTGGGGAGGCTGAAAACATGCCTGCTAGGCCCGGGGAGATGGCTCAGTAGAATAAGCACTTGCCTGGCAAGCGCAGGGTCCTGAGTTCAATCCCCAGTACCACAAAAATAAACAAACAAACAAACATGCCTGCTTAATTAAAATTGAAGAGAGGGGCTGGTAAGATGGCTCAGTGGTCTAAAGCACCTACTTAGAACAAGTTTAGCAAAGC
>NW_004524732.1:5709569-5710948 GCF_000260255.1 Octodon degus
AAGCGGATCAGTTAGATGTAAGTAATTTAAGTAATTAGATGAAAACTTCTCTACTTAAGTTGTCAGAATCAGGCCGGGGAGATGGCTCAGTGGAATAAGCGCTTCTCTGGCAAGCACGAGGACCTGAGTTCAATGCCCTGTTCTGAAAAAAAAAAAAAAAAGAATAAACATGATACAGGATTTAACTTTTTTTATTTTGGCAGAACCGGGGATTGAGCTCAGGCCCTTGCACTTGCTAGGGAAGCGCCATTCCACTGAGCCACCTCCCTGGCCCCCCTGTATGCCATAATCAATCATTCCAAGCCACCACCTTTACAGAGAAGATGAACAATACCAATTCTCAACAACAGCTCCACTCAGGATTGACAAGCCCTCGGCAGAGCGGGGCCTTCTCTGGAGTACATTTCCCTGCCTGGAACAGAGCTGCCTCCACAGAGCTCGCGGTCACCTCACTCCTGGGAAGGGAAGGAGGGCAGCGCTCTCTCCCTCAGCTCCGGGGACAGTGAGCACCCCAGGCCCTGGGCCTTCCCAGCTCGGTGCTGGACGCGCCATCATGGTACACTCCAAGGACAGGAAGTAGAGGTAAGGTCCTTGGGAAGGAAGAAACCCAACTGGTTGGGGTTTATTGTGCAGTTTTATGGTGTTGGAGCTCAAACCCAGCACCCAGCATACGCTGAGCAAGCCAGTGCTACACCCGGTCTCCAAGACTCTTTTTCACTCTGTGATATAGTTGGGTAAATAAAACATTCCAAAGACTCTGAAAATCCAAACAAAAAACTGCTAGAGCTGAGCATGGTAGCCCAGGCCTGTAATCCCATTATTGAGGAGGCTGAGGCAGGAGGATTGGTGGGAGTTTGAGACTAGCCTGGGCTATATAGTGAGCTCAGGGCCAGCATGAACAGCCTCAAAAAGACAAAAACAAAAACAACTGCTAGAATAATATGAAAATTAATGGAGCTAACAGGATAAGAGGAAATTGCCATAATCTTGCATTTTTTTTTTCTGCTTGCACTTCTACATAAGCAAATTACAGTTGGAAAGCTAGATAGAAACTTTTGTCAGGTATCAAGTTTGCTGGTATTTTCTGCCGGATTTTGTTTTGCTTTTTGGCACTGGAGATGGAACCCAGGCAGTGCTGAGCTATGTCCCCAAATATGTCCTGTTTTGTTTTGTCTTGCTTTTTAATTTTGAGACAGGTTCTCCTTATATTGCCCAGGGTGGCCTCAAATTTACGATACTTCTACCTCAACTTCCCATTACTGGGATTACTAATGTGTGTCACCACATCAAATTATTTTCCAGTGCTCACTTCCGCAGCACATATACTAAAATTGGAAAGATACAGAGAAGATTAGCATGGCCCCTGCGCAAGGGTGACA
>NW_004524732.1:5712323-5719048 GCF_000260255.1 Octodon degus
TTTTTAAAAAAAATTAAAAACTCAGGAGCTGGGCTGGGGAGATAGCTCAGTGGCATAAGCAGTTGCTTGGCAAATGCAAGGTCCTGAGTTCGATCCCCCATGCCAATAGGAAACACACACACACACACACACACACACACACACACACACACACCACCTTAGGGGCAGATGCAGTGATACCCTTGTAGACCCAGCTACGTGGAAGGCTGAGGCAGGATGATCAAGGGTGCCTGGGTGCTTAAGGCTATCCAGGGTAACATAGCAGGACCCTGTTTCAAAAGAACACAAATTTTAAAACAACTAAAAGACAAAAAAAGCTCTGGGGCCAGCGCAGATCTTGATTAAATATCTGTTCACTCTGAACTGGATCCACAATGTGAAGAGGGGGGCAGGGAAAAGTCTTAAGTTTCCGAGACTCCTGCTGGGCGGGGTCTGTTTCCCTTTCTTGAACTTTAGTCTCCTGTTTTCTAAGAAGAATTCCTAGTATCTCTGTGAAGATAAACAAAGCCACAGGAAAAGCGAAAACATCTAGCCCAGCCTCTTCCCTCCCCCGCACACACCGGCCCTCCGGAAAACAGCCGTCTTCGCTTCTCTTTCACAGTCCTGAGGGCTAAAAAAAAAAGAGTCCTGTCTCAGGGTGGCGACTGTGTTTCTGGCCGGACCCACCGTTTGTGCGGCCCCCTCTTCCCGTGCCAGTAAATGCATTCCTCCAAGTGGGCATTGATGAGCACCAGCCAGCTTTAACCACCCAGAAACCACGTCACCATGGCAACCACCTTTGTTCAGAAACACACTCTCCTTTAACCGAGACTGCAAAATTCCTGCTTAGATGGCTCCTGCGCCTTCCAATGCTTGCTAGGAGGTAATCCTGTCTAAAGGAAGGACAAAAATGACTATATATAACCTATACCTTCAAAATAATGTCAGAAAACCCAAAAGACAGTTGAAATTTTCAAAATGTAATCAACCCCATCCGACTACCTCCCAGATTTGATCCTGCCTAAAGGACTCCTTACAATTGGTCCAGCTCAAGCCAGGAAGAAACATTTTTAAAAATAATAATTAACATTTTGGTGCCATGGTGATGGGTGTTGCTAGGAAACCTCGGGTGTTGGAGAGGGGCAGATTCCACAAAGCATTGTCTTAAACTAAGAGCAACCACTCTAGACTCATTGGTAAAGTATTTGTGTGCCAGAGGGCAGAAAATAACTCCAACTAAAATCCAAGAGGCCTCACTGTCTCAGTGAAACTTCTTGGGAGTCCTGTGCAGAAATACAAGAGTATCCTATTAAAGGGAACAATAATTAGCTGTATCCAGCCCCTCCTACAATGGAGAGGCACAAAGCCTAGTGGACCTATTTGGACTTAGGAGGCAACACTTGCCTTGCTTGGATGTGTTATTCTGTGCCTTTACTCAGTGAATAAAAAAGCCACTAGTTGGACGAAGCCCACAGCAAGAGAATGCTGAGCAACAGGTCCAGACCACTGTGCAGGCTGCTCCACCACTTGGTGTACTTGGGGTGTCAGTGGCAGAAAGGGTGCTGCTGTTTGGAGCCTCTGTCAGGGCCCCATGGGAACCCCAGCAGATGCCCTGAGGATTTGGGAGCAAGACTCTGTCACCATCTGTAGACAATTCTCCCTTGGAGAAACAGCTCCTGGCCTGCTGCTGTGCGTTAATGGGAACTGAACGCTTGGCCATGGAACTCCCAGGTACCATACGACCTGAGCTGCCCATCAGGACCTATTCAGCACTCCAAGCCTGAAGGCCCACATGCACAGCAATTATCTATCATTAGTACGAAGTGGTGTATACATGAGGCCACATCTGGTCCTGAAGGCTCCATTCAGTTGGATGAAGAAGTGACCCAAATGTCCACAGTTCCTTCTTCAGCTATTCTGCCCTCTGTCTCCCAGGAAGCATCAATGGTTTCTTGAGGTATGTCCTATGATCAGCTGAGAGGAAGACAAAACTAGAGCCTGGCATACTTAGTGTCCACATGTTATTTAGGCACCTTCTCAAAGCGGACAGCTGCAGGTCTACAGCTCCTCTCTGGGACATCCCTGAAGGTCAGGCATTTTCACCATGCTCAGACATGAACCAGTGTGCTATTCTGCTTGAGTGGGTATGTCTTTTGCTACCATCATCGCCTCTAGAGCTCAGATTCCAGTTTCATGGCCTATCAGTGTGGACTCAACCTGTGACTCTCCACAGCTTTCACACCTCAACTTCTTGCACTGCGCAGCTCTTGGATCCTCTGGCTATAAAGAGGCACACAGCCCCTGTGGACTATCCTGCCTCTGCTCAAATTCCCTGGCATAATTATGTATTTTAGGGGCTGGAGAAATAGCTCAGTAAAATAAGCTAGATAAATAAATAGATAAATAATAAAATAATATAAATAGATAAATAAATAGGGGCTGGTGAGATGGCTCAGTGGTCTAAAGCACCTACTTAGAACAAGCGCAGCAAAGCCCAGGGACTATGGTTCAATCCCCCAGCACCACATGCCAGCCAGCCCGCCCCCTGGTGGGCTGAGCTGGCCACACACACACACACACACACATAAATAAATAAAAATTTTTTTAAAAAAATAAATAATAAATTATGTGGTTTTTTTTCTTTTTTTTGGCGGAACTGGGGATTGAACTCAGGCCCTTGCACTTGCCAGGGAAGCGCTTATTGCACTGAGCCATCTCCCCGGCCCCTATGTGTATTTTCTATTGGTTCTGTTCTCCAGAAAAATACGCTTGGAGAGTTTATTGGGGAATTAACAATGACACCAAATTGAAAAAAAAAACCCAAAACAAAAAACAATGACACCAAAGTTGAACGTGCTTTACAAGTTGTACTTATGGGATTAGTTTGCTTTAGTGGAAGAGAAAATCCTGGCCTCTCAGGATCAAACCCTGTCTCTAAGTCTCTAAGTCTTAACAGCTAATTAGAACCGAGTATTATCTCCACCCATCGAATTCTACCTAAATTTGAACCAAGCCTGGTTCACCTGGTGCAACTACTCATTTCTCTCAGCCTAAGGCAGTGGGGTCAGGAGAGAAACGTCCTGGGCTAGGGCCCCAGCTCTGCCATCGAGTTATACACTAGGACAGACACTTTTCCCCTGGCTGCCTCGGCTGCCATTTTAGAAATAAGAACAGTGCAACAGTTTGAATAAAAAATGTCCCCCAAATCTCCTGTGTTCAGAGGTTGGGTTTGAAAGGTGACGAGCGGCTTGAACGCTCATCTCACTGTCGCCACTCCGGGCGGGAGGCGGGGCCATGGGCGGAAGTAAGTCAGAGGGGCGTGGTTTGCGAGGGGGCGTGGCCTCTGCCTCTTCCTGCTAGCGCGGCTTCCTGTCTGCTCGGGCTTGGAGCCGCTCTGCTCGCCATATTGTTTGCTTTCCAGTCAGCGGAGCACGAAGCGAAACCGTGAGTCAACATAAATCTCTACTGCCTTAAGTCGTCCCTATCAGGTGTGCCTCGCCACGCCCGGTCGTCAGTCGCGATAGTGACCCTGGCGACCTCATTCCCTGTCACTCCCTCTCCTGTTTGCATCCAACCCCGGGGGTTTCGAGGGGTCGCTTGGTGTGACGAGACCAGGAGAGTCTCCTCCCTCGGCCCCACCCTGTAGTCTGCAGTCCCGGCTCTTCAGCTCCCGGGCGTGGGTAGCGCTGGGGACTCGCGGCCCGGCCGGGAGGGGGCGCAGTGGGAAGCTGGGGGCTGGGAGGTGCGGGGGGCGGCGCCTCTTCTTAGCCCGCGACCTCTTCTCTCCTCTCCGCCCTCGTCCGCTCCTCATTTCTCCTGTTCTCTCCGATTTTCCCTTCCCGCCAGCAGACCTGGGGACATAGGCCGAGTCCCGCCACACCTGTCGCGGAGAAGGCCGTGGGGCGCAGGCCGAGGCCGACAGCACCCATCCTGCCCTGGTCGCCGCTGGAAAGCGCTGGGCCTGGCCCCGGGGTGACGTCGGAATCGCCCTCGAGGTCCCTGGGGTCCCCAGTGCCCAGAGCACAGTGAGCTCTGCGGTGAATTATTTGGAAGATAATACCTTCCCCGACCCACCCTGATCTCCAGCCCCAGCTTCGTCACCCACCCGGTCCCCCGGGGCCTTATAAAATAATTGGGGGAAGGTGATGTGAAATGGGTGGTAGGTGAAATGGGTGGTAGGCAAGTGTTTTATCACCGAGCTACACCCAGGCCCTTTTTACGTTTTCACATTTATTATGTTTGTTCGTTTGAACACGTGTGTTGAGTGTTACTGTTGTTTTGTTTGATCTTTTATTTCTTGAGGATTGAACTCAGGACCTTTGCATTGAGCTCCATCCCTGACACTTCCTACTGTTTTGAGACAGGCTCTGGCACATTTGCCCACATAGGCTGAAATTTGCTACTGTCCTGCCTTACCTGCCCAGAGTTCAGTGATTACAGATCCATGACACTATATCTCAATTTATAGTCTTAAAAAGACTGGTAGGTATAGAATTATTAGGACGGGATAAGAGGAGGCTCTAGCAGCTAAGGGCCATGGGTACCCAGAGTAGAGAAGCTGATGGCCTGGATTTAAAAGGTGACAGTAGGGACAAAAAGTGGAAATATCTGAAATCGAGTTTGGAGAGGTAAAGGAATTCAATGATGGACTGAATGGCAAGGGATGGAGAGAGAAAAAAATCAACAGGAAGTTCCTGAGTGGTTGGTAAAGCCATGCTGTCAAGTGAGGAAACTAGTTGGAAAATAAGTTTGGGAATGGTAATACAGTGTTCTGCTTGGGGGTTTAGGATGCAACGTGAAGTTATCCAGACATCAGGACTGGAGGCCAGATGAAGAACATGGATGTAAGAAAAAATTTGAAGCACAAAGATGATATTCACAGCACTAAGAATAAAAGGCAGGACTGAGAGTATATAGTTCATGCAGGAAGCACAGGGTTTGATTCCATCAATCAAGATCAGAGAGGAGAGGCCGGGGTGATGGCTCAGTGGAATAAGCACTTTCCTGGCAAGCGTAAGGGCCTGAGTTCAATCCCCGGTTCCACCAAAAAAAAAAAAAAAAAGAAAAGATCAGGGGCTGGGGAGATGGCTCAGTGGAATAAGCGCCTCCCTGGCAAGCGCAAAGGCCTGAGTTCAATCCCTGGTTCCGCCAAAAAAAAAAAAAATAGATCAGAGAGGAAAGACTGGGGGATGTGTTGGGGGTTTGGAACATCAATGCTTAGAGATGAGGAAGAGGAAGGACCTGCCAAGGATTGGCCAGAGAAGTAGGAAGAAACCAAGAGAGACCTAAGCAAGGACATTGTTTGAAGCCTTCAGTTATGCTAAAATTCTCTGAGAGGACGGCATACACATCCATTGTAGAGATTGTATATGAACTTGCACAGGAGTGTCAGTGGCATGGGACAGATAGAGAAGCTGTCGAGGTGTATATGCAGACAAGTCTCTCCAGAGGTTGGGGATGGTGAAATGATACTGGGGCAAGGTAGAGGAGTGATTTAGTATTGATGCACAGTCCTACATTTGTACTTTTAGGAACGAACCAGTAGAAAATGACAGGTCAAAGATCCCAGATGAGCTGGGTATGGTGACATACCTCCATAATCCCACCTACATAGGAGGCTGAGATAATTGGTTGGAAAGTCAAGGCCATCCTAGACATCAGTGGGTTCCTGACCTGAAAATATGAGCCAGGCATTGTAACACATGCCTGTAATCCCAGCACTCAGGAGGAAGAGCAGGAGAATTGCTTCCAGCTCCAGACCAGCCTGGGCTACATAATGAACTCAAGGACAGCCTGGGCTTATACAGCAAGACTCTGTCTTTAAAATAAAAAAAAAAAAATGGGGTTGGGGACATGACTCAGTGGTAGAGCACTTGCCTAATATGTGTGAGGTCCTATACTGGAGGGACAAAAATGGGCCAAAAACTAAAACAGTGGCCAGTTTTTCTCTGTAATTTGTAATTATTTTAATTTGTATCCTCATTTTTCAGACTCTGAATACCTTTGTGGTTTTTGGTTTGTTTTGTTTTTGGCAGAACCAGGGATTGAACTCAGGCCCTTGTGCTTGCCACACAAGCGTTTATTCTACTGAGCCCCACATTTGTCATTTTATGGTCTTACCAAGCTCCTTAGGACTCCACTGACCATGCCAGTTTGCTGTGATGGTGCTTTGGAAAAAGGAATAAAACTGTTGGCAGCCATTAAGAAATCTATTTTAGGCTGGGGAGATGGCTCAGTAGAATAAGCAAGTACAAGGGCCTGAGTTCAATCCCTGGTTCCGCTAAATAAATAAATAAATAGTTTGTTTGGGCTGGTGAGATGGCTCAGTGGTCTAAAGCACCTACTTAGAACAAGCTAAGCTAAGCAAAGCACAGGGACCACGGTTCAATCCCCCAGCACCACATGCCAGCCCGCCCACCCCCTGGTGGGCTGAGCTGGCCACACATACAAATTAATTAATTAATTTAAAAAATCTATTTTTAAAAAAAGAAAAGAAATTATTAAAATGTAGAGAGAAATGTAGAAAAATTAAGCTTATACATAAGCAGGTTTATAATCCCTCCAAGTTAGAATTTTGAGTCCCTTTACATTTGTGAATTTGTTGTAGGTAGTCTGGGAATATAACCTGAGATAAAAGCCATGAGACCTGAATAATTTGTATAAATATTTAGGAAAAAATGCTATTAGTAATTTCTTTTTTTAAAAAATTATTTATTTATACATTTATTTATTGTGTAGCCAGCTCA
>NW_004524732.1:5720461-5723121 GCF_000260255.1 Octodon degus
CTTAAGCCGCTGAGCTATCTCCCTGGCCCCAGAGCAGTTGTTCTGTACGTTGTCTCCACTTAGGTTTGTCTGATTGGTTTCTCTTTCTCTTGATTGGCTTATTTATTTATTCATTTAATTTTAGGGAAGGGTCTACAGGGTGTTCAGGGTCTCACTACTAGATGGGAATTATAGTGATCCACCTGGTTACAGCCTCCCAAGAGCTGGGATCACAGGCACTCGTCACCATGCCTTCTCAATTGCTGTTTCAGTGTGGGTGATGGGGAGGGATGGAACCCCTGGCCTGGGCCCGGCCTGGCCCCTGCACCTGCTTGCAGGAGCTTGAATCTGCTGAGCTATTTGGCCAGCCCTTATTGGTTAATTATATTTAGACTCAAGTTAAAGTATGAGTCATCTTTTTTTGTTTTGTTTTGTGCAGAACCGGGGATTGAACTCAGGTCCTTGTGCTTGCCAGGGAAGCGCTTATTCCATTGAGCCATCTCCCCGGCCCATATGGGTCATATCTTATACTTAATCTTAAAAAAGAGCAGAGATAAACCCGATGTGATGCTCACCTGGGAGTACTTTGGAAGGCTGAAACGAGGAAGATCATAAATTTGATCCCAGTCTGGGGAATTAACAATTTAGTGAGACGTTCTCTCAAAATAAAGGGGTTTGGGGATGTAGCTCAGTGTGAAGGCCTTGAGTTTATTTTTTTATTTTTTAATTTTTTATTTTTTTGCGGAACCAGGGATCGAACTCAGGCCCTAGACCCTTGAGCTTGTCAGGCAAGCACTTATTCTACTGAGCCATCTTCCCAGCCCCAAGGCCTTGAGTTTAGTCCTCAGTTGCTTGCGCTCTCTTTTGCTCTTTTGTTCTCGCTCTCTGTGTCTCTGTCCCTCATTCTCTCACACACATAGGAGAGAGAGCAAGAAAGGTGAGGGGGGTACACTGTAGGCAACCCTGGATCTATGTGCTGCCCCCTGCCCATCCAACTCTTTTTCTGCCTTGGCAGCATGGTAGCCCAGAGTCAGTGAGTCTCTCTTCCACAGGTCTGCTTTGTGATCTGCTTCATTGCTGGCCTGCTGCCAACTCCCTGCTTCCTTCAGGGATCCTGACCCTTTGACCCTCTGTAATCTGATCTGTGGTCAGGATGAGTTCCTCGTCCTCTGAAGAGACAAATGCCTGGAGTTCCCTTCATTCGGATGAGCCCAGTGACTCCATCTATCGGTTCGTCTACACCTGCACTGAGTGCAAGGAACAAGTGGACACACACTGGCGCTGCACGGTCTGCCAGGTAGGCACCAGGCCCTGGAGAGGAAGGGGCAGCCCTGTGGGTCTCCATCATCTGAAAGGTGACACAGAGACGTGTTACACAGGCCCCTGGCGTGGGACAACTTGATCTCATGTTGAGTAGCAGAGTTGAAGATGCTGCTTTCATTCTGTTAAAAGGAGATTTTTAAGCCCAGCATGGCTGTTATGCTTGTTCCCTCAGCACACGGTTGAAGCTGAAAGATCTACAACTTTGCGGCTACCTTGGGCTACAGGGTAAAAACCTGTCTCCAAAAAAAGGGTGCTTTTCTAACCCAACCTTTGGAATGAAGTTTTGAGAGTTGCCTGTATCTCCTATCTTTTTCTGCAGGAGTACATCCTGTGTGTTTCCTGCTATCCCACAAAAAGCCATGACCACCCAATGGAGAAACTGGGACTTGGCTTGGATGACGAGACCAGCAAGGAGCAGGGTGGAGCCTCACAGAACCCAGCAGAATCTTGCTGCCTGAGCATCCAGCGCAATATCCAGTCCCTGCTCCATGCCTGCCAGTGCCGTAATGCCAACTGCACCCTGCCCTCCTGTAAGAAGATGAAGCGGGTCATCCAGCACACCAAGGGCTGCAAACGGAAGAACAGTGCTGGGTGTGCTGTCTGCAAGCAGCTCGTTGCCCTCTGCTGGTACCATGCCAGGAACTGCCCAGAGGACAACAGGTGCTTTGTGCCCTACTGCTTTACCATCAAGCAGAAGCTCCAGCAACCACAGCTGCAGCTGCGCATCCAGCAGGCCCTGATGCTGCGCAGGATGACAGCCAGCACTGATCCAGACCCTTTGGTCCCCTGCGATCTGAATGACGCTCAGGAAGTGGGGATGAGTGCCCGAGGCTCTTTTCACTCTGAGCCCAGTGGCCTACCCCCTGTGCCACGGAGGAGCACCCGTAATGTCCCATACACCTGCAGTGAGTGCAGGCAGGATGTGGAGACTCGCTGGTACTGCACTGTCTGCCAGGTAGGTGGCAGGTTATGGGAAAGACATGGTGGACCTGAGAGTCCCAGTCATGTGATGAGTGACCCAGAGAAGTGTTAGGGTAGCTGATGGGAGGGGAGGGCCTGGCCACATGATTTGAATTCCAGAGCAGAACAGGCTAGTCAGATTGTTTAAAAAGTGCTTTTTCACCAGGTGTGGTTGTGCACATCTATAATCCCAGCACTCAGGAAACTGAGGCAAACTCACTGTGAGTTTGAGGCCAGCCTGGGCCACATAGTTCAAGGCCAGCCTAAAATACATAGGGAAGGGGTTCTGTAAGGATTGGTTGCAGGGGACACCAGGCAGGAGCACTTCCACTTGAGGTGCAAAGCAGCATTTTTGCCAATAAATATTTCCTAAGGAAAAAAATAAATAAATAAATAAA
>NW_004524732.1:5723365-5727400 GCF_000260255.1 Octodon degus
TTTTTTTTTGCGGAACCGGTGATTGAACTCTTATTCTACTGAGCCATCTCCCTGGCCCTAGTTATTAAATCTTGAGATTTGAGCTGTACTTCCTGTGTTCTTTCCCCAGGAGTATGTCTTATGTGTCTCCTGCTATCACACTAAAAACCACATCCACAAGATGGAGAAAGTAGGTCCTGGCCTAGATGGTGAGAGCAGCAGCCAGCAGGCTGGGGCTATCCAGAACCCTCGAGATATTCACCGCCAAAGGATCCAGCGCAGCATCCAGTCCCTGATCCATGCCCGACAGTGCCGCGATGCCAGCTGCTCCCTGCCAACCTGCAAGAAAATGAAGAGAGTTGTAGAACATACCAAGAACTGCAGGCGAAAGGCAATTGGTGGTTGCCCTGTCTGTAGGCAGCTCATTGCCCTTTGCTGCTACCATGCCAAGCGTTGCCAGGAGAACAATTGTCCCGTGCCATTCTGCTTCAGAATCAAGCAAAAGCTCCGGCAACAACGGCTGCAGCGCCAGCGGTCCCGGATGGTACGCAGGAGGATGGCCAGCATGTAGCTTACCTGTATAGTGGGCCAGCAACAGGGCCTGCCCTTCCCAGCCCCTGCCTCTAACCACTCCAACTTCCATCAACCACAGAACAGCTAACACCCTTGCAGATATCCCACCTTATCCCTTTCAGAAACACTCTTGGTGACCCTCCAGGCTCTACATGGACTACTTGGCCTCCCCTGCTAGCACCCCTCTATCCACAGCAGTAGAAATGGCATTGCAAATTCAGAGAACAGCCAAGACACTGTGTAAATTGTACAGAGGCCAGTCTAGCACCATGTGCCCCAGATGATTCCCATGGCTGTGAACCCCCCTTCGATGACCAGATGGGGCATCTAGAGCCAGGGATGGGGCCCACCACAGTGCAGCAGCAGCTCCCCTGGGCCCATGGAAAACTGGCTCAGCCCCAGCAACTCTATTCTGGGGTGCCAGGGTCAGCCAAAATGTCAGTGGCCCAGCATGGGAAGCCCTTGAACGAGGCTCTACAGCCAGTGGACCAACCTAGTCATGCCAGGCTGTGTCAGCATTGTGAAAAGCTCCTTCAGACTTGGGCATCCTTGCTATCGTGTACAGTAGCAACCCTATGCTCTTCCCAAGCAGTTGGCTGCATTCAAGAAACATCGGGCCACTCAAGTGTACCAACTCGTTCACAGCTTCTCTGGACAGCCTGCCACGTGCCATGTACAGCCAGGGCTGCAGCTGCCAGCCATGCAGAGACTCTATTCTGGATCAGCAATGCAGAACATGAATCCCATGCAGGCTGGCATGTAGAGGGCTGGCTGGGCCAGCATCAGCCGCAGCAGCAACTCCAGCCGCCCACGGGAGGGATGAGCCCCCAGGCACAGCCAGTGAACCTGAATCACGGCAGCATGTCTTCCCGGTTGTGTGACCTGTTGACACCGTAGCAGATGATGCAGCAGCAGTGGATATGGCATCACGTGCAGCAGATGGAACAGGAATGTGGGAGAGATGGGCCAGGTCCCCCAGGCCTTGGGAGAACAGGCAGGCAACAAACATAGCAGCAGCGACTCCTCCAGGAACAGGTGGGGCCCCCTGCTCAGCCCAAGCCATGAGCTCCCAGCAGCCAGGCTCCCAAAGGAGGGCCAGTCGCAAACCTCTGAGGCAATCCTCAGTGCTCTCTCCCAAGTGTGCTCCCCCAGCCTGCCCTTTCTCGGAGGCCACAATTCCACCCTCACCCCTAGCCCAGCCTGACCCTGAGGTGCAGCCTCAGCCTTCTCCACATCTCTGTTTCCCCACATCCTGGACTGGCTGCTGCCCAGGCCTCCACCCCCATGGAACAAGGGCATTTTGCCAGCCCAGGCCAGAATCCAATGCGCTCTCAGCTCGCTAGCTGTCCAGGCATGGCAAACCGTGGTACAAGCACCATGAGCCTGGGACTCAGCACCGATAGCTCAGATTGAATTCAGACCTCTCACAAAGTACGCCAGACATGTAACAGACACCTGGTAGTATTTTGGGAGGAGAAAAAAATTATTTTCTCAAGACTTTTTGAACTGAACAAAGTTTTGGAATCTTTCTTAGCCTATGAAACAGTTTTTCCTTAGAACACCTAAGAACTGTGTAGTAGTTATTTGTGGAGGTTGTTTTTGATTTGGTTGTATTTCATTTGCAGTGTTGGGGAATAAACCCAGAGCCTTTGCACCGAGCTATATCCCCAGCCCAATTAGAATCTTCTTTTGTAGGCAGGTCTCAGTTAAGTTGCTGAGAAGCTGCCCGAGCTGGGCTTGAATTCCTGATCGTCGTCGTTCCTCAGCCTCTCAGATGCTGGGATCAAGGCATGGGCCTGCAGGCCCGGTGCCATGGGTGGTTTGAAGCAGATATTCCAGGCGAGCCTGCAGGACGATGGGACACTGAACAGACCTTGCTCTGCCTCCCCAGCCTCCCTTCCTGTGTGCGTGTGGCTCACGTGTGAGCTGGGAGAGGGCTGAGGACAGTGGCCCCCAGCACTCCTGCCTTGCACCTCCAGTAGGTTTTCTTAGTTTTTTAAAATTAAGGAAAATATGTAATATCAGTAGTTATTATTTACTGATTCAGAAAGTGGAAATTTTTCCTTATTTTCTTTCTGGAAGAATTTTTAAAATTCTAAGACCAAAGTACAGCAGGGGTTAATACAACTTAAATATGTTCCACGTACATACATACATTAAAATGGCAGTTCCTCCCTCGAGTGCTGAAACACTCATTTTTTAAAAAAAATTTTTTGGTGAGATGGTCTGGGAAAAAAATTTCACCTTTCTTCCAAGTCAACTTTTATGCTCCAGAAAATTTTCTATAAGTCTGAACATAAAACTTCAAGTATTAAAATAATTTGCAGATGTAGAGAAAAATTACTTTTTCAAAACAGGAGCAACTGCCAAGATGTATTATAAATTGTTTCTTAAAGACAATTTTTGTTACCTATACATCTCATAAAGGAAAAGTCATCCAAACGGATAATTAGAACATGCAACATCTCCCTGGGGTTCTTGTTTGTGTTCTGCCACACACACACAGTCTCGCTCTATGTGAAACTTGAAAATCTCGCTTTCTGTAAAACTCAAGTGTTGTAACCTTGCAGTTAAAGTTGATGACATGTAGATACAAGCTTGGGATCGCTGTATAGCCTGTCGAGTTCAATTTCTTATTACCTGTTGTTCAATAAACTGTGAGACACACCGAGGCTCCAACTCACTTCTTCAGGCCATGTCTTGGTCCCCTCATCTCAGGTGTAAGTGCGTCTTAGGAGGCTGAGGAAAAAGGAAACACTAGCTCACAGCAGCTTTAACTGCCCACATTGGCAATTCCCGCACACACTTAGGTGAATCTGCCCAAAGCTCAGAGGATCCCAAATCCAGTTCTCTAAGCATCAGCCAGTTGTCAAGGTAGAGGTGACAAACAACATGGGATCTTCCCCTGTGCTCCTGAGGGGATATCAGGCCCTAATTACACTCAGCTCACAGGCAGGGGGAATCACCCAAGATGGTCATCCTGTCCCAGTCACTAGCAACAGCTCTTTAAAACCTAACCCTCAGGGAAAATAGCTCAGAAGAATAAGCACCGGCCTGGCAAGCGCAAGGTCATGAGTTCAATCCCAGGTACTACACACACAAAGTATTTGGGCCAGGGAGATAGATGAGTAGAATAAGCTGCCTGGCAAGCCAAGGTCCTGAGTTCAATCCTTGGTACCAAAAAAAACCTCAGCCATGAGGCCAGGCTGTTTTGAACACAAACACCCCTCCCCCTCACGCACCCCTCACTTTTTGCTTTGAGACATCTCACTGCAGTGCTGGCTGTCCTTAAAACACACATATAGCCCTGCTTGGCCTTGTGCTCAACAGTGGTCCTCCTGCTGAGTGCTGGGATTACAGACGTGCCACCACGCCCCCTTCATGGGAGGAAACTAGAAGGAATGTGCAGGTAAGTCCTAGACAACTGTGGTGATCTCTGAGCCCGGCATGTGTGTGCTAGGCGGCATATGTGTGCTAGGTGTG
>NW_004524732.1:5727585-5729164 GCF_000260255.1 Octodon degus
GGGTCTCACTACACAGATAGGACTCATAGTGATCCTCCTGTTTTCAGCTTCCCAAGCACTGAGATTACAGGTGTGTGCCACCACGCCCAGTCTCCATTTCTGTCTCAGTGTGCCCTGGGGTGGGGGCAGGGCCTTTTCCGCCGCCTGGATGGAACCCTGGCCCCTGCATCTGCCTAAGCAGATGAGTGAGGTGTAGAGCCAGCACTGCTACCCAGTACCTTGAGGTCGGCTGCCCACCTACGCTGTCCTTGGCGCCCACATCATGCACAGGAAGCACAGATGCCTGCATGCCAAGCCTGTGAGTCCAGGCACACAAACAGGACAAGATGCAGCCCCCCAGGAGCTGCCAGCTGTGCCAAATCAGCCAGATCTCAGTACAGTGAGGCTCAGGGAAGACAAAGAGCAAGGCAGGTGTTGAGTGACAGCGATTCAGAGGCGCTGGGAGAGGCCTGGGTGGTGGGGGTGGGGAAGGGCTCAGGATAGGGGCACAGGGAAGATGCAGGCTGGTAGGGGAGCTGACAGGGAGGGACAGAGAGGAGAGGCCAGTTCACCCCAGGGCAGCAAAGCACCAGACTGGACCTGAGGTGTGTGGAGTGCAGCTGCAGGTGTGCTGGGTGTAGACCTCAGGAAGGGCCGCAGTGAGCACCTGTGCCTGGACTTTGGGGCGAGGGCCCACCCAAGAGGAGCAAAAAGGAGCCCAAGGCAGGGGAGACAGCTCAGCAGCATAAGTGCCTGCCAGTCAAGCGCTAGGTTGTAAGTTTGATCTCTAGTACGGGATAGGGGTGGGGGGAGTCTAGGTCTTTAACTGTACTATGAAGCTTGGATCCTGGAAGGGACAGATGGGGGCAGCATTCCAGATGCTTTGCTGATTTAGCTTTCAGCACCCTTAATAAGAGCCCTGCTTGACAAATGAGAAGCAAGCTTAGGGGAACAACTTACTCAGAATGACTCAGCTAGCTGGGCGCTGTGGGACAGGCCTGTAATCCCATATCCTCAGAAAGCTGAGACAGGAGGATCCCAGGTTTGAGGACAGCCTGGTCAATTTAGCAAAACCTTGTGTCAAATTACAAGGGCTGGGGGGGAGGTGGGAAGATAGCTCAGTAGAATAAGTGCTTGCCTGGCAAGCACAGGGTCCTGAGTTCAATCCTCGGTACTGCAAAATAAAAAAAAGGAAAAGAAAAAAAGCACAAGGGCTGGCAACAAAAAGGGCTGGGGGTATATAGCTCAGCATAATTGAGTTCAATCTGTAGTACCTAACCCCTCACCTCAGAAACATCCCAGGAGTGTCAGTAACTCACAGAGGAACGGTCTGAAAAGAAACAGCATGAGGTTCATGAGGAGAAGAGATGACTTGGACAGCCACAGAGAGCACTTTGGCTGTAGCCTGAGCCCCACAGCCAGGAGCTCCAGAGTACTGGGCTTGCTGGTCACTGTTGCTAAGCAACCAGTCTTTAATAAGATGTGAGATAGTTCAGCTGGATTCCTAATAACAGCCATTTGAACTCAGGCTAATGGATGCTGTCACTGTGGTCCTCTCACTCTTTCTTTCCCTCCCCAACAGCTTGTTCTTTCCAACTAC
>NW_004524732.1:5729400-5738077 GCF_000260255.1 Octodon degus
CCCTCCCCCTCCTTCTCCTTCTCCTTCTCCTTCTCCTTCTTCTTCTTTTTCTCTCTTTGGCGGAACGGGGGATTGAACTCAGGCCCAGGCCAACGCTTATTCTACTGACTCATCTCCCCGGGCCCCCAACTATGATTCTGGAGAGCTCGGGTTTCTACCTTCTCATGCTTTTTATACGTTTGTACTAGTGTGAAAAGTAACAAGTCACAGAGAAGATTTCAGGATTCCAGGACTCATTCAGTCTTTGAGATAGAATTTTGCTGTGTAATCAGGTTGGCCTTGAACTCAACACATAGCCCAGGCTGGCCTCAAACTCGCAGCGATCTTCCTGTCTCGGCCTCCCAAGTGCTAGGATTGCAGCTGTGAGTCGCTACGCCCATCGCACTTTTTAGCTTTGAGCATGGACCTATTGCAGTTTCTGTCTGACCTGAGTTCCCCGCACAAGCCCACCTTACATTTCTAAATGAGGAGGCGCGAGGTGATTCTTTGGAGCCTGGAAATGTCCTTAGTGAGTGCTGAGTAATTGTTTAAAGTGAACATGGCAGGGATGAGGAGCAGTGTAAAAACAACTCCAAGAGCGCAGGTGCAGAATTTCCCCGTTTCCGTGGCAACGCCCTGCCTCCGCTTCACGCGACTACAGGCTGTAACTACAAGTCACATAACGACCCGCGGCTTCCTAGCCTCCAGGGGGAGGAGCGACGCGAGCCCACGCGGAACCGGCTTCTCCTCTTTCCTGCAACGTGATTGGCCTTTGGCTCAGGGAAGCGACCAATGAGCGTGCTCGGGGAGAGCCGCGAGGCCAAAATGGCTCCCCACACCTGATGACGGTTAAGGAAACAGAGTTGTCTTATGGAGAAGCCGCAGAGCCTTGAGGTGAGAGAAGCAGGATTTAACACCGCTAGAAAAGGGAACTGCCGAGAGCCCTGCTCCGTGTTTGCGTCTTTAGGGCTCTTAACGACGCCCGGAGGGTGGAAGGATTGGTAAACTGAGGTAGCGATCTAAACGCTGCCAGGGCGATCGGCGTCGCTTCTTCCTGTGGGCCTCACGTCAGGCGCGAAGTTCCGCAGAAACGGCCTCCCTCGCGTGGGGAAGGGAAGCCGGCCCAGATCCGGGCTCCCGCGTCTCCTTTGTGCTGCCTGTCTCGTGGTCGTGTTCCTTAGGGGTTGCGAGGTCTGTCACACGCGTGAGGGAAGAAGGGGAGGCGGAGGCTTCAGGCTGCAGGCTGCGCGGCCCCAGCGCCCCAGCCGCCGCGCGCCCGGCTGTCCCTTCCGTTCGGAAGCCGAGGCGCGTGGGGAGTCGGTCCCCGGAGGTGCCCCCGCGGAGCGTGCGGGAGGCGGGCGCGGTCGCCAGCCCGCGAAGCCTGTCGTTGGTTCTTCTCCTAACGCAGCAGCCTGTGACCCGCCCACCATTCATTATGTGTCCTCTGGGCACCTTGTGTATTTGGATTTGGCTTCCTTCCGATATGTTTGCGTGGAGTTACAAATAGGAGGTAGACTAGCTGGAAAACTACCAGGGTGAAGGAGAATAATAATGTGGACAATGACAGTAACAGCGAGTTCAGTCAGAGCTGTTACCAGTTGCTGAAAATACAGTTGCGGGCGGGCGGGCTGGCATGTGGTGCTGGGGGATTGCACTGCAGTCCCTGTGCTTTGCTTAGCTTGTTCTAAGTATGTGCTTTATCACCAGCCCTCTCTTCAGTCTTGTCTTTTTTTTTTTTGCGGAACCGGGGATTGAACTCAGGCCCTTGTGCTTGCCAGGGGAAACGCTTATTCTACTGAGCCATCTCCCCGGCCCTCTCTTCAGTCTTAACAGCCCTCCAAAGAAGGCTTGTTGTTGTCTTCATTGTATGAAACAAGGATTTTTTTTTTTTTTTTTTTTTTTTTTTTTTTTGCGCCGAATGCCTTCAAGGCATGACTGGCTGTCTTGTGTTGTGGGGATCGAACCACAGCAACCTGAGCCTGACTGCTTTGTTGAAGCAGCCACTTAAAGGACTGAGCTAAGGGGCAGGCCCCCATCTTCAATGTATGAGTGAAGAAACAGAGCAGTAAGGCCAAATGTGAACAAAATCTCAGTTAAACTGGACGTGGTGGCACACACCTGTAATCCCAGCACTGTGGAGGCTGAGGCGGGAGGGTTGCCATGAGATTTGAGGCCAGCCTGAATTACATGGTGAGACACTCTTCTTTTTTTTTTTTTAAATTGGATACAGGGTCACACTATGCAGTTCAGACTCGTAGTGAGCCTCCTGTCTCTGCCTCTCCAGCTCTGGGATTACAGGTGTGCGCCACCATGCCCAATTTCAGTGGCTGGCTCAGTGCTGGGGCCTGCACAGCATGGGGTAGCGGGAATTGAACCCAGGTCCTTGCTCTTGCCAGGTGGGGGCTTAGACCGCCGAGCTTTCTCTCCAGCCCAAGATGCTTTCTTAAAACAGTAAGATGAAACCACAGATATCTCAAGTTAAAAGGTAGCACCAATAGGGCCCAAACCCAGGCAAATAGGATTTGAGACACTGTGCTTTTAGCCAATAATAATTACCACTGACAGGGTCTGGGGAGATAGCTCAGTTGAATAAGCACTTGCCTGGCAAGCTCAAGGGGCTGAGTTCAATCCCCAGCTCTGCCCCAAAAAAAATTACCACTGATTGAGCACTCTGCAAATTGCCATTCTGATTATGTGCTTGCTTGTGCCATCTCTTCTCCCCCTTAAGTTGACAGTATTATCCTAATCTTGTGGAAACTGAGGCACTGAGAAATTGATTTGCTGCGGGTCCTACAGCTAGCAATCCCTAGAGGGCTCAGCTTGCCTCGCTCAGCTTGCCTCATTGAGCCTTTTCTACCAGGTTGACTTACATACGGTGTCTTTTTTACATCTCACATCCTGTGAGCCAAAATCTGTTTTATTCCATGGATGAGAACTGGCCTGCCCTAGGGCCCCCACAGCCAGGTAGGATGGGAGCTGAACCCGAAGTTGTGATACCTGTGGTACCACAGTGCTGTAGCTGTCTGTGCCGTCTGCCTCTCAAATCTTCTTTCAGACACCCTGTCTCCTGTTAATATTTCTCTGACATAAATTGTTTTTGAGTTGAAGTTTTTTGTTGTTGTTTTTGGGGTTTTTTTGCGGAACCAGGGATTGAACTCAGGCCCTAGTTGAAGTTATTTTGGTGCACAAGTGCTGACCAGGAAAGAATGACTTAAATGTATGTCTTCCCTGAAAAGTCTTTGTAATTATTTAGGACATTTCACATTGAACAGACTGCAGGTCCTCAAATGACAGTTGCTTAACTTCACAATATTGTGGAAACAGTATTCATTCAGCAGAATCTGTTGTTTGAATCTTGAATTTTGATCTGATCCCAAGTTACTTTCCAGCTTGTAATACTGGGCATTTTAGCAGGAAGCTGCAGCTTCTGTGAGCCATTTGATCATGGGGACCAGCCCAGTTCTCTACAGTGTTCTGTGTTAGCCCATGATGTTTGATAAGTGCATTTTCAACTTAGAATATCGTCAACCAGTGACAGGTTTCTCAGGATGTAACTCTACTGGAAATCAATATCTCATCCATATTAAAATGCTGTTATTTGTAAATCCACAGAAGAACCTGGTAGGTTTCTCGCATATATTTACGTCTTCTGATGTCTGTTGTTATGGAGGAATATGTAGAGAGTCCTCCTTGATGTTTGCCAAAAGGGGTGTTGGGAAGGCCCCCAAAAGTGACAAAGCACCAAAAGGTGGTCAGTAGCAGACCTGCAGGCCCCCTCCCCATACATGGAACCAGTCCGGCTACTTCCACTGGTCTGTGTCCTTCTTCCACCAGGAGGCTCCCGCCGCAGAGTCAATGGAGGAGGAGGAGGAAGATGATGACCTAGAGCTGTTCGGTGGCTACGACAGCTTCCGGAGTTACAACAGCAGTGTGGGCAGTGAGAGCAGCTCCTATCTGGAAGAATCAAGTGAAGCAGAAAATGAGGATCAAGAAGCAGGGGAGTTACCCACCTCCCCGCTGCATCTGCTCAGCTCTGGGACTCCCCGCTCCGGCGCTGCGGATGGCAGTGGGTCTGAGCCAGGTGCCTTTGCCGTGTCCCTGGAAGATAAGATAGAGAGGGGTCAGGAGATTTTGGAGGGAGAGGAGGGTGGGCACTGGCCATCCAGAAGAATGTACTTCTTTTTCTTTCTTTCTTTTTTTTGCAGAACTGGGGGTTGAACTCAGACCCTTGCACTTGCCAGGGAAGCACTTATTCTACTGAGCCATCTCCCCAGCCCTTCTTTCTTTTTTAAAAATGTATTTGGTACAGGGTCTCACTACGCAGCTCCGACTCCTAGTGATCCTTCTGTTTTCAGGCTCCCCAGTGCTGGGATTACAGGCAAGCACCATCATGCCTGCTCACCAGCTCAGGGAGCCTAAGGGCAAGGCCAGCTGAGCATGCGATGCCAGGGTGAACTCTGGTCCCTGCACTTTTATTTTTATCATTATTATTTTATTATTTTATTTTATTTTTTGCAGAACCAGAGATTGAACTCAGGCCCTTGTGTTTGCCAGGCAAGCACTTATTCTACTGAGCCATCTTCCTGGCCCCAACCATCTCCCTGTCCCTGCCCAACCCCAATTACCTAAGCAGGCACTTAGTCTACTGAGCTGTCTCTCCAGTCCTGAAAATACTTGTAGATCTCACATCTTAGGAATCAGATGTCTAAAGACCTGGCTATTTCCTATGCTGTAATGTGGTTTCAAATTGTGATTTCATTCATTCTTTCACACAACCAATGTTATATATATTTTATTTTATTTTATTTTATTTATTTATTTGTGTGTGTGTGTGTGTGTGTGTGTGTGTGTGGCCAGCTCAGCCCACCAGGGGATGGGGCTGGCTGGCATGTGGTGCTGGGGGATTGAACCGCGGTCCCTGTGCTTTGCTAAGCTTGTTCTAAGTAGGTGCTTTAGACCACTGAGCCATCTCACCAGTCCCCAATGTATATTTTTAATCTCACACAACTGATGTTTATTGAGCACATGTGAGAAGCCAGTCAGTGACATGTGCTGCCTTTACACTTGCATGAGTGGGCAGAGGATTTCCAAGATGTGGAGAAGATAGGAAGTGGTGATGAGGGTCCTTTCCCTAAAGGGACAAGAAATAAGATGGTGGCGCAGGGCTTATGTGTTGGAAATCAGGGCACTGGGGATGAGAAGCAGGAATGTCAGCTAAGGGTTTGGGCGGCCCGGTAAGAATCTCCATGGACCATCTGGAATCCAGTTGTCTTCAGAGAGGTAATGTTTCCTTGTTTGTTTGTTTTCTTGTGGTACCAGGGATTGAACTCAGAACCCTGTGCTTGCCAGGCAAGCACTTATTCTACTGAGCTATCTCTCCAACCCAGAGAGGTAATACTTGAATAGCTGCAGGATCACTGTGTCAGGGCTTCTGCTGTGTGGTCTGCCAGTGAAAAGAGGTGGCGTTGACAGTCTGTCACCCTTTCCTTGGTGTCTACACTATTTACAAGGGTAATGTAATATTCTTTGCCAGTCAAACCTCCTTTTCTTTCTAGTCATCTTGTCTTCTCTTCCTTTCTATCCTTTGTCTTTCTCCTGCCTGTCTTTTCCCATCTCTTCTCTTGTAACCTCAGCACTTTAGCCCTGGAAGGAATCACTGTGGACCAGCAGGCCTAGGGGACTAGAAGGAATCACTTGGGGACCTTGTAACAAATTACTGATGCTTGTGTGCATACGGATCAATTCATGAGAATCTCAGGCTCCTACCGGGGGTGGTGGTGACACACGCCTGTAATCCCAGCATTGGAGAGGCTGAGGCAGGAAGATCTTGTGAATTCAAGACCAGCCTTGGCTATAAAGTGAGCACACAGCCAGCCTGAACTGCAGAGCAAGACCATGTCTCAAAAAGACCAAAAAAAAAAAAAAAAAAAAGAATCTCGGGTGATTCCAATGTGGAGACAGGGTTGCACCCCAAAACTACTTCAGTCTTTACTGTTTGGGTGAGAAAACAGAGCTGCAGGGCGCAGGGGATAGCTCAGTGATCTTAAGTACCTGCCTAGAGTGCAAGGACCTAGGATCGTGCTGCACCGAGCTGGCCACTGAGACTGGGGATGGTGGTGCACGCCTTTAATCCCAGCGCTGGGGAAGCTGAGTCGGGAAGATCACTGTGGGGCTGATAGACATAGTGAGACCCTGCACCAAATGATAAATATTTAAGTATTTTTTAAATATGTTTTTAAAGAAGAAAATAAAGCAGCAGAGGTTAAGTGCCTTGACCCTTTCTCCCTGCACATATTCTTTTTTAGTTATGGGGTTTTTGAGACTGGACATTCAGGCTAGGGCTCATTGGTTGATGCAGTGGCCTAGATTTTGAAATCCCATTTGTTTGGTCTGAGGTGACCGTGTCAGGTGAGTCACTCACTAAGCTTTCTTTTTTTGTGGAACTGGGGATTGAACTCAGGCCCTTGCGCTTGCCAGGGAAGCGCTCATTCCACTGAGCCATCTCCCCGGCCTCCCTAAGCTTTCTTTTTTTTTTTTTGGCTGGCTCCAAATGCCTTCAGGGCAGGTTTGAGTCCTGGGGATCACACCACAGCAACCTGAGCCTGACTGCTTTGTTGAAACAGCCACTTAAAGAACTGAGCTAAGGGGCAGGCCCCCTCACTAAGCTTTCTTGCAGCTGTCTGTGAGATGTGCGGTATTGTGGGCACAAGGGAGGCCTTCTTCTCCAAGACCAAGAGGTTCTGCAGCGTCTCCTGCTCCCGAAGCTACTCCTCCAACTCCAAGAAAGCCAGCATCCTGGCTCGATTACAGGTGAGGCAGCCTTTCCCCCCTTCCACGGCCTTGGGTGCTGAGACAGGAGTCACGCAGGGCCTAGGGGCTTGTGGCCTTCCCTGCTTGTGGCCCTCTGTGGCCACATTGACTGAACAGGAAGCCCTGGTTCTTGTTTAATACGGATTCTCATTCAGTGTTTTTTTTTTTTTTTTTTTTTTTTTTTTTTTGCGGAACCGGGGATTGAACTCAGGCCCTGGTACTTGCCAGGCAAGCACTTATTCTACTGAGCTATCTCCCCGGCCCTTCATTCAGTGTTAAATGACAGGACCTACCTTAGGGGAGTCTCACACCTTCATCTTCGCTGCACTTTTATAACAGCCTTAAAAGGAAGCTGGAACCAGGCCTGAGAATCAGGGCCGCGTCTCTGACCTCACATTACAGGCAGTCATCTAGGTAACCTTGCCAAATCTGTTGAGTGGTATGCGTAGGACTTTGGGAGCTGTGCTGTTGAGCCACACGTTTATGAAGGGTGCTGAGGGCCAGGTGGACTTGCATCTGGTGCTGGGAGTCTCAGGGCCTGCCTTCCAGTCTCTAGCTGCCTGCTGGCCTGCACGTTGGAATCACCTGGAAGAGTTCAAGACATTGCTGCTTGCGTCCTCCTGAGCCTGCACATTCTTGTGGGATTGGAATGGAGCATGGCCTGGACGTGGGAAGCTTAAAGCACTCCCGGCTGGTTCTAATGTGGCAGCAAATTCTGCAGATGCTCCCGAGATGTGTACTAGTCTCTTGTGTGTCAGCTCTTTCTGCATGGGGCTTCAGCCTTCATGTGGCATTGGGAGACAGTTAAGACTGCTCCTTCACTTGTGGATTTTAGTTAAGAAATAGAAACGTCTCTCCCCTCAGGGACCTAATGATGCTTGCAGGTATTTGCTTAGGGCTTGGCATTCTTCATACACTGGTGACCCTAAAATATGGATTTAAGGAGCTGATGTGCACACCTCTAATCCCAACACTCCTGGAGGCTGAGGCAGAAGGACTGCAAGTTTGAGCTTAGCCTAGGCCATTTAGGAAGACCCTGTCTCAAAATTTAAAAGTGGGGGTGGGGGTCAGGCATGGTGGCACACACCTGTAATCCCAGCACTTGGAAAGCTGACACAGGATTGTCATGAGTTCAAGGTTAGTGTGCACTACATAATGAGAATGTCTAAAAAGATTAAAAAAAAACCTGGTTGCTGGGATGTATGTAGGTCAGTGTGAAAGTGCTATCTAGGTTCAGTCTCCAGTTTTTTTTTGTTGTTGTTGTTGTTGTTTGGTTTTGTTTTTTCTGAACCGGGGATTGAACTCAGGCCCCTGTGCTTGCCAGGCAAGTGCTTATTCCACTGAGCCATCTCCCTGGCCCCTAGTCTCCAGTATTGAAAAAGAAAAGATTTAAAGGCTGAAGCTAGAGCAGAGGTAGACCATTTGCCTAACATGAGCAAGTCCCCAGAACCACCACAACCCCCCAAGAACGAGTTTAAAATGTTTCTATTTCATAAAAAATTAAGTTTCTATTTTTTTTTTTTTATTTTGTTCTTGTTTTGCTTTGGGTTATTTGGCAGTACTAGGAATTGAACTCAGGACCTTGCATTTGCTAGGCAAACACTTACTCTACTGAGCTGTCTCTCTGGCCCAAAGTTTCTATTTTATATGGTGACACGCACCTGTGATCCAGAGAGTTTCAGGCCAGCCTGGGGTATATAGATCCTGTCTCAGACAAAAAAGTTTTAAATATTCTAAAAGCTCAGAAATTGTTTTAAATTTCAGTAACTTTTTTTTTTTTTTTTTTTTTTTTGGCAGAACCGGGGATTGAACTGAGATCCTTCTGTTTGCCAGTCAAGCGCTTATCCTACTGAGCTATCTCCCCGGTCCCTTTTTTTTTTTTTTTTTT
>NW_004524732.1:5738177-5754092 GCF_000260255.1 Octodon degus
TTTTTTAATTTCAGTAACTTACTCAAAGCTATATAAATTAAAATTAGGACTAGGCTGTTTGGGATTTATTTTTTGTTTTTGTTTTTCTGTATTTTAGCACACGGTCTACAGGGTCTCACTATATAGACAGGACTCATAGTGATCCTCCTGTTTTCAGCCTCCAGAGCGCTGGAATTACGGGTGCACACCATCATGCCCAGTCTCAATTTTGTGCGTGCCCTGCGGGTGGGGCCGGCCTGGCAGTTGGGGGTCAAACCCTGGCTGCTACACTCTGCCTAAGCAGGCGCTTCAGTCTGCTGAGCTGTCAGGCTGGTCCACATCTGGGATTTAAATCCATGTTCTGTTTCACTGATCTGTTTAAATTCTTGGCCTTTCTCATCCATGTTTTAAGTTACAAGGTCCTGACCATATCAGGACTTGCCCCTTAAGGGACATCCTCTTTGGACCCCTAGTGGCAGCAGTGGACATCTGTCAAGAACATCCACACATGTCCACTGCTCAAGCAAAGCGTTTCTAGCCCCTGTTTCTAGCCCATGAGATGCTGCCTTCTCTCCCTGCCCCAACCCTGCTCACAACCAGCCTCGGCCAAGTATCCTTAAGGCCACTGTCTGGTTGCACAGAAGAAACTGAAGCCCCAGAGGCCGAGTATCCGCAGAGGCCATGGTCTGAGTTCTGCAGCAGGCCCCACCCTCTGCTCTCCTTCCTCCAGGGAAAACCGCCCACCAAGAAAGCCAAAGTCCTGCACAAGGCAGCCTGGTCTGCTAAAATTGGAGCCTTCCTCCACTCCCAAGGGACAGGACAGCTGGCAGATGGGACACCAACAGGACAAGATGGTGAGGTGGCAAGAAGCCTGGGATGGGGGCTAGGTGGGCAGCCTTCCCCAAGAAGGGACTGAAAAAGATGCCCTTCAGGCTCTCTGGGGCTTGTATCCCGCCCCTCAGCCCATGTTGCCAAAACCCTATCTTTGGGCGTTCAAAAGCCAAGATTATCCTCTTGAGTTTCCCTGCTCTATGATGGTAGCCCCTCTGCCCTGGGCAGCTGAGGCTCAGGTTTGAAGGGCACACTGGTTTGAAGCCGGTGTGCAGTGGCTGGGGGATGGGGAAAGGGACTGTTCTCTCCTGAATGCAGCTCTTTCTGATTGAATTAAATGTAGGCCTAGAGCTGCCCTGTGATAGTTGACCTGAGCTTCTGACTGAAATTGCTGGGAAGAGGGATGCAGGGCCTAGGTGTACACCCCTCCTACCTTTACAGGGTGTGGTCAGGCAGGGAGGGAGAGCTGAGGGGTTTACGTGAGCAGCCCTGAATTTTCTTTTCTCTGAGAGGAGAACAGGGAGATATTCCTGAGCATTCCTCTAGCCAGGAGGTTTGGTCCTCACTCTCCCAGTGACCACTGGTGGGGCAGGTATGGTGGCATGAGAGGAGCCTCAGGACAGTGTCAAGAGACTGCTGGGCTTGAAAAGGTGGAACCGGGGATTGAAGTCAGGCCCTTGCGCTTGCCAGGGAAGCACTTACCCTACTGAGCCATCTCCCCGGCCCCGACAAGGGACCCTTTTCCGTGCCCCAGGCCCCTTCAGGGCTGCTGCACACGCCCGCAGCCTGGGCTCTTGCGTTTCTGCCCTGCAGCTCTGGTCCTGGGCTTTGACTGGGGGAAGTTCCTGAAGGACCACAGCTACAAGGCTGCTCCTGTCAGCTGCTTTAAACATGTGAGTACCCCTGGGGAGGGCCGTGGAGCCGGGTGGACGCAGCAGTCCTCGCTGCTGCTGGGGTAGTGCTCCCACCTCAGGAGGGCCACTGCCTGTGAGTGGGACCAGACGCTGGGGGGCCTGTCAGCTTTCTCTATTTTACCTCTTTGTCCACTTCCTGCAAGTCCTCCCGAAAATACCTGTACAAGGGCCCTAGTACCAGGCTCAGCTGTGCCTCCTCTATGGTCCCTCTGTTTATACCATGAACTCGTGATACATGATGTCTCAGGATTTCTCTCTCTCTCTCTTTTTTTTTTTTTTTTTGGCGGAACCGGGAATTGAACTCAGACCTTTGCGCTTATTCTACTGAGCCTCTCCCCAGCCCGTCTCAGGATCTCACCCTCCTTTTCTCCTTTTCTCTCCATGCCCCTCCCCACCCCATATTTGTTTTGGGCCTTTCTGTTTTTGTTCATGGGCAGTGCCTCTCACAGAGCAGTACCCTGGCCTGGGCACCCCTCCCAGGGGTGGGGGATGGCTCCTGCAGCCCAGCTCTGCAGGAGGCTCCCTGCTGAAAGCGAGGCCCATGGGAGATGGACTTGAGGTCAAGCGTTTAATACCAGCCAGGGACAGTGTTGCCTGCCTATAATCTGTCCATAATCCTAGTACTCAGAGGAGGGAGGAGGACCACAAATTTGAGCCCAGCCTAGTGAGACCCTGTGACCACTGATCCTAGTATGTCAGCTTTGTTGGATTAGGAACCGCCTAGCAGAGCAGTAAAAGATCCTCTGGGTGGACCCTGGAGGCATGGCCGTGAGTGGCAGAAACCTCCCTTTGATCCTCTCTGGCACGCTTCCCACCTGCTTCCTGGGGCCATGAATGAAGCAGTTTTGCTGCACCCAGGCCCTTGCGGCGCATGATATCGCCCCCTTTGGTTGTAGGTGTGGAGTATTGTGTCTCAGCAGTGGGAATTGAAGGTGTCCCACTTAGCATCCAGGTTGAGTGATGGTTACCATGGTAGTTTTTGTGCTAGGAAAAGGCCTGGTGCACAGAGGGCACTACAACTAGGATGTGCTGCCAGTGCACAGGCCTCCCCCAGGCGTGCTGTGCCGAGATGGCTGGGCAGGGACTGGCTCTGTAATATCGGATATCAGAGTTCTATGACTCTGGGCCTCCACCTGTCCCTTTCCTGCCCCAGCCCCTGTGCCCAGGTCTTCAAGGACAGTGGCTGTCTCTTGCTGGTACAGGCCTGGTTTTCCATGTACAGTGGGTGATAGGGACAGTTGAGGTGCAGAGCGAGACACGATGAAGCATTGCTCTGTCTGCCAGCTCATGCCTCCAGCACGTGCTCATCACCACACAGGTCCCGCTCTATGACCAGTGGGAAGATGTCATGAAGGGGATGAAGGTGGAGGTGCTCAACAGTGACGCCGTGCTCCCCAGCCGGGTGTACTGGATTGCCTCTGTCATCCAGGCAGCAGGTGCGTGGCCCCCTGGCCAGGGCCATTCTGGGCTGTGTGTGCAGTGACATTTCTCGCAGGTGGGCAGTGTCAGCAGCAGACACTGACTTCGCAGATCAAACAGTACCCTTCCACAAGAATCCTTCTCCTTGTTAGGATCCTCCTACCTTCGAGGGGAGGTGGAGCTGGCCAGGCTGGGAAAGGCTGCTCGATTTTTTTCAGAGATGATCAGGGTGCAGAAATGAGCTCCCTATGCCCTAGTGCCTTCCAGAACCACAGGGACCTACCTGCCTGGAAGGAGTTCCTAGAATGGATGTGAGAAGTCTAGCTCAGGCTGGAGGTGACGGGAGGCCAGGGGAGACCTGTCTTCAGCCTGTCCTCCCTTCTGGTGCGCTGGGCCCACCTTGTAGGCTATCGGGTGCTGCTCCGCTATGAAGGCTTTGAAAATGATGCCAGTCATGACTTCTGGTGCAACCTGGGCACCGTGGACGTCCACCCTATCGGCTGGTGTGCTATCAACAGCAAGATCCTGGTGCCCCCACGGAGTAAGTTGGCGAGAATGTTCCCTGGCCCTCAGGGCCCTGGGCAGGGGGAGCTCTGGGTCTTGAGGGGAACCCCTGGGAGGATCCAAGTTGTGGGACCTGGTTTTGTGAGATGAGGTGGTGGTTGTCCTAAGTAGCAGAGAGAAGTTATTCTCCAAGTGACAGGATTCTGCTGGTGTCCCGCAGCCATCCACGCCAAGTTCACCGACTGGAAAGGCTACCTCATGAAGCGGCTGGTGGGCTCCCGGACACTGCCTGTGGATTTCCACATCAAGGTCTGGTGAGAGCTCTTCTGGGTTCCAGATTTTTACATATTTTTTCTAAGTGCTAGGGATCCGCTGGGCATGGTGGTGTGTGCCTGTAATCTCAGCACGGGGAAGGCTGAGGCAGAAAGATCGCTGCAAGTTTGAAACCAGCCTGGGCTTCAAAGTGAGCTCAAATCTAGCCTGAACTGCATAGAGAGACCCTGTCTGAAAAAGACAATGTGATAGGGATCCAAGACTGGGCGTGGTGGTGCGCACCTGTAATCCCAGCACTTGGGAGGCTGGAAACAGGCTGATCTAGTAGTGAAACCCTGAACACCCTGCAGACCCTTCCCTAAAATACAAAAAAAAAAAAAAAAGTGCTAGGGATCTAACCCAGGGTCTCACACATGCAGAAGCCCTGCCACTGAGCCTGCACCCAGCCCATCGTTGCAGTGTTTTTTCTGAGAGCCCTTTGCTTTAATGGTGCTCACTGGCGCCGCGTTTGGGCAGAGTCAGATGCCGCCTGAAGCATTGATCACCTGCCTGCTCCTGGGCCTGGCCAGCTGTGGTAGTTTCGCTGCTCTCAGATCTCTGCAAGGTTTTCACCTTTGCCTGTGGCACTCTTCCGGAGTGTTCGCTCAGTAGATGTTGTCGTGAACAGTACTTGCAGCTGAGGCACTGGGAATGCAACAAACACAGGCCCTGCCCTCTAGGAAGCTCCAGAGGAAATTCAGAGGCAGAGAGAATGAGAATCATACATACAAATCATATAAAATAGCCGCTGTTCTGAACTAGGACTGTGTCTCAATTCTATGTGGCATTTGATTTTAATTTTAAAAAACTACTTAGTTGGTGGCACACACCTGTAATCCCAGCTACTCAGAAGGTTGAGGCAGGAGCATTACAAACTGCCAAACTGGGCAATTGAGTGAGACCTGTCTCAAAAACAGGGCAAGGGAGGGCCGGGGAGATGGCTCAGTGGAATAAGCGCTTCCCTGGCAAGCGCAAGGGCCTGAGTTCAATCCCCAGGGCAAGGGGTGTAGCTCCGTGGTACAGCGCCCCTGGCTCCAATCCCAAGAGTTCTGAAGAAAAAAGTTCTTTCATTTTATTTTATTTTGTTTATTTTTTTTAAAGTTCACTTTGTTTTACCTTTATTCCCATTGATCTTTTTTTTTTTTTGGTAACATTTATTTATTGTGTGTGTGTGTGTGTGGCCAGCTCAGCCCACCAGGGGGCGCAGCTGGCTGGCATGTGGTGCTGGGGGATTGAACTGCGGTCCCTGTGCTTTGCCAAGCTTGTTCCAAGTAGGTGCTTTAGACAAAAGAGCCATCTCTCCAGCCCCAGTTCTTTCATTTTAAAAGTCACGTGGTGATGTCTACATATGACCCTGGCAGGGTGCAGAAAAGGTGGGACGCTGGCCTTGTGGTCATAGAGCAGGAATGGATATCAAGCCGGCTTTGTGGAGAAAATGGCTTTTGGATGTAGCTTTGGTGGCCGAGGCCGGAGCGGCTCTGAGGAAACAAAGAGCCCCAGGCTGCTCTGAGGCCTCAGAGAGCTCCCCCTGCCGCCCTGTGTGGAAATAGCACTGCTCTGTCTAGCTGTGGGGTTTTCTCTTTTTTTTGTCTTTTGAGATAGGGTCTCACTATGCACTTCAGACTGGCCTTGAACTCACTTTGTAGCCAGGTTGGTCTTGAACTGGCAGTGATTCCCCTGCCTCAGCCTCCCAAGTGCTGGTATTACAGGCATGGACCCCCACACCCAGCTTTGTCTTGGTCTTGTCACGCACCTTGCCAGGGCTGATCGCCAAGCCTGCTGTGTCTTGGGACTGGAAAAGCCCTACCTAGACACAAGGGCTTTGTGTCAAAGTCACAGTGTGTGAGGAACCTGCTGCCCACTTGTGCCCCACCACTGTTGTTTAGGCACTGTCCCCTATTGGGTTAGAGGGCACAGATTGCTGCAGCAGCGCTCCAAAAGCACTTCTGAGCCACAGCCCTTCAGAATCAGAGTTGGAAGTGGACGCATGGAGACCTAAGACCCGCACTGCCCTCAGCAGAAGGCCAGGGGGTGCAGGAGTCTGAGGAGGAGGCCAGGCTTAGAGGGCAGCACCCAGGCCACTACCAGCTTTCTGTTTTCTGTTACCTTGAGTCACTGGTGTTGGTGATGTGGCCCCATGTGCCTTGGGCCCAAGTGAACCTGCAGGCACAGGTTCCCTGTCACTCCTGATGTCACCATGCTATCCCTGCCCTCTGCTGACTCCAGACAAAGCAGGGAGGCAGGAGGAGGAACGTGGGGCTACAGCAGCCTGTTTCTGGTGCCATTGCAGATGGTGGAGAGCATGAAGTACCCCTTCCGCCAGGGCATGCGCCTGGAAGTCGTAGACAAGTCCCAGGTGTCACGGACCCGCATGGCTGTGGTGGACACAGTGATTGGAGGTCGCCTGAGGCTCCTCTATGAGGATGGTGATAGTGATGATGATTTCTGGTGTCACATGTGGAGCCCCCTGATCCACCCAGTGGGATGGTCACGGCGTGTTGGCCATGGCATCAAGATGTCAGGTCAGCAGCACCCTGGGCCCAGAGCTCAGGAATGGCAGGGAGGGAGTACCAGCCTGAGGCCCAGGGGGCCGAGTCACCCAGGAGGTACATGGTAGAATCAAGACTTCGTCCTACTGCTTCTGGCTTGGGTGTCATGTAAGGAGGCTTAGGTCTGAGGCTGAGAGGTCCCCCACGGGCTCCATATGATGTCTGGGCCAGACTACATACTGCTAGAGGAGCCACTTTTCCTGGGGTGGCACCAAGGTTCACCTCCCTTCTTTTCCTCCTACCCTCTACCTCTCAAGAGAGGCGAAGTGACATGGCCCATCACCCCACCTTCCGGAAGATCTACTGTGATGCTGTCCCTTACCTGTTCAAGAAGGTGAGGCGTGGCCCATGAGTGCTTTTTCCCCGTACCTGCAACCCGTTCTGGGTCCAGGAGCCTGGTATCTCTCAGGGACTGCCCCTCTGTTCCCAGAACCCTTTGCCACCTGGCCTTCACCAGCTGCCCTGTTCCTTTAAGGTACGTGCTGTCTACACAGAAGGTGGCTGGTTTGAGGAGGGGATGAAGTTGGAGGCCATCGACCCCCTGAACCTGGGGAACATCTGCGTAGCAACCATCTGCAAGGTGGGCCAGGGCCTGGCTCCCACGGCTCCAGCTGGCTTTCCGAGGGGCTCAGCTGCGAGGCATATTTGTGAGGGCCCCGCCTACCTCAGGGCCACAGCCACTAATGAGGCGCCTGTCTGTGGTCCACGCTGTCCTAGGTCCTCCTGGACGGCTACCTGATGATCTGTGTAGATGGGGGACCCTCCACCGACGGCTCTGACTGGTTCTGCTACCACGCCTCCTCCCATGCCATCTTCCCAGCCACCTTCTGCCAGAAGAATGACATTGAGCTCATGCCCCCAAAAGGTGAGCCTGGTGCAGCACAGTGCCCTGGCCTTGCAAAGTGAGGTCATGGGCCAGGGTGCTGGTCATGTAGACCCCTGGCCATGGAGTTCTGAAGGCGTGGGGAAGGTGACAGCCTCTGATGGCCCTTAGACCATAGGTGTAGGTGGTTGGTGAACAGAACTTTGCTTGTGGCTTTGAGCAGTGAAGGGCCTGTACAGCAGGACTGTAGTCCTGGAGCAGGTGCCATGTCACAGAGGAGGAGGGAAGGTGGCTGCCACAGAGATCCCAGGCTGGGTCCCGACCAAGCTGGGCAGTGAGCTACCCTCCCCCAGCCCACTTCCTGTGTCTTCTCTCCTGCATGGAAATTCTCCACTCCTGTAGGGTATGAGAGCCAGACCTTCAACTGGGAGACTTACTTGGAGAAGACCAAATCCAAAGCAGCTCCAGCGAGACTCTTCAATATGGTGAGTGCCCCGGATGGAACCAGGTGCTGTGGTGCTGTGGGGTGGCAGTTCCAGTCCCTCCTTCTGGGGGACTGCAGGGATGTTGTGGCCACAGTGTTGCCGGCCCTCCACACCAGCCTCTTGTCCTCCCAGGACTGCCCCAACCATGGCTTCAAGGTGGGCATGAAGCTGGAGGCCGTGGACCTGATGGAGCCACGTCTCATCTGTGTGGCTACAGTGAAGCGGGTGGTGCACCGGCTGCTCAGCATCCACTTCGACGGCTGGGACAGCGAGTATGACCAGTGGGTGGATTGCGAATCCCCGGACATCTATCCCGTGGGCTGGTGCGAGCTCACCGGCTACCAGCTGCAGCCACCAGTGGCCACAGGTTGGGCTTGCAGCACTCTTCCCCCGTCCCTGGCCTCCCGCCACTTGCATCCCTCTCGTGCTAGCTCAGCTTCTTGGCGTGAAGTTAGAAGCCTCCCACTGCCCTCCACAGTGCCCCCTCCCTGCTCAGGCCTCTCCTCCCTCCTTCCCAGGCCCACAGCACTGCTGCTGCGTCCTCCCCACACCTGCCCACATCTGTCTGTACCTGCCCAGGCCCACCAGCCCCTCCCCCCACACTCTGTTCACCCCCTCTGCCTTCTGTCCTTGTGGCTCCTCCTCATCTCCGCTGCCCCTATCTTTCACCCACAGAACCGACCACACCTCTGAAGGCCAGAGAGGCCACAAAGAAGAAAAAGAAACAGTTTGGGAAAAAAAGTAAGTTGTGTCCCAGGGCAGCCAAAGCAGTGGTGTCCAGGAGCCACTGCTTTCGTGTGTCTCTCCAGGGAGGACCCCTGGGGCTCTGGGCACCCGAGCATGCATAGGGGCTCAGTCTCCCTGGAGATGGTCACACGGTGAGGGAAAGGAGAGAGTGCCACATAATTGCCAAGCAGTGTGGCCCCGGGCACCTGAGGCCAGTGGGCCCTGAGGAAGGGGTCAGAAAGAGACAAGGGCTTCCTGGGCCCCCACTCTCCTCAGGGTGGTGGCACAGGCCCAGGGTGGGGGGACACAGAGAGGGAAGTTGGCAGAGCTAAACTTGGAGCTAGAGTGTGGCACAGGGCACAGAGACCGGCCAGAACCAAAGCTCATGACACTGGGCACAAGGAGGGTGGTATGAGGGTGTGGCCACATCCGGGGAGGCACTGGGATGCACAGGTAGGCACAGGGGGCAAGGTGTAGAGAACCCTGATGGAGGAACTCACTGACATCACGGCGCGTATCTGTCCCAAACTGTCACCTTGTCAGTCTGCCCCACACCCTGCCCAGCAGGCCTTGTGCAGAATGGACCCTAATGCAGCTTCAATTCTGTTTTTATTCCAAGGGAAAAGGATCCCGCCCGCCAAGCCCCGGGCCCTCAGACAGGGCTCCAAGAAGCCCCTGCTGGAGTATGAGCCGAAGGCTGTAGGGAAGGTGGAGTCGGAGCCTGGGCCTGGAGACAGTGAGTCCCCGGGGTCGAGGCAGGGCCGGCCTGCGCTGCGTTTGGAGACCTCTCCTTCCCGACCTGGGCACAGAAGAGAGCGCCGCGGTGGAGGGGGGTCCTTAGCCCCTGGGCCTGCACACCACAGCCGGCAGCCCAGCCGTGCCTCCTCCTCCTCCTCCTGCAGCCGCTGTGCGTGCTGGGGTGGGGACAGGCGCGGTGCCAGCATCTCTGCGTGACCTGCTGGCTGGCTGGGCGTGCCCCGGCCCCCAGCTTCCTCTTCTGCTGCCTTGGGAGGTGAGCAGGGGACAGGAGTGTCCCCCGCTGCCTGCACCTCCTGCTGGCTCTGTCTGTGGGAAACTGGGCCCTCCGGCCACGCACACTCACGCCACTGTCACCCACAGTCATTACCGTGTGTGTGAAGGAGGAGCACCTGGACATGGCCTCGCCCGACAAGGCTGCCAGCCTGGAGCTGCCTCTGCCCGTGGAGAGCATCAAGCAGGAGATGGAGGACTGAGCCCAGGTGCCCGGTGGCAGCACCCCGGGCCAGGGAGCAGAGGGCCCCTCCGGCCCGTCCGTGGAGCTCGAGACGGCTCCAGTGTGAAGTAGCCCTCCTGGGGAGTGGGGCCTGTGCCCGGAGGAGCAGGCTGGGGCTCCGGGGTCCTCCCTCTGCTGCCCCCCACGAGGCCTTGTGACCCAGCTGCCTGAGTGCCCCATGCAGATCTGTGTGACAGCCTCTGGATCCTGTTCTTTTCAAGGAAGCACACTTGCTGCCCACTCTTTTTCCCCAGTGCTAGGGATAGAACCTATAACCCTCAGCTGAGCTACACCCCAGCACTTGTTTACTTTTTTTTTTTTTGGTCAACTTTTTGAGACAGGCTTTTGCTGTGCAACCCAGGCTGCCCTTGAGCTCACTTTGTAGCCCAGGCTGGTCTCAAACTTTCAATGATCCTCCTGCCTCAGCCTCTCAAGTGTCCTGTTTTTACTTTTTGAGACAGAATCTCAGTACATCACAAATTGGCCCTGCGTGGGCTCAGACTTGTACTCCTCCTGCCTCAGCCTCCTGGAGCACTGGGATCACAAGCGTGCAGCACTGCAAACCTAGCTCCGGGTTTACAGCGGGCTCCTCCCCTCCCCACATGCCCAACGCCAGGCAGCACCGGAAGATGCCTGCAAGGGGCTAAGCTGATGCAAAGCAATCCGCTTCCGCCTACGGAAGGCCTCACCTCCTGGGGGTCACAGTGCTGACCCTCGCCCCATGAGGACCCCACCATGGCAGGCAGCTAAGATGCAGTGACCAGGACAGTGGGATTTGCAGACCTGCAAGGTGCCCTTGTCCCTGTGCAGTGGAGTTGCCATTTCCTGCAAGGAGTGGGCGGGGCTTGGAGAGCCTGTGACCTTGGCTTCCACCAGGACCCTGTGACACCAGGTTCCACAGGGTGGTCACAAGGTGGGGCTCCGGCTGGGCCCTGATGTTTCTGTTCCCTCTGGTGAACTAGGGTCAGGTGTGGCCTTGGTGTGGGCCGTGGCCAGTGTTCCCAGAGGCCCTGGCCGGCCTTTGCACCCTCTTGGGCCCCCTCCCTGCTCCTCTAAACTGCGTTCTGCACGCTCACCTCGTGTCTGCTCTTGATTTTGCCCTTCAGTCTGCCCTGAAATCCAGTCTCTCCAGAGCTTCCTGGGTCCCCAGCCTTTCCCTTTCCTCCACGTGTGGCCCAGCAGCTCCTGTCTGTCCTGCGAGGGCTGCCTCTGTGCCCAGCCACCTCAGTGGCCCCTCGAGTCCTTGTGCCAGTGGCTGGCACTCAGCCTGGGCACATGCCTGAGCAGGGACGTGGACATAGCCCTGTGCATCCGATCCACATGGCAGTGCAGTGTCCAGGCCAGCACGGCCTGGTGCACAGAGAAGACCCCGGCTGTGGCAGGCACAGCTCAGAAGCCGAGCACCACTCTCGTGTGCGGGCTGTGCAAGGAAGACACCCGAGTAGACTCCCTGGCCCTGCAGCTGGCTCAGGAGCCCAGCGGAACAGAACGTATCGCCTCGCTTAGCGGGCCAGGGACCCCTGCCTGAAGCGCTCCAGGAAACGCTCTGAGCCGCTCTGCCTTCCCCAAAGAAGGAGCCATCCCTAGAGGTTCTGCAAACACAAGATGCCATGACCAGAGGCCAGCTTCCCGAGCACCTTGTGCAGGGTAGCGCCTGTCTCTTCCTGTGTGCCTGAGGGCCACCTTAAAGTCTGTTAAGTGCAGGGCCAGGGAGATAGCAGATAGCTCAGTAGCATAAGGGCCTGCCTACAAGTGCAAGGTCCGGAGTGCAGTCACTGGTACCACTAAATTAAAGTATTAAGGGCAGATGAGGGCAAAGCAGGGGCGCCAGTCATCACCTCAGGTACCCTGAAACAACTGCATAGTGTGCTATTGTCACGTGCCATTCCCTTCCCCAGTTGCAAGGTCCCCAGAGGCAAGGCCCAATTCTTACCTGTCCCTAGTCCTAGCTCAGGCTTGACGGGAAGTCAGCTTTGCCAAGTGTCTGAAATGGAAAGCACACATAGCTTGAGTTGCTGATGCCAATAGGCACCTGCGTTCACTGGGAAGTCTGGTCCCCGTCAGTGGCCATCACAGCAAGTTGGGCCCAGGCGTCACTTTCCATGCCCCTGCTGTCTTGCTGTGTAGCCTTTGCCTTCTGGTGTGTATGGTGGGGTGGGGTGCGGCTTTGTGTTTATTCAGCTGCTCTAGCTCCTTAGTGGCTTGTCCCCACTATCAGTCCCTGGTGCAGAGGAAGGGGAGGGCAGTTGCTTCCATTCAGTGTCAAATGACAGCAGCGAGACAGCCCAGGTTAGGCCTCATCACCACCAACACAGATTTCCATCCTGTCGACTGCACGGGGTTCCTCCCACTTGATAACACCAAATGATGCTGTAGCAGCAAGGGAGGCTGAGGCAGGTGTTGCCCAGGCCCTCGGCCTGACCCCGCCAGGGTGCAGGGCTGAGGCAGTCCCTGTGCGTCCCCAGCAGGAAACTGCTGCTTTCCCTAAAGCGCGTCTGTGTGCGCCATGGTGCACACCTGTAATCCCAACACTAGGAAACTGCAGGAGGATCAGAAGTTGATCCCAACCTGGGCAACTTAGCAAGAGGGTATCTCAAAGTAGAAGAAAGGTTGTGACCCAGGACTCCAGGGCTGGCACGAGGTGGGATGTTTAGAATGTTCTGAGGGGCCTGGCTCCCACTGAACCCCCATCTTCCTGTAGTCCCACACTGAGCTGGGATGGGCCAGCCCGCCGAGCCTCCACACCTCTCCTGGGGCTGCCAGGTCCTGGCCAGTGCCAGCATCTGCCTGGTCGGTGCCACAGAAGTGTTGCTGGAGACCACATCGCTCCCAGCACCAAAGCCAGCTGGGATGCTTCGGTGGTGATACTTGTCCCCCTCCAGCCTGGGGGGTGTGTTGGAGAGCCCTTCCTCACTTCAGCCTTCCAGAACATGCTTTCAGGCCGAATTATACTTTCCCCTAAGAGATATGCTAGAACCTTCACCCCCAGTAGACTTGAAAATAAACTTGCTACAGCAGTAATGTGGTTAAAATGAGGTCGTTAAACTGGGCCTTGCCTCACTGTGGCCAGTATCCAAAAAGGGGAAATTTGTGCTAGGTATATCTATAACCCTAGCAATTTGGGATGCTGAGGCAGGAGGACTGTTAAGTTTGAGGCCAGCCTGGGCAATTTAGCAAGACCCTGTCTCACCTCACAGAAGGGCTAGGAATGAACCATTGCCTGCGCACTGGGGAAGTGGAGGCAGGAGCTTCACCCTTAGTTTGAGGCCAGCCTGAACCACATCATGAGGCCTGTCGCGATCAGTCAATATATGGGCTAAGGATGCAGCTCAGTGGTAGAGAACCTGCCTCAAATATATTAGATGCTGGGTTTAACCCCCAGCACTGCAGGGGGTGAAAAATGACAGGGGAACCCCACTGACAGATACAGAGGGCAGCTGACATGAAGATCATGTGAAGGCGAGGATTTGGCCAGAAGACACCTCAGGCCACCAAGTGGCTACAAGAATGATCCAGAAAGCATCCTTCCTCTCAGGTTTCACACAGTGACCCCAAACACTTTGATTTCCAACTTCAGGTCTCCTGAGTAGGCAGATAACTGCTGTCCTGTGTCTCCTGGTTTGTGGTGCTTGGTTGCAGCAGCCTCAGGAACTAATCTGAACCCCACCAATGGCGCCAGGCATCTTCAGTCTCCTAAGGAAGTTCCCAAGGGGGGCAGGTACCCCTTCCTGCCTTTGCTCAGTTTCCCCCCGGGGAGGCTCTTTCCTGGGCCAGGTCCTGCACACCCGACTGGGAAGTGCTGAGATTTCAGAACTGTGAGTTCCAGCTGAGTCAGGATGCAGGGATGAAGTGGGGTGCAGCCTGGTCCCCACCTGTGCCCCCAGCAATGTCATGAGGTCAGGATGGGAATGGCTGAGTCAGCAGCAGGCCAGCAGAAACATGATGTCCTTTAAGGACACACTGGGACCAGGGTTCTGTGGCTTAGAGGAAAGGCCACTGTCCCATGGGATGAAGCAGCACATAATCATTTCCTTTGGAGAGGAGCAGGGGACACAGTAGGGTGTGGGCCCTTACTCAGCTCGGGGGCCCTTGAGTGGGAGGAGAAGTCGAAGGCCTGCTCCTCCCTGCCCAGCCCCGCTCCTGGCCAACCTTGCCAGCTCCTCATGGCCTTCCCTTGATCAAGGCCCTCCGGGTCCCTGGCCTGGATGCTGGTGTCCGCTTGGCCTTCCTGGCAGCCCAACCTGGGCAGGCTTCAAAGACAGCAGCTGCAGCCTTCACTCGCTGGCCCCGGGCATTGGGAGGGGTGGCACAAGTGGCCCCAACCCGCAGGTTCAGCCCAGTGAGCCACCTGGGGAGGAAAGAGCTTGGGAAGCACACAGCCTGACCTTCCAGAAGGGAGTAGGGGTGATCGGGAGTTTGGGGACAGCGGGTCTAACAGGGTGCTGCCCAGAGTCCTGGCTCTTAGCTTCTCAGTTATGTGGCTTCTGAGTCACTTCAAGCCTCAGTCCTTTATGAAAAGGGAGGAGGAACAATATCAGGAGCAGGACATGGTGCACATGCCTGTATCCCAAGCCACTCGGGAGGCTGAGGCAGGAAGACTGCAAGGTTAAGCCCAGCCTGGGCAGCTCAACAAGACCCTGTCTCAAAAAATAAAGCAGGGCTTGGCGTTTAGCTCTGGTAGAGCACTTACTTAGTGAGCATAAGAACCTAGGTTCAATCCCTAGCACCATGGTAAAAAGAAAAAAGAGAACAGACCCAACCCTGCAGGGCCTGGCTGGGAGTTGGGTGCTACCTGTGCAGCGGGAGCAGCTGGCAGTCACAGTGGAAGGGGTTGGCACTGAGGTCGATGAGCTCAAGCCCGCTGAGGCTGGGCAGGGGAGGTAGGGCCCGAAGCTGATTCTTCTGCAAGTGCAGGCTCTGGAGGCCTGGACCCAGACCATAGAAGGCCCCAGGGGAAATCTGCAAGGAGGTGCCAGGCCCTGGCGTGAGCTCCTGCCAGGCCTGGGACACCCTGGGCCTGCAGAGGGCAAGCTGGAGAACCCGAGGTGGCCCCGATAGCAAGGGAATTGCTAGGCTGCAAACCCAGGGGGATCTTACATCCAAGTCACCTGGATGCCCAGTTCACAGTTCTTTCTGCTCTGCCTAAGCCCCACCCTAGGTAACACCTGGACCCAAATGCCTCCCTCCTCCATGCCCTACACTGTGCCCTGGGGCACGCCTCTAGCTGTGTGACCCTGTAGTCCACCTGGCCTATCACCCACACCTGAGAGGCCAGGTGGAATACAGGGATGACGTGTTTATCCCAGGGTGCCCATCGGAGTAAGTGCATGCTGTTCGCGGACGGCCTTGTGCTATGTTCCCCGACACACACCAAGTGCCCACCTGCTCCAGGCCACTGCTGTTCAAGAAGAGATGTCGCAGGGACCGTCCCATAGGCCGGAAGATCCCATCAGGCAGGGCCCGGAGCGGGTTCCCAGAGAGCTGCAGCTCCTGCAGGGCGGGCAGCCCCTCCAGCGCCCCCGTGGGCACCTCTCGAAGCCGGTTCCTGTCTAGGTACAGCTTCTCTAGCTCTCGAGCCACCCCCAGCGCCCCGGGAGACACCTGAGCGATGCGGTTTCCGCTCAGGTGCAGCCAGCGCACGGCCCGCACGCCTGCCAGGTCCCCCGGGCCCAGGCGCTCCAGGGCATTGTCCTGCAGGTGCAGGGACACGAGGCTGGGCAGGGTGCGCAGGGCGGCGGCCGGCACCTGCAGGAAGCGGTTACGCTCCAGGTACAAGTAGCCCAGGTGCGGGGCCCCTTGGAGGGCGGCAGCGCTGAGGCCGGAGAGCTGGTTGTCAGAGAGGTAGAGGTAGAGAAGGCGGCCCAGCCCGGCCAGGGCCCCCGCCTCCAGCTCCAAGATGCCACAGTGCTGCAAGTGCAGCGACACCAGGTAGCCCAGACCGGGGAATGCCCCCCGGGGCACCGAGGGGAAGTGGTTGTGCCTCAGGTCCAGCAGCTGGGTGTCATTGGGGAAGCCGCGGGGCACCGCCTGCAGCCCGCGGCCTTCGCAGCTGCTGTGCCGGGAGCCCGGGGCGCACACGCAGGCCCGCGGGCAGGGTGCGGCCGCAGCCTCGGGCTCCGAG
>NW_004524732.1:5754267-5761509 GCF_000260255.1 Octodon degus
CCGAGCGCACGCGTGCCCGCGCCAGCCACTCGAGCAGAGGCCGCGCCTGGCAGCCGCACCACAGCGGGTTGCCCTGCAGCCGCAGGCGGCGCAGCTGGCCCGGGCCCTGCAGCGGGGGCAGCGCGTCCAGCTGGTTCCCGCGGAGGTCGAGCGTGTGCAGGCGCGGGCAGCGCGCGAAGGCCCGGGGGCCCAGCGCCTGCAGTGCCCCGTGGTCCAGCGCCAGCTCCCGCAGGCCGGGCAACGCCAGCCCGTCCTCCTCCCCCGCGTAGGTGAGCGGGTTGTGGCCCAGCTCCAGGCGGGCCAGGCCGGGCACCTGGGACAGCGCAGCCCCGGGCAGCGCCTGGAGCTCGTTGTGCTGCAGGCTGAGGCGGCGCAGCGCGGGCAGGCCGGCCAGGGCCTCGGGGGCCAGCACGCTGAGCGCGTTGTGCGCCAGCTGCAGCCAGCGCGCGCGCAGCAGCCCCTGGAAGGCCATGGCCGGCAGGTAGACCAGCGCGTTGTGCGCCAGGTTCAGCGTGGCCAGCGCGCCCAGCGCCCCGAAGGCGCCGGGCCGCAGCTCCTCCAGCGCGTTCCGCTCCAGCTCCAGGCGCCGCAGCGAGCCCAGCCCGTCCAGCGCCTCCTGGGGCAGCGTGCGCAGGCGGTTGGACGCCAGGTTGAGGAGCAGCAGGCGGCCCAGGCCCCGGAAGGCGCCCTCCGCCACCTGCTCCACCTGGCAGTTCCGCAGGTCCAGATGTGTGAGGTGCGGCAGGTCGCGGAAGGCCGCCGCGGGGATCAGCCTCAGAGCGTTGCCCTGCAGGTCCAGCCTCTGGGTGAGCTGGGCGAGAGGAAGGGGAGGCTGAGCCAGGAAGTGGCCCCCTCTTCCCCATGCCTTCTTCTTGAAGCTTCACACACACACACACACACACACACACACACACGGTGGCACTTGTCACATTGCTTTGTCACTACTCCTTGCTTTCTCTCCACCTCTACCTCTAACTCTATAGGACAAAGACAACATCCCACCCTGCTACCTCAGTTCTCTGCAAAAGGATCTGTACTAAAATTAGTATTTAACTGTAGGTCATCTGTTTATTCCAGTCACACAGTCACACAACAGGATTTATTTTTCTGAGGCAAAGCCTCAAGCTAAGGATGATCCTCCTGTCTCAGCCTCCCAAGTGCACCACCATGTCCAGCCCCTTGACTATTATTCTGCCCATTTTACAGATGTGAAGACTGAGTTCAGGGCTTGGGGAGACAGCTCAGTGGAATAAGTGCTTGTCAGGGAAGCACAAGATCCTGAGTTCGATCCCTAGTACCACCAAAAACAAGCAAACAAACTGAGTTCAAAGGGAATTGATTTGTGGGCTGGCCTTGCCAGACAGCAATATCTACTGCCCAGCCCAGCATCCTCCTGCAGTCCCGCAAAATCACACTGCCGGCCTCTGCCCATGCGCCTGCCCCACTGACCTCTGGTATGGTGCTGGGCACCTCAGTGAGGTTCTGGTGCTGACAGGAAACGTGCCGCCTGGCATTGTCACAGATGCAGGGCTGTGGGCAGCGCTGGGCAGCTGCATGCCAAGCTGGGCCCAACAGGAGCAGCAGCAGCGGCGGCAGCACCAAGGAGACGTGGGTGGAGCTCTGGGCCCTAGAGAGGAAGGGCCAGCTGGCAGCCCCCATCTCGCCCCTCCCCCAACCCAGCCTTTGCGCCCGCCCACCGCAGTGGCATGCGGCTGAGCCTGTCCCTTCTTGCTGTCCGCTGGAGCTGCTGTTACCGAACATTTCACACTGGAGGAAACGGAGGCTCACAAATTCACACAGTGAGTCCCTTTTTTTTTTTTCTTTTGTACTGAAAATTGAAGCCCAGGCCCTCACACGGAGCTACATTCCTGGGCTCTTATAGATTTTTTATTTTGAGACAGGGTCTCGCTAAATCACTAGATTGCCTACTCTGACTTCAAGCTTGTGATACTCCTTTTTTTTTTTTTTGGCAGAACCGGGGATTGAGCTCAGGGCCTTGCACTTGCCAGGGAAGCGCTTATTCCACTGAGCCGTCTCCCCAGCCCAAGCTTGTGATAGTCCTGCCTCAGCCTCCCAAGTAGTTTCCATGACAGGCAGATGCCACCACACCCAGCTTGCCCCTCTCCTCTTAGGGACAGCTACAGTTCCTGTGGCTCTCCTGCCCCTCTCTGCTTACTATCCGAGCTGCAGTCCTCTGGCAGGCGTGACTGCACGGAATCCCAGGCCCACACTGAATCTGCTCCAGGTCTTCTGGGGCAGCCCTCTCCTGTCAGCCATGAGTATGAATTGTGTCACTGTCACTGCAAGGGTGCAGAAGAGCACCCTCCTTGACACCCATGTGACCTCGATCACCAGCCCGCTTTTCTGTTCCTAATCATGTTGCACAGCCTCGGTGGCCCTTTCCTGTCACCTGGCTGCCCCTCCACCTTCCGGCTCAGGACTGTCACTGTCCCTGTTGTCAGAGTGCCAAGATCCACCCATCTCGGTGCTGGTGGCCCGTAGTCAGTGCAGGCCAGGGATGGACCCGATAAAGTGGGTCACTGAGGGATCAAGGGGCTGCTGAGCCTCAACAAGGCCTAGGGCCCCGGGAGTAGGGTCCCACAAGGTCCTGTAGTCCCTGTTCAGAGACCTCTCGGAGGCCCAGAGAAGAGTAAGATTTGCCAGCACAGCACAACCGCCCTAAGATCCCTTGTCCCGGGCAGCCCCAGGACTCACCACTCCATGGCGCCGGGAGGAACGGCCAGGCGAGCCCAGAGGCGCAGCACAAGGAAAGGCCGCGATGGTCCCCGCCCGGAGGCCTACAGGAGACGGGTGCCCCCCTCCTTGGCCCACAGGCCCGGCACAGGGACGGGGCTGAATGGGAGGCATTGTCGCCACCTAGGCCCGGGTGAACCGGGGCTTCCGCAGGCTGTGGGCAGGGGTGGGGGCAGCGGCTGCAGTTCCAGGGCCTCCTGCCCGGCATAGGCCCCTGGCACAGGGCCCAGGACTGAGTCCCCAGGCCATGTAGTGGAGAGGGGCCGAGAGGGGCCAGCCTGTGGGTCCCTGGCACTGGACTCCCTTGGCAGGCTCTGAGGGACCCTAGGCAGGCTGCACCTCCATGAGCCTTTCCAGTCCTCTGCAAAACATTTAATGTTAAAAGCTTGCTCTCCAGGGAGCAGGAGGGGTGAGTTAGGCAGCTAGTAGTAGGGGAGGATGGTTAACCCCTTCCTTTCTTTTTCTTTCTTTTTTTTTTTTTTGCGGAACCTGGGATTGAACTCAGGCCCTTGCGCTTGCCAGGGAAGCGCTTATTCCACTGAGCCATCTCCCCGGCCCCAACCCCTTCCTTTCTGAATGCACTTGCCTATGTTCAGTGGGATACTGCAAGTACAACTGCAAAGTTGATGTAGTTTATAACATCAATTCTTGGGAGTTAGCCAAATCCAGGCCTCTGAGCCATACCTGTTCCTTTTGACTGTTATATAGTATTCCATTGTATGAATCCATCAAACTTACCTATCCATTCATCTTGGATCTGATTTACTTCACTTATTTCGCTATTACAGTGTTGCAAAGTATATCAGAATACAGATCTTCCCAGGCATACATACACTTTCAAAATGAAAGGAAGCCAGGTGTAGTGGTGCACACCTGTAATTTCAGCATGTGGGAAACTGCGCCAGGAGGATAGTGAATTCAAGCCCAGCCTGAGCAACTCAGTGTTTTACTAAGACCTGTCTCAAACTAAAAAGTAGGGCCGGGGCTGGTGAGATGGCTCAGTGGTCTAAAGCACCTACTTATACTTAGAACAAGCTTAGCAAAGCACAGGGACCGCGGTTGAATCCCCCAGCACCACATGCCAGCCAGCCCCGCCCCCTGGTGGGCTGAGCTGGCCACACACACACACACACACACACAATAAATAAAATTTAAAAAATAAAATAAAATAAAAAGTAGGGCTGGGCAAATGGCTCAGCGGCTTAAGCACCTGCCTGGCAAGCACAAGGTCCTGAGTTGAATCCCCTGTACCAAATTAATTACTTAAAATCATAAAAGGACTGAAAAAGCGGCCTTGGCTGCCAGCAGGAGGCCATTTGGAAAGGTCCTGCTTCGTGTGTTTGCAGCTATTTCTGCTGTGAGATGGGAGCGGTGAAACTGCTGCTAGCCTAGAACAGAGAAATGGAAAGGAAAGAAGAGAAAGGGTACCCCCAGACCACAGCAAAGACTTCTGTATCCTGATTTTTTCAGACCCAGGCTTGTGATGAAGTTGTATGTTTAATTTTATTTATGTGTGTGTGTGTGTGTGTGTGTGTGTGTGTGTGGCCAGCTCAGCCCACCAGGGGGCGGGGCTGGCTGGCATGTGGTGCTGGGGGATTGAACCGCGGTCCCTGTGCTTTGCTAAGCTTGTTCTAAGTAGGTGCTTTAGACCACTGAGCCATCTCACCAGCACCGAAATTGTATGTTTATAATTCAGTTTGTTTCGGGCTCGTTTCACAGTTACGGGCTCATGCTTGCTAGGCAAGGGTTCTACCACTGTGGATTTTTGAAAAACCATACTTTCACATACACTTTCCCTCAGCACACTGCATACCAGAGTGAGGCAGTGCATTCGGGGGAAGGTGGCCAGAGAGGCCAGCCCTCGGCAGAGGGCCGCAGCGTGCACTCAGTCACATCTGACGTTGCTCAGCAGTCTGACGTTCATTCAGGTGTTAAGGCATACTTGGCCTTTTATTCATTTAGTACAGGATCTACAGGGTCTCACTACACAGCTCAGACCCTTGATCCTCCGTTTTCAGCCTGCCAAGCGCTGGGACGACAGGCGCCCCACCTCGCCCGGTCTCAGTGCGCCCTGGGGGCGGGGCCGCACAGCACGCTGGGGATGAGCCCCAGGCCCTGTACCTGCGTAAGCAGGCGCGTTAGTCTGCTGAGCTATCTGGCCGGGGACCTGTTTCTGTTTTGGTGCCGGGAATCAACTTCAAGACCTAGAACTTGTGCCGGGCAAATAGCTCTGCGGATTAAAGCGCTTGCAACAGGCGCAGGGGTGGGAGGTTCAATCCCTGGGCCTGCAGTGCCGAGCCTGCCCCCAGGGTGTGCTGAGATAGCAATTGAGACTGAGCGTGGTGGCACGCGCCTGTAATCCCAGCTCTTGGAGACTGTAAACAGGCAGATCACTATGAGTCCAATCTAGTAGTGAGACCCTAAACACCCTGTGGACCCTTCCCCAAAATTAAAAAAAAAAGATGTAGAACTTGCCAGGTAGGCGCTGTGCTGCTGAGCTGTATCCCCAGCCCAAGGCATAGTTTTAATCCATTCATTTTCATTTTTTAAGTAACATGCTAGCATTCTATCCCATGATATACCATAACAGTAGCCTGGGACACAAGAGGAAGAACAATTTGCTCCAGTTACAGAGATCTCATTGGTTTAAAGATATAGGCAGGAGATTAAAATCGAATAAAGTAGGGGTGGTGGAGGAGGCCTGTAATTCCAGCTCTCAGCTGGCTGAGACAGGAGGACTTTTAGCTCAAGGTTACTGGCAGGTGAAACTGTTTCAAAAAAAAGAGAAAGCAGGGAGTGGTAAGGGAAGGGAAGGTTACTGATGAAAATTAAAAACAGAAACAAAGGGGCCAGGGGCTGGTGAGATGGCTCAGTGGTCTAAAGCACCTACTTAGAACAAGCTTAGCTAAAGCACAGGGACCGCGGTTCAATCCCCCAGCACCACATGCCAGCCAGCCCCGCCCCCTGGTGGGCTGAGCTGGCCACACACACACACACACACACACACACACACACACACACACACACAAATAAATAAAATTTTAAAAAAAAATTAAAAAAAAAAAGAAAGAAACAAAGGGGCCAGGGAGATGGCTCAGTAGAATAAGCACTTCCCTGGCAAGTGCAAGAGCCTGAGTTCAGTCCCTGGTGGTGGTGGTGGAGGGGGAGACAGAAACAAGGGCTGGGGAGACAGCTCAGGGGCATAGGTGCCTGCCTGGCACGCACAAGATCCTGAGCTCAATCCCTAGTACTGCAAAAAATAGAAAAAAAGAAAAAAAAAAAAAAAAAACCACTGAAAGGAAGCAACTGGAGGTTGGTCTAGGTGTGGATGTGCGTGTTGTTGAACACTCCAGCGCACGCTGGGCAAGCACTCAACCACTGGAATCCATTATTACCTTTTTAAGCTTGGAGACAAGATCTTACCGTCTTGCCACACTGACCTTGAACTTATGACCCTCCTGCCTTGGGCTCCCACGCAGCTGGGGTCACAGGCATCCACCTCCACACCCACCTTGGTCTGTTTTTATCACCATCCCAGCTGCCACGCGTCGCAATGTCCCTGCTGCCCTCGTGCTATCCTACGGTACCTCAGTCACTTCTGGGGGAGGGGAGATACTCGGGCGGCTTCCGCCATGTGGTTATTGAAGAGGTGCTGCTTCGAGGGCGCAGCTTTCTGCGGCGAGGTGCAAGGAGAGGAACTGCTGCTAGTCTAACACACGAGCGCTCAGCTGCAGCGGATGCTGTTTCCTGCGTGGCTGCTTTAATTTACACACTCCTGCCCTAAGATTTCTCTTGTTCCACAGCCATGCCAGCTCTTGGTACTGTTAGTCTCCACATTTTAGCCATGATGCTGAGGGTAAAATGGTATCTATCATGTTGGGATTTTACTTTCTTGGCCAACTAAGCCTGGGGTTAGTTTTTTTTTGTGTGTGTAAAGTGTCAAGATCATTTACTATTTATGTTTTTGCATCAGTGGGGACTGAACACATCCTAGACAAACGCTCCACTGAACTACATCCCCAGCCCCTTATAAAATTTTTTTTTGGTGGGGGGAGATAGCTCAGTAGCATAAGTGCCTGCCCAGCAAGCACAAGGTCCCAAGTTCAATCCCCAGTTAATAAATAAATAAATAAATAAATAGTCTCTGAATCCCCCAGGCTGAGCTCAAACTTGTTTTCCTGCCTCAGCTTCCCAGAGTGTTGGGATGACAGGTATCTCTTTCCTTTTTTTGGCGGAACAGGGGATTGAACTCAAGCCCTTCCGCTTGCCAGGGAAGCACTTATTCCACTGAGCCATCTCCCCAGCCCCTCAGGTGTGTATCACTATAGCTGGCTTCTACTCAGCTTCTGTGTATTTGCCTGTTCTAAATACTCCAACTTGATCCATAGTATTTGCCCTCAATTCAAATAACAGTGTTTTCTTTTTTTTTTTTTTTAATTTTTTTAACATTTATTTATTTATTTGTGTGTGTGTGTGTGTGTGTGTGTG
>NW_004524732.1:5762229-5776442 GCF_000260255.1 Octodon degus
AGCTTGTTCTAAGTAGGTGCTTTAGACCACTGAGCCATCTCACCAGCCCAGTACTAATACAATTTGATTGGAAAAAGCTACCAGGCATGCAGGGGGTCGCGATGCAAGCTTATAACCCAGAATTTAGGAGGCTGAGGCAGGAAGTTCGTCACAAGTTCAAGGCCAGCCTGCGCTACACAGTGAATTCAAGACCCAGTAATTCAATACTCTGCATGCCTGTAATCCTGTGCACACCTGTAATCCAGCACTCTGGGAGGTTGAGACAGAAAGATTACGAGTTCAAACCCAGCCTGGGCAATTTAGTAACCCAGCCAGTCATCTCCAAATTTTAAGGGCTGGGGCCAGGGAGATAGCTCAGTAGAATAAGCGCCTGCCTAGCACCGCAAGGGCCAGAGTTCAATCCTCGGTTCAAAAATTTTAAGAGCTATGGGTGTAGCTGTCTGAAGGCCCTTGGTTCAGTCCAGGGGAAGTGGTGAACGGGCACTTTGTGCCTGGTTCTCCATCTTTTTTTTTTTTTTGCGGAACCAGGGATTGAACTCAGGCCCTTGCGCTTGCCAGGAAGCACTTATTTCACTGAGCCATCTCCCTGGCCCCAAAGGCAGAAGGATTTTTTTTACTCCAAATGCCTTCAGGGCGGGTTTGGCTGGCTTCAGTTGTGGTTATGGAACCACAGCCACCTGAGCCTGACAGCTCTGGGGAAGCAGCCACTTAAAGAACAGAGCTAGGGCCAGGGCCCCTGTTCTCCATCTTGAGAAAAACTTTTTTACCATTATCAATGTTAACTGTGGGCTTTTCCTGCATGGCCTTTACTATGCTGAGCTAATGTCTTTCTAGTCCTGTTTCGTCATGAGGATGCGGAGCTTCCACGTGCCCCTCACGTCTGTTGAGATGACGACATGCCACGACCCTCCCCCCGTTCTGATAGGGTGGTCCTTCCACGAGCCAGCATGCTGCATCACCCTTGCTAGCACCCAAAGGACAAATCGCACTGGTCACTGCGTGTGGAGGAGCACACGCACACACCTTGGCTTGGAACCTCAAGTCGCATTCTCTTCTGCTGCCTCACTGTATCCGCAGCTGCAGCAATGCATTTTTTTCTTTACAACATTGCATTAAGCAGCTTTACTTCTACCTGTCACTTTGATCTTTGCCCATGTCACAAAAGCCCGTGTTTAGAGGGGTTGGGGGTTTCTCGAAGGTGACCACCTCAGTGGACTCCTGGGGGAGTTCACGGCCGAGCGTGGCAGGCCTTCCCAGGTGGGAGTTTAGGTACCTGAGACCCTTCCGATGCAGTTGTGGTCCCTGCCTAAGCTGGAGCTTGGTGTACTGGGGTCCCAAAGGTGGCCTCAGCAAGCAGCCGTCTCGGCCCCCGCCCATGCTCAAGGCTGCCCAGCTGGGCTGAAAAGGGCCTTGGGCACTTGGCACCCTGCATTTTGGAGAGCACTGTGCCCTCTCCTAAGGGTGCAGAGCTGGGCACAGAGGGCCTGCAGGAGTGGCATGAGACCCCGTTCCCACTCGTGGGAAGGATGCCGAGTAGAGGCCCCTGGGCACCATCCTGGCTAAGCATCAGGGAACTCCTTGGTTCTCGGGACACTTCAGGGTTTCCTTGCCTCACTGCCTGCTGTCCTCACACAGGGCTACAAGTAGTTTTGGTTTTTTAGATAGGGTTTCACCACGTCACTAAGTTTCCTGTGGTGAGCACAATCTTGCAATCCACCTGCCTCAGCCTCCCAGCCTGGTAAGAAATCTTGAGTGAAAAAAAAAAAATCTTGAGTGAAAAACATTGGTGGGGTCTGTCCTTGGTGTTCCCGCCTCCCCAGAGGTGTTCGCTGTGTAACAAAGAAGGTGCTGTCAGCAGGTCCTCCTACTTGTGCTGATAGGATGAGGGACCCTGGGACGTGGGGCTTTCCCAGGCAGGACCCACTCTGTAAAGCGACTTTGCCAGCCCCGGGTTCCTGACTGCAATCAGCAAGGCCTGCAATGATTCTGGGCAGTGTCCAGCCCAGCCGCAGTACAGATGAAGGGGCCACAAGGGGCCAAAGAGTCACAGCCCAAGGGAGGTGACTGGATTGCAGGCCAGAGTCAGGACGGGCCCTGCACAAGGCTGGCCCCAGGCTCCTGCCGGACTGAGGTGGGACCCACATAGTATGTCCAGAATGATGCCACTTGGGCAAGAGAATTTTCTCAGTCTCCTCAGCTGCCACAGGTGACTTTATTTGTGAAGCTTCTAGGCACAGCCCAGACACGCAGAGAGCACACTGTAAGCACAAGGCGGTCACGGCACTGCCAGGCCTGACCTACTCTCCCTGCCCTGGTGATCCTAGGAGAGCAGCCCCAGATGAAGCACTGGCATCAGAGTTCTAACTCCTCCTCCCTGGGCAGAGCGGCCCCTCTGGCTCAGCCCCACCGTTCCTGGACCGGCTGGTATCACCGCTGGTGGCTCTTCTGGTCCACCTGAGCAGGGGCTGGGGGCCTGGCCTCTGAGCCATCCCCACCTGCAGCCTCTGCTCCATAGGCCGCTCAGTTCACATGACAGCTCGAACAGTGGAGGCAGCAACTGCTGCAGGCCTAGGCCAGGTGGAATACAGCCCAATGTGACACAGACAGCAGAGCACGTGAGAGCATGTCCCAGGCCTTGGCACAGCCTGGGAGGCAAAAGGACAGCAGGGCAGGGGACAGCTGCACCAAGGAGCGCAGAGCACCCCCAGGTGGTGCTGAGTCTTTAATGGCAAAGCGGCCTGCAGCCCATGGCTGGGGCTAGCGCTCCGCAACAGACCAGGGCCAGGGAGACGTGAAAAACCCCATCCTGATGCAGGGCGCACGTACCGCACCGACATACGCACTGGACCACACGACACAACACCAAGACCCTCCCTGCCTGTCAGTCCTGTCCTGGGGACACAAGGGCTGCAGCGCAGATCTTCCTGGCCCCCATTCCTAGGGTGGGTCGGGGACAGAAGAGGCGGCCAGAAGGCTACACCTTGTAAAGCGTCTGCAGCAGGCTGTGGCGGGCAAAGGAGCAGGACTCCAGGGCGCCGTTGGGCCTGCAGGGAAAAGCAGAACATGAGAGGCAGACACTGGGGGTGGCAGAGGGATCTGTTGCCCAGGTGGGGACTCAGAGCTGTCCTTTTCACCAGGACTTGAGAGACATGAGCCCCTTGGCCCAGCCCAACAGCCCAGCAGAGACTCCAGCCCAGCCAACAGGGGGCGCAACGAGGCCACACTCACTTGGTGATGAAGGCCAGCAGCAGGGGTGCAAGGGCCTTGGGAAAGTAGTCCTGCTGCACCACGTGGTTCAGCGCCATCAGGGGGCCATAGAGGTTGGTGATAGCCTTGATCTTGTCTTCACTCTGCAAGGGGAATACTGAGAAGCTGGGGGGACCCCAGGTGCCCTTGTTCCCTATCACAGACACAGTTCAACTCCATGACGGGGCCCAGCCCAGAGGACCCTGGCCCTGGGACACACTGCCTCACCTTGAGCAGGCCCATGTGGACCAGCAGGCTGGTGAGGAAGGCATTGGCGTTGAAGGCTGAGGAGCTGAAGGCCTTCCTCATGAGGGCATCTGCGACACAAGCACAGGGTAGCAGGGTGAGAGACAGGAGAGGTGTCATGGGCCAGAGACTCCCAGAGTCCTCCTCACACACAAGCCTGGCCACTTACCTGTTCTAACCAAACAGGGACACGAGAGGGATGGCAGGGACAGAGGCGCCAGGGTGAGGGCAGCTGGCACCAGGGAGCAGAAACTTGTCCCCCATCTTAGCCTCACAGGTGAAACAATGTGGGGACAACACTCCCGGGCTACCACACATGGGGTGGAAGACCCAGTGAGGAGAGGGACAGCGTGCTTACTCTAGAGAACAAACAGCAGACCTCAGAATACTCAGCCTGGGTTTCCACTGAAGCCCCCATTCTATCCCTGCCACTCTTGGAGCTCAAATCCAGGAAGGAGCACCGCGTGTCACTGTTCCTCTCTCCTTTGCCATGAGCAATGTCCTTACTCATGAGGCCCTTCCTCCTCTCTGCCCACCTCTGGGCTCAAACTGATGGTGACAAGGTGGAAGAGGACACTCAGAGAATGGGGCCAGCACCACAGATCGCCAAAGCCAGAAAATGAAGTGGGCTCCTCTGTGCTCCTCTGTGCCAGGCCTGCCTGCAGCTGTGGACATGGGAGCTGCACACCTCTCCCAGACAGGAAGCGTGCACGGGGTCTTGGGGATGTTCACGGCCTCCTAGGTAGGCAGGGTCTCACCCAGCCACAGGGCTTTGGGAAAGGCCTCAGTTTCTCCAGCTGTGGATACTGGAGAGTGCTCAGCACACTCCTCTGGAGGACCACGGCAAGAGCCCGACAGAATGGCTCAAAGGGTTCTGTCGCAGAGGGTTCCGGACACCATCCATCAACATCCCCTGTGGGGTGTCTACCCTGGCCCACATTACCTACTGCATCCTGCACTGCTGTCCTCACTGTGGCCTCGTCCTTGAACACTGACGACACCTTCAGGAAGGCTGAGACCACCTTCTCCGGATCAGATGTGTCAGTCTGAAGACATGAGAGACAATGGCAGGTCACCAAGGTCAGAGCCCAGGACTCTGGCATGTGGTGAACAGAAGTCTAAATTCTGCTTCTGACCAGAAGAGGTCTGGAGAGGGGGGAAGACCACAGGACCCGATGGGCAGGATGCAGGCAGTCCCTCCAGCCGGCTCCCATCTGACCTACAGCATGTGGGCCGCTGGGAGCAGGTGGCTGGACGGAGAAATCACACAGAAGGCAGACACCGTCCACCTGCGAGGAAGCCAGAGCTACTTCTACTTCTCTAGTAATGGGGGCAACAGGGAAAAACGGAAACTGCCAGGCAGAGTGGCTTGCTCTGAAGTGACAGACACACTCACTGGAATAAAAAAGAATGAGAGCGGGGCTGGGGAGATGGCTCAGTGGTCTAAAGCACCTACTTAGAACAAGCTTAGCAAAGCACAGGGACCGCGGTTCAATCCCCCAGCACCACATGCCAGCCAGCCCTGCCCCCTGGTGGGCTGAGCTGGCCACACACACACACACACACACACACACACACACACACACACACACACACACACACAAAAAAAAAAAAAAAACTTTAAAAAAAAAAAAAAAAAGAATGAGCGCTCTACCTAGAGGAAACTGTGGAATGCTGTGACACGAAGCTTGCATTAGCTGAGTATGCTTTTGCACACCTGTAATCTCCCAGTACTCTTTGAGGCTGAGGAAGGATTAGAGGTTCTACCCCAGCCTGGGCAACTTAGTGAAACCCTGTCTCGAAAAAATGATTTAGTTATTTATTTGGTACCAGGGACAGAACTCACGACCTTGCACTTGCCAGGCAAGCACTTATGCCACTGAGCTATCTTCCTGGCCCTCAAAATTAAAAAAAAAAAAAAAAAAAGAGCTGAGATATTCAGTGTGAAGGCCCTGGGTTCAATCCCAAGATTATACTAAAGTACAGTGCGTGACACAAACAGACACTCACAAATCACCTCAGAACAAAGCAACGACCAACCAAGCAGTGAGGCTGGAGCAAGGGCAGTTTCCACTGGGTACACATGGGGCCAGGCAGCTGCTGACCACACAGAAGCCCAGGGATACACTGGGCACCTGGGTGTGAATCCCTGTGGTGAGGTTGCGGCGGGCAGGCTGCCCTTACTGCAGGCAGGGGGCTCACAGATATCCTGCACATGCTTATCTGTGTGTATGCACTTTTTGTTTTGTGTGTACGTGTGTCTGGCTGGCTGGCTGGCTCGGCCCACACTGTGGGCAGGGCTGGCATGACATGTGGTGCCAGGGGATCAAACCACGGTCCCTGCACTTGCCTATGCAGGCACTTTAGACCGATGAGCTATCTCGCCAACCCTCTTTCCTCCTTGCGCTTGCCAGAGAAGTGCTTATTCTACTGAGCCATCTCCCCAGCCCCTACCTGTTTGTTTCTTGAGACAGGATCTTGCTCAGTAGTCCAGGCTGGCCTTGAACTTGGGGTGATCCTCCTGCCTCAGCCTCCCAAATCTGGGATTATAGGAGTGTGCCACTATGCCTGACTATATGCCTGCATTTAAAAGTTTAAAAGAACCAAGGGCCAGGCCCCTAGGTAACAGCAACCCCTCCCCTCTCCCTGTGCTCCACTGTCCCGTCTCTGTGGAGGACTCTCACCTGCTGGGCTATCAGCACTGAGCTTTTGGGCCCAAGGCGCAGCAGCTTCTCAGGGGAGGGGAAGGCCAGGAAAGTGGAGACATCGGCGGGCAGTGGGGACGACAGTGACGGAGCCGGCTCCTGAAACAGGTGATATAAGGTGGTGGGGATTGGGGGGGGGTGCTCCACAGATTCCCAGCTCTGGAACACCCACCTTCACTCTAGGCAGGCCTGGGCTAAGGTCTGAACTGTCCACCACTCCACACTGCTCCTCTAGGTGGATCCCTGTGGGGCCATGCAAGGCCCCAGAAATGACTCAGGAGAGGCCACTAGGAACGGGAGTGCAGCCGGGGTCAGAGCTGCAGTGGACACTGAGGGCCGGGCCAGCTGCCTGAGACCACTCGTCACCACGATGCTTGCAGAACCCTGGAAAGCACCCAACTCACCCGGGGCCAGGTGCTCCTGGCCTTCCCAAAGCTCCCTGGAGCTTCCTTTGGGAATTTTGAAGGAACACAAATGAACAGCTTAGGAGTGGCAGTCCAATGCCACCAGGGCCTGACAAGGGACACCAAGGGTGTGCCACAGTCCCAGCTACAATCTCTAGAGCACAAGGCCCTGAAGGAATACCAAAATAATTCACTGCTGGGTGAGAAAAAAACACCTATTTTTATACTGATACTCATATAAAAGTAGAGTGCAGAGCCAGATGTGATGGTACATGCCTGGCATCCCATAGCTGGAAGCCTGAGGCAGGAGGATCAGTGAGTTTGAGGCTAACCTGAACTATAAAGTGAGACCCCAAAACCTAAATAAATGAAAAGCACTGTAGCCCCAGCAGTGACAGGAACTTACTCCAGGGCTGGAGTTCAGAATCTTCCTTGAGGGCGTGGCTGGTTCCTCTTCCTGTCTTTGCTGCGGCTCTTCCTCCTCTTCCTCTTCTTCTTCCTCCTCCTCATCCTCTTCTTCCTCATCTTCTCCTTCCTCATCTTCTTCCTCATCCTCATCCTCACCCTCGTCATCACTGCAGAGAGGAGCTGGTAAGGCAGACCTTCCCTGCCCTTGGCCTACAGGCCCAGCCCTGTAAGGGGGAACAGGGCAGCCCTGCTCCCAGGGAAGACACAGATCGCCACAGGAGGTGCCCCTGCCACTGAAGGCACCACACCACCTCCTGGGGACCCAAGCCTCTGAGGGGCCTGGCCACTGGAGCCCGTAACTGCCTCCTATGCAGATGAGGACACTGGGAGTGGCCTGGGGTGGCTGGCAAGAACTGACTGTGACACTGTAGGAGGCCTGCCTGCCCACTTGCCCTACTCTGTACGGAACACTGGAAAACCCCTTCCTTCCCTGTGGCACTGAGGACTAATCCCAGGGCCTTAGTACTGAGCTATATCCCTGGCCCTGTTTTATTGTCTGAGACAACAGGCTCTTAGTGCTAAAATCCCCAGGCTGGAGAACTCCTTATCCTCCCACCTCAGAGTCCTAGCAAACTAAGACTACAGGTGTGTGCCGCCATGCCTGGCTTCTCTTTCGCCAGCTGCTTCCTTGCTAGTCAATTCAGGAATGCCTCACTTCCCAGCCTGCAGCTCCCACAGCCTCCTGCCCCCACATTTGCTGTTCGGCCCTGTCAGCCTCCAAGACTCACCCCCCACAGAGGGCAGCATTTTGGTACCCACCCAGCCCAGAGGAGCAGACAACGGCTTTGTCACCCTACCCCATCTCTGCCACTCAGAAACCTTGGTCACCCTCTGTCCCTGGTGCCAGCACAGGGCCTGGCACACACAGGCACTCAGCAAGTTTCTGGGTGAGCATGCAGAGGAAGGAGTACGTGCACACGGGGCTACCTGCCTCCTACCTAAGGGACGCCAGCACCTTGGCCATGTTGAAGCTGTCCAGTACCTCCTGGAGCTGCTCGCAGCCCTCCTCTCCTAGGGCGTTGCCTGCTCAGAGGGGACAACAAGGTGAGAACGGTGCAGGGCCAGGCCCAGGGTGGTGCTAAGGGCCCCCCAGCCCCATTACCATTGAGGTCCAGCTTCTCCAGCTCAGCCTTGTCAGCTACGGCCTCTGCCACTGCCAGGGCAGCATCTCTCTTGATTTCGCAGAAGGACAGGTTCAGCTCCTGGAAGAAGAGAAAGGTGGAGGCTGGCAGCTACTGGGGGGCTAGGTCCTTCTCCCTAGCCCGGCTCCTTTAGAGGCACAGGGACCAGAAGCCAAACACGCCTGATAAAATGATGCCTGTGCCCCTACACATGACCAGTGTGAGGTATACTCTGACACTGTACCGCTTCCTTCCCTCCCGTGACAACAATGTGCCTCAGAGAGACGGAATGGTGTGGAAGGGCAAGGGGCTGGGCTTCCCCCCCCCCATGAGCAGGACCCAGGTCCTGGAGTGCAGCGGCACCTTGAGCTTGGGCAGACCCCCGCGCACAGCATCTGCTAAGGCCACAGCCCCCTTGGAGCGCACCAGGCAGTCCCCAAAGTTGATCACTTCCACCTGCCGCAAGGTCTTCAGGCTCTGTGAGGAAGGAACAAGGTCCAAGGTGAGGGTGCAGGCCACACTGTTCTGTTACCATGCTGTCCTCCCATGTCCTGGACTGGCGCCTCCCACAGCTCAGCTCCTCTCCCAACCTCCAAGGGGCCTCTGGGGTGTGGGCTCCACATCTAACATGTCTATCGCAGCACACCACCCCCTACAGCCCTCCATGGCTCCCCATTACTTACAGGACAGGGCCTCATGGAACCAGCAAGGCTCTGAGGTCTTGTTCCCTTCCCCATCATCCCTCCTGCACCTGCAGGACCCAGGAGCAAGGCTCCCTCCTGATCCAGGCCTCCCACGCCCCATGATCCCTCCATCCACTCATCCCACCCTCTGTCCACTTGTCCGGCACAACTCAGCCAGCATACGAGCTCTTTCAGAAGCCAGCCCCACCACAACAGAGCTTATTCTGAGCACTCCACACTTATCTGGTGACACCTGTAGCACCAGGGGAACCATGGGGTGCTTGCCAACCAGCACCCTCGCTCACTGCTTGGTGGCTCCCTGCCCTCCATAAGGAGGGACCCATGGGGCCTGCACCTGCTACAACCTGGGCACCATATAGGGGCCCAGTGGAAGGCTGCTGGGTGAGTCAATGCAGGAAGCCAGGGCAGGCACTTTGTCTCCTGTAGCCTGAGGATGAGACAGCCCCAGCACTGGAGGCAGGTGCAGGCTGTGCAGGATTCAGGGAGCAGTGCACAGCCTCCTTGTGACTGCGGTCCTATTCCAATGTGTACACACAGCAGGGAAGAGGGCAGAGCCCCCCCTGCTGGCAATACAGAGGTAGCAGCCAGGCCCTGGCTAGCCGGCCAGGGAGGCCCCCCACACACCCACCTACCTCGGCCATGGCCACCGCGCCCTTCTCAGTAAACGTGTTGTCATTGAGGTTGATGACCTGCAGCAGGGGGTTGATAGCGAAGGCCTGGGCCAGGGCTGTGACACCAGGGTGGTTGATCCCGTTCTGCGGCATGTGCACCTCCTGCAGTGTCCCAATGATCTGCGAGGGCAGGACGACAGTGCAGAGTAGACCCCAGGCCAGCAACACCAGCAGGGACAGGCCGGGACATCTCTGTCCCAGGTGCTTGGCACAGTGTAGAAGGTACAGAACAAGCCACGCTGCACTCATCAGCCAGCTAAGAAAGCCCCTGGGTTGCTCCTCAGAAAAAATGTTTTTAAATTTCAATAAAAATAGGGCCGGGGGGCCTGCCCCTTAGCTCATGGGGGCCTGCCCCTTAGCTCAGTTCTTTAAGTGGCTGCTTCAACAAAGCAGTCAGGCTCAGGTTGCTGTGGTTCGATCCCCACAGCACAAGCCAGCCAAACCTGCCTTGAAGGCATTCGGCGCAAAAAAAAAAAAAAAAAAAAAAAAAAAAAAAAAATTGGAGCCGGGGAGATGGCTCAGTAGAATAAGTGCTTGCCTGGCAAGCGCAAGGGTCTGAGTTCAATCCCCGGTTCCGCAAAAAACAAAAATAAATAAATAAAAATAAAAAAAATTTAAAAAAAATAAAAATAGGGCCAGGGAGATAGCTCAGTAGAGTAAGTGCTTGCCTGGCAAGCACAAGATCCTGAGTTCAATCCCCAGTACCAAAAAAAAAAAAAAAAAAAAATCAAAAAAAATAAACAGAACTACAAAGGAAGTTCACTAAAATGAAACAGTTATCAAAACACGGAAAAAAGGGCCGGCCAAACAGCTCAGTGAATTAAAGCACCTGCCTAAGGCAGACACAGGGGCCAGGGGTTCAATTCCTGGCCTGCTGTGCTGGCTCTGCCCCCCCCCCCAGGCACACTGAGATGGCGACTGAGACTGGGCATGGTGGTGTGCGCCTGTAATCCCAGCTTTTGGGAGGCTGAATGCACAGGTGGATCACTAGAGCCCGATCTTTGTAGCAGCACTGGGGAGGCTGAGGCAGCACTGTTGTGAGTTCGAGGCCATCTTGGGCTGCATAGGTGAGATCAAGGGTAGCCTGAACTACATGGTAAGGCCCTGTCTCAAAAAAAAAAAAAAAGGTGGGGGAGCTGTAGAGGACGTAGCTCAGCGGCATACACATCTGTCTGGCAAGCACACAGGTCCTGAGTTCTATCCCCAGTACCAGAAAAAATAAAAAGAATGCTATGGCAGCACAGATGCTTCTCCCCATTGTATTAGGGACTGAACACAGGCCTTTGCACTGAGCTACACCTCCATTCCTTTTCATTTTCTATTCTGGAACAGGACCTCACTAAAGCTGCTAAGAAAACTTGTAATCCTGCCTTAGCCTACCAGAGTGCTGAGATTATAGGAGAAGACAGACAATGCACAGTCTATGGTACTCATAAAAAACAAGATCTGGGAGTTTACTGTTACAGCAACTTGTAAATATCAAGAAACAAATTTCTTTCTTTTTCTCTAATTTTGGTGACAGAGTCTGACTCTTCCCCGGCCCATAAATAAAGGCAGGGCAGGGGCTCGAACTTGCGAAGTTGCGCTGTAGAGGCTGATGCATAAACCGCTACGCTATCTCTCCAGCTCAGAGTCTCACTCTTACCTGAGCTGCTCCTAAACCCACTGGCACAAGCAGCAGTCTCCCTTGTAGTGAGGACTGCAGGCTTGTACCGCTGCACAAGTTTGAGGCCACACTGAGCAGCTCAGCAATATCCTTTTTTTTTTTTTTGGTGGAACCGGGGATTGAACTCAGGCCCTTGAGCTTGCCAGGGAAGCGTTTATTCCACTGAGCCATCTCCCTGGCCCCACCCCAGCTCAGCAATATCCTATTTCAAAATTCCAGGGGCTGGGGAGATGGCTCAGTAGAATAGGTGCTTGCTGGGCAAGGGCAAGGGCCTGAGTTCAATCTCTGGTTCTGCCACGAAAAGGGGGGTGGGGGGGAGCGAGGAGATGGCTCAGTAGACTAAGCACTTGCCTGATAAGTGCAAGGGTCTGAGTTCAATCCCTGGTTCCTAAAAAAAAAAAAAAAAAAAATCTAAAAAACGACTGGGTTCAATCTCTGTATCACAAAAAAAAAAGCGCAGTATTATATAACAGCTAAAATTCACTTTACCCCAAAATATTTCACAGCTACTTTTGTCCCAGTGAGCTCAAGTGTTGCAAGTATCTTTGTAAAATTCCATGTGACTCATGTGACACTGGCCTCCCCTTGAGTAGTAGTCTGTGTCTTCTATTAGTTGCACATTGGGGCTGGGGATTTGCCTAGCAAGCTAGAAGCCCTAGGTTTGGTTCTTGGCACCAAAAACAAAAAATAAACCTCTCCTATAAGTTGCAAATCATGGTAAAAAGTGATCTCTTGGGCTGGTGAGATGGCTCAGTGGTCTAAAGCACCAACTTAGAACAAGCTTAGCAAAGCACAGGGACCGCGGTTCGATCCCCAGCACCACATGCCAGCCAGCCCCGCCCCCTGGTGGGCTGAGCTGGCCACACACACACACACACACACACTAAATAAACGTAAAAATAAATAAATAAATGATAAAAAAAAAAAAGGCAAAACAAACAAACAAAAAAAAAAAAACTTAGCCCCTTGTGCTTGCCAGGCAAGTGCTTAGTCTACTGAGCTATCTTCCCAGCCCCAGTGAGTGATAAATATGACACAAAATGTGAGGCTCAAGGATAGCTTGGTGATGATGCATGTTTAGCACACACAAGGCCCTGGGTTTAATCCCTGCCCCCAAATACTCTCCCTAAAACAAAATGCAAGATGTGCATAACCACATATTTATGTACTGAGTAACCAAAGGCTATTATTAAAGAATTTGGGAGTCAAACATTACACTCAAGGGGTCAGGGAGATGGTTCAGTGGAATAAGCGCTTGCCTGGCAAGCGCAAGGGCCTGAGTTCAATCCCCGGTTCTGCCAAAAAAAAAGAGAAAGAAAGAAAAACAAAAACATTACACTTAGGAGCTGGAGGGGTGGCTCTGTGGGATTCTCACTGTGTAGGGGATCAGCACCCCTTGGTTAATCGTAGTGTTTAGCTATGTTGAGACAGCAACGATGTGATTTTCTCTCTCTGTGCTCACAGAGCCCCTGAACTCTCCCCACACTGGGTTAAGAACCCTATTTTAAGCATAGCAAAGGTCAACAGAAAAGAGAAGCAGCCAGTGTCCTGCCTACCCCAGAAGAGGCAAGCGTTCCCTAATCAAGTGGTCCAGGGAGTCACAGACAGGCAAGGTGAGGCTTCTTTAGATGCAAACTGGTGGACAGATCACTATCCTAGGAAACAGTCCCATGAACAGGGTGGGGAGGTAGCTCCGTGGTACAGCACTTGCCTGGAGTGCATGAGGCCCTGGGTTCATATCCCAAAAAGTAAAACATAAAATAACAGAAGGAAACAGAACCAACATTCCACCCCAGTGGGAGGCACCCAGAATTCATCGTTAAGGGCCTTAACACAGGGCCCTGGAAAAGTAAAAAAGGGAGGAGGCCCTGCTCCCACTTGTCTTGTGTCCCCATCTGACAAGTATGTGTGCTTAATTCCCATTGTCCTTTTTTTTTTTTTTTTTTTTGCAGAACCAGGGATTGAACTCAAGCCCTTGCGCTTACCAGGCAAGGGCTTATTCTACTGAGCTATCTCCCCGGCCCCTCCCATTGTCCTTGAGGCTGCTGAGGCAAGTGACACTCTCAGACCAGATACCTGCCCTGTCCAAGGTTATAGTCTTCTCAAACAGAGTGTGGAGCTGCTGCTGACCTGCCGAGGTGGTGGGGGGTGTGGGTGTGAGCGAGGGACATTTTGGGACTAGGCAGAAAGTGGCACTCTTCGCCCACCAAGGCAGGACAGAAGAAATCACTCACCCCAAAAGCTTCTGCCAAGGCAGTGGCTCCATCATTCTCCAGACGGTTCCTGCCGGCTACAAAGACCTTCAGGGCCAGTGGCTTGCCTTGGGCACTGGACTTGCGGTGACACTCAGTCAGAGCTGCCGCTAGGATCTGCAAGGAGGGGTGAGGCACAACTCATTAATGCACACGGTCAGCCCCAAGCTGGGCTCAATCCTCCGGTCTCAGCAGCTAGAACACAGGTGCATGCCACCATGCCGAGCTCAGAAGCCCTCTCTGGTCAGGAAGCAACTGAAAGACTCTGGAACCAGAACCTAAGCCTAGACAGTGCTTGAGAGAACCAGGGTCAGGACCGCAGTTCAGACATACCATCGGAGAAGGCCCTGGCCCGCGATGGCTAGGCATAGCAGGGTGACAGCTGCCAAGGCACAAACCTAAAATCCAGCTTGACCTGTTTCTAATATGGAGCCAGGAGGTAGCTTCCATCCTGACTGTACCACAAGGCAAAGCCCAAGTGCTGATTAGTAGCTAGACGTGGTACAGCACACCTGTAATCTCAGCACTTGGGAGGCTAAGGCAGGGCAATCACTGAATTCAAGAACAGCTTGGCAGGGCTGGGGAGATGGCTCAGTGGTCTAAAGCACCTACTTAGAACAAGCTAAACTAAGCAAAGCACAGGGACCGTGGTTCAATCCCCCAGCACCACATGCCAGCCAGCCCCGCCCCCTGGTGGGCTGAACTGGCCACACACTAAATAAATAAATAA
>NW_004524732.1:5776542-5780258 GCF_000260255.1 Octodon degus
ACTTAAAAAAAAACCAAAACCAAAACCAAAAAAAAACCTCTAAATGTTTGAAATTCCACACTGTCCTTAGTGTAATGAAATCTCACAGTCCTGTCAGAAAGTGAATCATTCATTTGTTCAGAATGTCCACCATACTGCCTGCTAATCCCTTTAGCATCACTTGCTGAGTACCTGGTTACCAGATCAACTGTTGTGTATCACAGCACCTCTGTTCAAGTGGCCTTCATTTTATGTAGTAATGGCCTCAGAGCCCAAGAGGTCAAGCATGGTAGCCCATGCTTGTAATTCAAGCACTCAGGAGGCTGGGACAGAAGGAGTGCCAGGAGTTCGAGGTCACTCTGGGCCACATAGCACGTTAAGAGAGAGAGAGGGGTCAGGGAGATGGCTCAGTGGAATAAAGTGTTTCCCTGGCAAGCACAAGGGCCTGAGTTCAATTCCTGGTTCTGCCAAAAAAATAAATAAATAAATAAATAAATAAATAAAATAAATAAAATGAAAAAAGAGAGAGAGAGAACCCAAGAGGAATACTTCTGGCTATTTGCATAGGCCAAACAAAAGCTGTAAACTGTCCCTATAAGTGAAAAGCTGAGAGCTCATTTTTTTTGGCAGAACTGGGGATTGAACTCAGGCCCCTGTGCTTGCCAGGGAAGCGCTTATTCCACTGAGCCATCTCCCGGCCAAGCTGAGAGCTCTTAACAAAAGGGAAGAAAGACAATCACCTGCTAAGGTTGCTAATATGTACTGTGTGCTATGATGTTCTGCAACCATATTCACATAACTTTTCCTATAGTATACTGGTATAACTGACGTACTTCTGTTGTTATTCTCTTACTGTGCTTCATCTATAAGTTAGATTCTAGGGGCTGGGGAGATGGCACAGTGTAATAAGTGCTTCTCTGGCAAGCACAAGGGCCTGAGTTCAATCCCCAGTTCCACCAAAAAAAAGAAAAAAAGTTAGATTCTATCACTGGCATGCATAGGGAAAAGCAGTACAGTTAGGGCTTGGAACTATCCATAAGTTCAGACACCCAGGGAGGTCTTAGAATGCAGCTGATGGATCAAGAAGGACTAAGTCCAGGTCAAGTCCCAGGGTAAGGGGCTGGGGAAATGGCTCAGTAGACTAAGCACCTGCCTGGCAAGCACAAGGGCCTGAATTCAATCCCCGGTTCTAAAAAAAAAAAAAAAAGTCCCAGGGCAGAGCTGGTAGAAGCCCCACCCATGGGTTCAAAACTGCTTCCTAACCTCATCCCACCTACTGCAAGTATGCATTCCAGACAGGCACAGGCCAGTGGGGGCACTCCAGGGCCTCAGGTTCCTGGCAGGTTCCTGGCACTGCGCACGGCAGGTGAGGTGACACCCTACACTCTGGGCTGCCTGTACCAGGTCTGTGTGGGTGCTAATATTCTCACATCATAGCACATGGGCAGCTGCCGAGCCAAACTCGGAACGGCATGTGGACAGACACGACACTTGTCCTTCCTGTGGGGCAGAGGGCAGCAGACACACTCTGTAAGGATGGCCACTCTAGCTCCTCGGCCTGGGGCACTGTGAGCTTCCTCACAGTTCCTCTTGCTCTGAACGGAGCTGTGTGAATGCAGGGTCAGATTCTACCTCCGCCTTACTATGACCCACACAGGCCTGCTTTTCCAAGCCTAAGTTTATTCATGTGGGCAAACTGAGACTTACTGTTCACAGTGAGACACGTAAACACTGACACAAAGATGTTCCCAACCCCTGATTGCTCCATGTCCCCAGCCTTTCCCTTTAATCGGGATATGCATGGGGGAGGGGACCAACCGGAACTCAGTTCTCAGCTATGGGCCTAAAGGATCCTGGGGGACAAGCAGGAAATAAAGAGGCCACCGTCAGTGCCATGCTGGGACGCAATTGAACTTTTCTCCACCACTGACCAGCTGGCTTCCTACAGGGGGCAGCACCAAGGCCATCCAGGATGCTAGGAGAAAGAGACCGCCATTCGCAACAGCACTTTTTTTCTGGGCTCCTTCCTTCCCTGGTTCTGCCAGCTGTTCTGAGTGACAATGGCTGTAAGAATGCCCCAAGCCTGCATTTTGCCGAGCCAGCAGATCAGAGCAGGTTACCCAGCAGCACTGTCTGTGTTGCCAGGCAACAGGAGAACTTGAGATGGTTGCCTGGCAACCCTACCCTTCTAGACTCCTCTCCCCACTGGCCAAAGGCTGTTGCCTTTGAGATCTTTCTCCTTTAAAGTGAAAAGGGCAGAGCTGGTAGAAGCCCCACCCAGAGGGGTGACCCAGGGGCCAGAGCACACTCCATGGATGTGGACACAGGACAGACTACGCAGGCCATGACTCACCTTGCCGCCACCGATGCCCATGCCACAGTTGTTGAGCTTGAGCTCGTGTAGGGTGAAGCATGCTGGGCTCTTGAGCAGAGCCTCAAAGCCGCGGACGCCATCAGGCCCAAATGCGTTGTCACTCAGGTCGAGCTCCACCAGTTGGGCGCCAGCGGTGATGAGTCCCTCCCCTAGTGAGATCTGGGCAGAGAAGAAGCATAGGTTGGTTTCCCAGACACCCACCAGCTGCTGCTTCTGTGCCAGGGCCAGCCCTGCCCTCAGGGGACAGACGCGTAGGCCACCAACCTGGACTTTTCTCACACCAAGCTTCCTATTATGTAGCTGCACCAGAAACCCCAGAGGGCTTCTAAATAGTGTGTGGGACAAGGGAGAAGAGCTGGGAGGGTTCCCTGTAGGGGGTGGCAGATGAGCTCATGATGAATGACAGCAGTATCAAGAGATGCAGAGACAAGCATGAAGAGCAGGCTGTGTGCGCCAGGAGGCAAGTGAGGGGTCAAACCAGGTCAAGAACCTAGACCTGAGGGTCGACCAGATAGCTCAGCAGATTAAAGCACCTGCTTAGGCAGACCCAGGGACTGAGGATCAATCCCCAGAGTGCCATGCTGTCCCCACCCCTGGGGCATGCTGAGAGGGCGACTGAGACTAGGCGTGGTGGCACGTGCCTGTGATCGCAGTGCTGGAGAGGCTGAAAACAGGAGGATCACTACAAGTCCAATCTGAGTAGTGAGACCCTGTACTAAATACATAAGGACAAAAAAAAAAAAAAAAAAAAAAAAAAAAAGAACCTAGATATGACCTGAAAGGACCAGCTCTGTGGTGGTGGATAAAGAAGGAAGTGAGACACAGACAGTGGGAGAGAGATGGCCATATGTCCCTGGGGACCTGGGGCAGCAATGTGGGCAAAGCAGGGGCCAGCTGGTGCAACAGAAAGCAGATGGGAGGAAGATGACCCTGATCACAGGGAGTTTATAAAGCTAGGGGCTCCCTAGCATGGCAGGAGGCAGGGAGGTCCCACAAATGCCTTTCATGTTCTAAAGGGCTGGCAGATGAGGATGGCAGAAACCAGATTTGGCAGGAGGTGGAACTCTCTGGGAACCTGCAGGACTGGGGTTACCTACCACCCCAAAAGAAACAGTCCAGGAGCAGGGAGGGCAGAAACAGGACAGGGAAGGCAGCTTATGGCAGCAGAAGGTGGAAGAACATTCTGCTTTCACCCAGGCCCAGGCAATATGTTATACCCTGTCAAAACTGACCCCGTTTTGTTGCCCTTCTAACCTCGCCAAGTTCCTGTTCTGTATGCGCCGACCCCTCCCAATTCCTCACCCCTGTGACTCAAGTCTTATGATATCTGTTCCCCAAACCTTATCTCAATGAACTATTCCTC
>NW_004524732.1:5780748-5782224 GCF_000260255.1 Octodon degus
GAACCAGGGATTGAACTCAGGCCGTTGAGTTTGCCAGGGAAGTGCTTATTCTACTGAGCCATCTCCCCAGCCCTACCCTTCTCAAGTTAAAAAAAAAAAAAAAAAAAAAACCAAGATGAGATCCTCTGTGGCCCCAGAAGGCCCAGCCCAGGCAGCTGGCCCCAGTGGATCTCTCTCTGTGGTTCTGTCTGCATCTGTGCCACTCCCTGCCACAAGCCCTTTATCCCCTCCCTGCAACTCCTCCTCATAGAATGTGGAGGTAAGAACAGCTCCACCAGGCTGGAGCAAATCAAGCGAAAACTCATAAAACAACAGGTAGGGTGATAGCCCCAGCATATGTGCCCAACGCAAGTTTCCCCTGCCACACTTTCTATCCTGCTCTAAAGCACCAGCATGAATTCAGCTGACAAGAGTTCTGAATCCCAGCCCTGTCAACTCCAGGAGCCTCCTCAAAGGCTACATAGAGGCCACCTGAATGCCACGAAAGCACCTGCAGGACCCCATGGGGCTCTGGAAGAAAGCTCCTTAGAAGGGCCAGGGATGCAGAGCATCTTTGAAATCTCAGCATTGGCTACAGAAATGGAGGCCCGAGGAGGAGGCCACACAGCTGGTCCACATGGACAGGTGACCACTGCTGGGGCCTGGCCCTACTAGGAAGACACACCTGCCCCTCCCCAAGGCCAGGTGGGCCTGGTTCTGCTGTGTCCTCTTCTGAAAAAACCCAGGCTCCACAAGGAATATGAGAAAGTCAGGGAACTGCCACAGGGGACCCGCGCCAGGGGAAGCACGCTCATCCTTACCAGCGCTGGTGGGATCTCAGACCGTAGGCGCCCCGTGAACATGTCGCTCCAGTGACATCGCTGAGCAGGAGAAAAAGCAAAGACTTAGCCAGAGACTGTCAGGAACCTAATGTGAAGCCATATGTATCGCCCCAACCTGTCGCATAGGTAACCTCAGCAGGGCCAGGGAGATGGCTCAGTAGGATAAGCGCTTCCCTGGCAAGCACAAGGGCCTGAGTTCAATTCCCAGTTCCACAAAAAAAAAAAAAAAAAAGGTAACCTCAGCATTACAAGATAATTTTTTTTGGTGGTATCAGGGACAGAACACAGGGCTTTTATAAGCTAGTTAAGGGCTCTACCACTACACACTACACCCCAGCCCCCCTGCTTTTTTTTTTTTTTTTATATTGGGAATACAGTAGAACCTGCTTTGAGAACACTGGATAAAATAATCCAAACTGGAAAGGATTGCAAGTTTGAGTTCTACTTGGGCAACTCAGGAAGACCCTAACTCAAAATAAAACAATAGGGCTGGTGAGATGGCTCAGTGGTCTAAAGCACCTACTTAGAACAAGCTAAGCTCAAGCAAAGCACAGAGACCTCGGTTCAATCCCCCAGCACCACATGCTGGCCCGCCTGCCCCGTGGTGGGCTGAGCTGGCCACACACTAAATAAATAAGTACATAAATAAATAAAT
>NW_004524732.1:5782324-5783579 GCF_000260255.1 Octodon degus
AAAACAATAAAAAGGGATGTAACTCAGTGGCAGACCCCCTCCCTGGCTTGATCCCAGTACTGCCAAGAGAAAACAGAGATTCTGAATGGCCTTTTGTGTGGGCCAGGGAGGCACCACCTGGATCTAACCTTTAGAAAAGAACCTGCCTTGGCTGAAAGGAGTGGCCAGCTGGAGCCTCTCGCTGCAGCCCCTCCTACTCTGCCACCGCACTGGAGCCCAGGCCTGGCCACTCCCACCCAGAGCACTGGCCAGGGTTTGTCATTAGAGCTGCAGAGATGCATGTGTGACTAATTCTGCAGCCTTCCCTCCTCAGAGAGGCTGGAACCATACTGAGAGCTTCACTGTCACAGGTGTCACCGCAACAGCCGCTGCACTCCTAATTCCATTCGGATCTGCTCACTGCAGGGGAGAAACTCTGAGTGCTGGGTGCTCTGGGTGCCCATAGGATAAAAAGGAAGTCACCAACACAGGGCCTGGGAGGGAAGCTGCTCAACTTGCAGACCTTGGGCCTCACCTTCAACTCTGACTTCTTCTCTAAGGCCTTGGCGATGACCCGGGCTGCTTCCACGCCCACTGTGTTGCCCTCCAAGCGCAGTGCCTCCAAGCCATCAAAGTCTTCGATCTCTTTAATCACTTCTTTAGCTGCCCAGGACCAAACCAGAATGTTAGGCTTTGACAGTCATGGAGAGCTGGGGCAGGGGAGAGTGCGGTAACCACTGTCCCCACATATTCCAAGGGCTATGGTGCACCTGCCCCATGCCAGTCCCGGCTTGCAGAGGACCAGACGGGCTCATGAGCTGGCAGCAGGCACAGCGAGGCAGATGCCACCTCTGTGAGGGTTATACAAGGCAGAGGCAGAAAGCACAGAAGCGGAGGGGAAAGAGTAGCAGGCTGATAAGAGCAAAGACAACTTCACAAGTGGGTGGTGAATGTAGGCCTCCAGGATGGGGCACTCACCAGGCCAGGAAGGGGAATGCACCAAAGCGGGGCCAACAGCACAACAGCAGGCACAACCATAGGTCTGTACTGTTAACTGGCTCCTTCCTTCAGGGTGTGTTTCTTACCATGGCTATCTTTAATAATGAAAAATTCCAAACTATGTAAACATGCATAAACATAGGATGATGCATTTCCCAAGTACTGCAAGAAAGCAAGCTGGGGCCGGGGACATGGCTCAGTAGAATAAGCGCTTCCCTGGCAAGCACAAGGGCCTGAGTTCAATCCCTGGTTCCACAAAAAAAAAAAAAAAAAAAAA
>NW_004524732.1:5784184-5785486 GCF_000260255.1 Octodon degus
CAGCCCCACTTGTTTTTGTTTAGATTACTTTTTTTAAAGGTTGAGAACTTATTTATTATTTATTATTTTTGGCCTGCTCAGCCCACCCCGAGGGCGGGGCTGGTGCAACATGTGGTACCAGGGATCAAACCTCAGTCCCCTGAACCTGCCTAAGCTTGCCTAAGCAGGCGCTTTAGCCCATTGAGCTAACTTGCCGGCCCATGTTTACATTACTGAATAAATATAAGTTGATTATAGAATACAGGAACCTTAAAAGGAAGAGGGAAAAAAATCACCACATAACACAGGGATCTAAGTACTGTTTTTTTGGTTTTTGGCAGAACTGGGGATTGAGCTATCTCCCCAGCCCCTCTAACTACTGTTGATTTGGGTGCACTTTCTTTCTAGTGCAGTAATTTGTTTTTCCCAAACTTGCAATCTTCTTGTCTCAACCTCCCAGAATGCTGGAATTACAGGTGGTGCCACTACACATACCTAAAAACTTGAACTTCTGGCTATGAAAATCACAGAAAGATCTTGAGAAAGGAGCCTGCTACCTGTAAGGGGCTCCCTAAGAAGCAGTCCAGGCAGAAGGCCTACAGTGCATGCTGGTTTGCTTGCTCCTGGCCCTGCCCTGCCCTGCCCTGCCACATCCCTTCCTCAGGAAGCCTTGCCCAACACCCCCAGCCAGGTCAGTCTCCATGCTACAGCATGCACAGACTGGACAGTCTGAAGCTGTTTAAATGATCACCTGCTCTCTCTTTTTTTTTTGGTGGTACCAGGGATTGAACTCAGGACCCTGCACTTGCCAGGCAGGCGCTTATTCCACTGAGCTATCTCCCTGGCAATCACCAGCTCTTAACAGCATCTGCTCACTAGGTCTACACTCTGAGAGCAAAAGGATTCTCCACCTGAGCTCACTACCATGTCCAGTGATGAGCCTGTAACACGAATTTTTCCACCTCCCCTCAGAAGCCCAGTACCATTATAGCCACCCTACAGTTCAGTAAATGAACGCCTGCTCAGGTCATTCAGCCACAAAGTGGTGGCCAGCTTTATTTCCTAAACATCTTGTTACAAGGTACGACAGTCAGGGCTGAGCCTCTGATTTTATAGAAGGGGAGCATGAGGTTTTAAGGAAGGTCTGCCCAGGAGTTCTACGGCAATGGCAGGGCCAGGCTTCAGACTGGTTTTGCAAACTGAACCCATGTGCTCCTCTTCACTGAATCCCCACAGAGAAGCCTCTTAAAACCCACCCCACACTGGCCTGGGTGGCAACTTTGGAGCTGCAGGTCCCTATGGACTATGCCGCTTTTATGCTGG
>NW_004524732.1:5786036-5791147 GCF_000260255.1 Octodon degus
TCAGCCCACCAGGGGGCGGGGCTGGCTGGCATGTGGTGCTGGGGGATTGAACCGCGGTCCCTGTGCTTTGCCAAGCTTGTTTCAGGTAGGTGCTTTAGACCACTGAGCCATCTCTCCAGCCCCTTTTCTTTGGCATTTAAATGGTATTATCACCAGCTCCATGGACACTCCAAGCTCTCCTAGGGTTCCAGACTCCTCAGCCCTGGGCCACCTATGAGGTTCAGATTTCCTCCCTCCTCAACCCACCCTCCAGGTCTCAACCCCTGTGGTTCTATTCCCCATCAGTGTCCTCTTTCCTTCAAATCATCCTTCAAGGACAACTACAATACCAGCTCCTCCATGGAGACTTCCAGGGCTCCCTTGGTGAAAAGAAACAGCCCTCCTGTCTTACTGCCCCGTATTAAGGAGTGCCTTACAGCGTGGGGCTGTGAGCTGGATATGTAAGAGGGGGGTAGTTCCCACAAAATGGGAGACAGCAGGTACAGCTGTGCCAGATTATAAGGCCAAACCTGAGTTCTCATGCCAGCTCTAGCATTTGTAGATGGAAACTTAGGTCAGTCATTACCACTCCCCTTGAGCCTTTGTTTCCCAATATGCAATCTGCTTGTCTCAAGGAAAAAAAAAATTTTTTTTGGTGGTACCAGGGATTGAACTCAGGCCCTTGTGCTGAGCCATCTCCTCTGCCCCTCAAGGAATTTTGTAAAGATAAACTGAAATACTATAGGTAAGACCCTTAACTCCCTGCCACACAGTGTTCAGTAAATGGCATTTATTACTAAATCCATGTTTACCAAACTGAATGTCTACTCAGAAGCACAGGAACAAGGATTCAGCTGGACCTCTGATAAAATCTGCATCATTATTTTCCAAATGTCTGGCCTAAGACAAGTGACTTAAGTCTCCTAAGTCCCTTTCCCTCATATATAAAATGTAACATTCCCATCTAGTACCCCTTTTGGGGATAATGAGAGGAATTGTTTCAGGGCCTACAGAAGCACTAGGAATGCAAGTGATCACTCTAGCAACCCAAGGACTCAAGCAGTCTCCGGCAGGGGTGGAGGCGAAGTGTTTAAGGCAACCTGCATACTGTGACAACCAGGCAAGTCCAGACCAGTTTCTCTTGTTGGGCCCGTACCCAAGAGGCCTCACCAACACTGCTACAGGTGTCTTGACTTCCAGTCACCAGAGGACTTGGCTGGCCAGGGCCACCCAAGCCCTGGCCAGGGCTGGAAAGACAGTGCCCGTGTCTTAGGTCATACCTAAGAGCCTCCATCCCCCTCCTTGGGGCATCTGGTCACAGGGACAAGAACCTAGACGCTTCCAAGGCCCAAGTTGTTTTAGTGCAACTCCACCAGGGCCTGGGCTCTGTGGAAGGCAGCACATCCCAGTCTTATCTGGGATCACAGGGTGAAGGCAGGCATGAGAAGAACTATATCCCGGGGCTGCCACTAGCTTGTGACCCCTTCCCACCATCCCGTGCTGAGAGAAAAAAGAGCAGGGAGGAAAGGGGTGACCACTGCCAACCAGCAGGCAAATGCTCTACCACTGAGCTATAGCCCTGGCCTTGGGCAAATGGCCTTATTTAAGCTTCACTGTAAGAATAGTAGGATTTTTTTTTTTGGGGGGGGGCTGGCTCAGAATGCCTTAGGGCATGTTTGGCTGGCTGGAGTTGTGGGGATCGAACCACAGCAAGAATAGTTCCAATGACATTTAAACTCCCAGAGCTTCTGAGACAAATAATTAGACACAAGGTTGCACAAAGTGGCTGTACCGGGGCTGGAGAGATGGAATAAGCACTTGCCTGGCAAGCACAAGGGTCTGAGTTCAATCCCCGGTTCCGCCAAAAAAAAAAAAAAAAAAAGTGGCTGTACCATTAGCTGGCATACATTGCACTCCCTCTACTCCCTTGCACAACCAGTCCAGGAGCTCACCATCTTCTGCAGTGTTCAGCTTGAGGCTCTTTCCCTTGAAACTCAGCTGTCCCCCGGCCACCTGGGTTTTGGCCAGGGTCTCTGCCAGCTTGGTGATGTCTTCGGAGGCCATGCTGGTCACAACAGTGGGCTCCCCTGGAGATCTGCAAACTGAGGATACCAAAACTCCATTAAGAAAGGCATCTCGGAGCCGGGGAGATGGCTCAGTAGAATAAGCGCTTGCCTGGCAAGCACAGTGTCTTGAGTTCAATCCCCAGTTCTGAAAAAAAAAAAAAAAAAAAAAAAGCAAAGAAAAGAAAGGCATCGCCTGTAGACCCTGGGTGGGCAGGGACAGGGTAAAATGTCAGCCCCTTCACTATCCTTGCCATGGAGAACCCAAGAGCTAAACCACTAGGACAAATGAAAACACCATTATTGGAGGAACAGCTCTAGAGAGGTGGAAGAAGCAATAAGACAGCAGTGAAATCATCTTTAGCCCCAGATGAGTTTCAGCTCACTGCAAGACCCTCTCTGTCAAACTGTCCTGGGAGGACACCCAGGCAAACCATGGCAAATGTCCACCTCCTGGATGCCCCAGTCAGAGGCAGGTCAAAGCCCAGGCCAATGGCTCCAATGAGTCTGCCTCGAACACACACCTGCCTGATCACCTAGGCAGCTCTCTGTTTGAGGGCCCCATTCCTCAAACAGGACAGAGATGGCTAAGGGGGCTAGATCATCCATCCCAGGGACTTCTTTGCTGCCCTGATGGCATGACTCTGGGGTTGGGGCACTGGGCTCAGCCCACTGGTATTAACCCAAGAGAAGGCAGATCATGGTGGCCCCTAAGGGGTTCCTAGGAGACCAGAATCTCTACATCACAAAAGCCACCATCACAATAGGCCAGAGTATGAGAAACAAAACAAAATATCTCAGGTGGTTTTTTGGTTTTTTTTTTTTTTGTGGCAGAACCAGGGATTGAACTCACGTCCTTGTGCTTTCCAGGCAAGCACTTATTCTACTAAGCTATCTCCCCAGCCCAATACCTCAGTTTTTTCACTATACTTTTTTTTTTCTGGTACCAAGGAAAAAACTCATTTGAACTCATGACTTTCTGCTTACCAGGCAAGCACTATTCCACTAAGCTATATCCCCAGCCCCACTATACTCTCATAATACACTTCCAATGGCAGATGTATACGAGTTCCTCCTTACATACCAAGCAAGGAATTCATTCTACAATGGACACCACTGGTATCTTTCAATACTGATTCTGCTACTGTCTACCTGGACAATGTCAGACATCACAGGTTGAGGGTTTGGTCCCTAAAATTGAGCCCCACTTCCAATGCTAATGCAAGCCTCAGACTGGCTTACCTGGACATCAGACAAAGTGGTTATAAACTGGGCTTTCCAGAACCCCTTCCTTGGGTTCAATTTGCTGGAATAGCACACAGAATTCAAGGAAATGTGCTTACTCTGTACTATTACAGAAAAGGTATTTTAAAGGATACAAATAAACAGCCAGAGGGGTCAAGGACATAGCTCAGCAGCTCAGCGCCTGCCTGGCAAGCAGGAGGTCAAGAGATCAATTCACAGTACCAAAAACAAAACAAGGGGCCAGGGAGGTGGCTCAGTAGAATAGTTCAATCCCAGGCTCCACAAAAAAAAAAAAAAGAAAAAAAAAAAGATATATAGGGTAGAGTAGGAGAAAAGGCTGAAAGCCTCTACCCACTGGACCTGCAACCTCCAAGAACCTACTTATTCATCTGTCTAATGCTCTCTGATCCCTATTTTGGGGGGTTTTAGGGAGGTTTCCTTACATTGGTATAACTAGTTAAATCAACTGGCTACTGACGATCAACTTAACCTTCTACCTCTCTCCAGAGTTTAGGGTGCAGGGCTGAAAGTCTCAACCCTCTAATGTTGCCTGAGTCCCCATCCTGAAGCCACCTAGGCTGCCAACCAACAACCAATTCATCAGCATATAAAAAGACACATCAAGGGCTGGGGAGATGGCTCAGTAGAATAAGCGCTTCCCTGGCAAGCACAAGGGTCTGAGTTCAATCCCCAGTTCCGAAAAAAAATTTTTAAAAAAAGACACATCACTGTAGGGTTTTGGGAGTTCAATGCCAGGAAGCTCACCACAATACTGTACAGTGATACCTTGGGGGTCTGTCCAACAGCTCCAAACCCATTTTTTTAAAATATTTATTTATTTATTTATTTAGTGTGTGTGTGTGGTCAGCTCAGCCCACCAGGGAGCAGGGCTGGCTGGCATGTGGTGCTGGGGGATTGAACCGCGGTCCCTGTGCTTTGCTTAGATTAGCTTGTTCTAAGTAGGTGCTTTAGGCCACTGAGCCATCTCACCAGCCCCCCATTCTCTTTTTTTAAGGCAGGGTCTCACTATTTAGATCAGGTTGACCTTGAATTCATTATGTAGCTCAGGCTGCCCTAGAACTTGCAGCAATCCTCCTGCCTCAGCCTCCCAAGTGTTGGGATTACAGGTGTGCAGCACCATGACAGACATGAAATTTCTACTACTGGAAAAGGAAAGTTGGAAAACAATCTGCTCAGTGTTCTGCTTTGCTCCATACAGAACTGAAAATCCAACTCGAAAAATCTGTATAAGCCAAGAGTGAGTCACAAGTCACATCTTGCCAAGGACCTAAAGGAGTAATGCTTTGGTCTGAGTACTCAGACAACATATAGTATGGATGAGTGTGTTAAAACATTCATCATTGTGCTTTTCTTTTTGTGTTTTATTTGCATAAAATACTGTAACCATGGTTCAAAACAAAGTTAGTGATATCAGCAGCAAAGCTAAGAGGAAGGGGGTTGGGGAGATGGCTCAGTGGAATAAGCACTTCCCTGGCAAACGCAAGGCCTGAGTTCAATTCCCAGTTCTGCAAAAGTTAAGAGGAAAACTGTGGGAACCATAATGAATTTAAAGAAATTGGGGCCAGGGAGATGGCTCAGTAGAATAAGCACTTGCCTGGCAAGCAAATGTACAAAACATTTATTTATTTTGGAATTCATAAATTCCAGGTTGTAACACATCAGTTATTCAATAAATGTGAATTTTCCGGCTCTTTTTTTTTTAAAGTTTATTTTTTTATTTATCGTGGGAGGGGGCAGCTCAGCCCACCAGGGGGCGGGGCTGGCTGGCATGTGGTGCTGGGGATTGAACCGCGGTCCCTGTGC
>NW_004524732.1:5792402-5796106 GCF_000260255.1 Octodon degus
GCTGGGGGATTGAACCGCGGTCCCTGTGCTTTAGACCACTGAGCCATCTCACCAGCCCCTTGGCTCCTTTTTTGTCGCCTTTCGTAAGGCGCTTGTTCTTGCCTACCGCCATGGTGCTACTCAGAGAGCCAAAAGGCCTGCTCAGAGAGCCAAAAGGCCATTACTTCTTAAGGGAGCTATATGTTCAGTTCTCAAATTTATACCACAAATTTGGGACAAAATGAGCTCAACATCAAAGGCATTATTTTATATGCTTCCAGCATATTTCTTTTCTTTTTTTTTTTCCTTTAGTGGAACCCGGGATTGAACTCAGACCTTTGTGCTTGCCAGGGAAATGCTTATATTCTACTGAGCTATCTCCCTAGCCCTGCTTCCAGCATAGAACTCAGTACCTAGCATAATGGACAACTCCATTCCCCCAAACAGGAAACCAGAGGCAATAAGGGGAGATCAAAGAAGAGTGACACCCAGAACAAAGATAGGGCTAAGATAGGGCTGGGGAGATAGCTCAGTGGCATAAGCGCCTGCCTGGCAAGCGCAAGGTCCCAATCCCTAGTATCACCAAAGAAGAAGATGACGAAGAAGACGAAGATGAAGACGAAGAACAACAAGACACAGGAAGTGTTGGGGGCCGGGGGGAGTGTTATTGAAGGTATCCTCAGAGTTGTTTTTGGTTTTTATTGTCTGGTGGACCTGGGGATTGAACTCAGGCCCTTGCACTTGCCAGGGAAGCGCTTATTCCACTGAGCCACCCGGCCCCTAAATGTTCAACTTTTTTTTTTTTTTTGCAGACCAGGGATTGAACTCAGGCCCTTGCACTTGCCAGGGAAGTGCTTATTCTACTGAGCCATCTCCCCGGCCCTTTATCCTTAGAGTTGTGATAGCCCTTCAGCCTCCTATACCTCTCAGATTTCCTCTGGGCTCAAAGAGCCAACTTCTCAACCCTTTTATTCCTACCAATTAATATTCTGGTTTGTCTATGCCTGCATGTCCCTATCAAGAAGACTGAATTATTCTTCTGGGAAAGGCATCTGGTATTTACTAAACAAAACTTATTATAATGAGTATTACTCTTGTACTGGATATTGTACCTGGAGAAGAGCAGTAAATGAAACAAAACTCCTGTCTTCCTTTTGTTTTGCTCTGTTGCATTTTTGAGACAGGAGCTCACTATGTAGCTGAGGCTGGCATTAAACTCATTATGTAGCTGAGGGTGTCCTCAAACTCACTATGATCCTCCCAGCTGCCAGAATTACAGGCATGTGCCAACATACCCCACGAGCCTTCTTGAAGTATATGCTTTAAACAAAATAGATAGCCTGTCACAGCTGGGTATAGTGGTGATACCTACAGCCCCAAGACACCGAGTCAGAAGGACTGAATGTTCTAGCCCACTTAAGGCAACTTAGCAAGAATGCATTTCAAAAGAAGCTGGGGATGTAGCTCAGTGTGAAAGCCCTAAAATCAGGCTCCAGTACTACACCACAAAACAAAAAAAGAGGGGCTGGAGAGATGGCTCTGTGGTCTAAAGCACCTACTTAGAACAAGCTCGGCAAAGCACAGGGACCACGGTTTGATCCCCAGCACCAGCCCCGCCCCCTGGTGGACTGAGCTGGCCACACACACACACACACAAAATAAATGTTAAAAAAAAAAAAGAAATTACCTTTGGGGCTGGTGAGATGGCTCAGTGGTCTAAAGCATCTACTTAGAACAAGCTTAGCAAAGCACAGGGACCGCGGTTCTATTCCCCAGCACCACATGCGCACACACACACACACACACACACACATAAATAAATAAATAAAATTTAAAAAAAAATTGTTAAGAACAAACAGAAAAAATGATGTCAAAGTGACATAAAACCAAAGAGAAAAGAAAGAGCATGGGGCTGGGGAGATGGCTCAGTGGAATAAGTGCTTCCCTGGCAAGCACAAGGGCCTGAGTTCAACCCCCGGTTCCACCAAAAAAGAAAAGAAAGAGCATAATGACGGCTTTTTTGGGGGCCGGGAAGATAGATGGTTCAGTAGAATAAGCGCTTCCATGGCAAGTGCAAGGGCCTGAGTTCAATCCCCGGTTCTGGGAAAAAAAGGGGGGGGGAGCTTTTTTTTTTTTTGAGGAGGTGTTGTAATTTAAAGTTGAATAATTAGAAAAGGTGGGCCAGGGAGATGGCTCAGTAGAATAAGCGCTTCCCTGGCAAGCTCAAGGACCTGAGTTCAATCCCCAGTTCTGGAAAAAAAATAAATAAATAAATAAGTTAATAAAAATTAATCTCGTGTCAAACCACCTATTGGATTTCTGAGATGGGGCAATTTGACACTAGACCAAATGGTGATGGGGTTCAGATAGAACAGGGACAAAAATTTCTGTCCTACAAGGCACAAACGAGAGCGTGCGCGCTCACACACAAACGCGCGCACACACGGACACACACAGGCGCTCTCCCGTCCACTTCAAGGAACAAGAAGCCAAAACAAAGACGAAATGCCAAAACAAAGATAAGATGATGTGTCCAAAGTCAGTAAAGAGCCAAGGACAATGCAAAAACAAATGGTTAATAAAGGGACGTCTTCTCCCTCAAGCCAGCAGCGTAGGAGACACATCCTTCGGTGCGGATCCATCGATCCAGCAAAGCGTCCACAGTGACTCACGCCGATTCCGGGGGCGGCGGCGGCACCCGCGAGGCCCCAACAGGCGTGGGCCGGGCGGGGAGGCGGCCGCACGCCACGCGGGAGCGCAGGCAGCGCAGGACCGGCGCGGGGAGCCCCGCCCTCGTTCCCTGAGGGCTCGCACCGCCTCCAGGTGACACAGACGCACGTCCCGAGACGCCACTGCTGACAGCTCCGGGCTGGGTGGCGCGGACGCGTCAAACTTCCTCTCAAGCCCCATTTTCCCCACTTGTAAAAGGACCCCAGACACGCCGCGCACCTCAGCGTCCCGCTCCCCCGCGCCCGGCCGCGCCCGGCGCTCGAAAGCGCGCGGCGAAGCCTACCGGCGCGCGGCGGGGTCCAGGGGTGTCCCAGCTTCGCCACCTGTCCCAGCTGCTCCGCCCCGGCAAGTGACGGGGAGAGGACGGGGACCCCGGCCCTACCGTGAGCAGGCGGCGCCGCCGCGTGGGGCGATCCGAGCGCGCTCGTCCGCCGGGCGGGCGGGACGGACGCCGATGTAGTCAGGTCAGGTCCGGCCGCGTCGCTTGCCCGGACTCGGCCGCCCCGAGCCGGGCCCTCCTGTCTGTCCGCGCTCCCGGGGTCCCTAGTCCCGAGCGTCTCCTACACCACCTGCTCTCGGCAGGACAGCGGATGATGGCGGAGGAGGAGGATTTTGAAAGCCGGCAGTTTCTTTCCTTTGATTTGATTTGCTCGAGCCGGAGCCGGCTTCCCTCAGGCTGCCGCGCGGGGCTCATCGGGTAAAGAAGTCCAGTTCCCCCGCGCAGGCGCGACAGGGCGCGGCCACGCTCGCGCCGCGAACTCCCAGTCCCACAGTGCATCGCGCTAGAGGCGCACCGCCCTCTTCTCCGCCCGCTCTCTGCTTTTCTGGCTCTTTCTCCGGACACCGCTAGGCGGTGTTTAGTCAGGTCCCCCAGAAAACTACAACTCCCGAAAGGTCGTGCGCCTGACCGGCCCCACCCTTCCGGAAAGGTTTACGAGCGTTCCAAAAATTTTATTTATTTATTTATTTATTTATTTATTTATTTATTTATTTAT
>NW_004524732.1:5796206-5797266 GCF_000260255.1 Octodon degus
TATTTATTTATTTATTTTGGCGGAACTAGGAATCGAACTCAGGCCCTTGCCCTTATTCTACTGAGCCATCTCCTGGGCCCCTGCCCCTCCCTTTTTTTGGCCCCATGAAGTTAAAAGGATATGTGAAGGCTCCTACGGAAATAGCCACATTAAGGGCTGGGGAGATGGCTCAGTAGATTAAGTGCTTGCTTGGAGTTCATTCCCCCATACCGCTAAAAGAAAAGAAAAGAAATAGCCACATTCACTACATAAAAAAAAAAAAAAAAAAAAAAAAAAAAACAACCCAACCAAAAAAAAAAAAAAAAAAAAAAAAAAAAAAAAAACCACGGGAAATAGTATAGTAGAGAAACCTTGCAGACACCAATTTTCCCACACTGGAATGCATAAAATCAGTTATGCTGTCTGGCAAGCACAATCCCCAGTTCTATCCCCAGTACTGCTAAATCAATCAATCAATCAATCAATCAATCTACTTAGTCTAAATCTACTTAGTCAGGAGCCGGGGAGATGGCTCAGTAGGATAAGCGCTTGACTGACAAACAGAAAGATCTGAGTCCAATCCCCGGTTCCGCCAAAATAAATAAATAAATAAATAAATAAATAAATAAATAAATAAATCTACTTAGTCTATATCTTTCCACCAATGTCTGTGGAGTGACAAAAGCTGAAGAACTGTTGATGATTACAGGAGATAAAATAGGAGGTGGGGCGTAGTTCAATGTGACCAGAGCTTGTGTAGTATGTGCAAAGCCCTGAATTTGATCCCCAGCTCTACAAATAAAGATGAAAAGGCATGACAAACAAGTGCAAATACATAGCCCTGAACTTGATACTGAATAGGGTAAGGGTGTTGAAAGGACAATATTGAAACAATTACCAAAGTTTGACTGCATGTTACATGATAGATTGTATCAATGTTAAATTCATTTATTTCCATTGTGGTTGCAGGTTATGTAAGTGTGATACTGTAAGAAATGTTTGTGCTCCTTTACCCAGGCATCACACATGCTTGTAGTCCAAGGACTGTGGCAGACTAAGGCAGGAGGATCTCAATTTTGTT
>NW_004524732.1:5797366-5798159 GCF_000260255.1 Octodon degus
CATGTGGTGCTGGGGGATTGAACCGCGGTCCCCGTGCTTTTGCTAAGCTTGTTCTAAGTAGGTGCTTTAGACCACTGAGCCATCTCTCCAGCCCCGGATCTCAATTTTGAACTCTGCCTGGTCAATTTAGTGATTTAGCAACACTCTGCATAATAATAAAAAAATGGGGGCCAGAGAGTTAGCTCAGTAGAATAAGCATTTGCCTGGCAAGCTCAAGGGCCTGAGTTCAATCCCTGGTTCTGCCAAAAAATAAAAAATAAAAAATAAAAAATGGAGGCCGGGGGTTTGATCCCTTGGCCTATGGTGCCGGCCTGGCCCCTGGGGCACACTGAGACTGAGGTTGACACTGGGCATGGTGGCGTGAGCCTGTAATCCCAGAGCTTGGGAAGCTGTAAAACAGGAGGATCACTACGAGTCCAGTCTATGTAGTGAGACCCTGTAGACCCTATACTAAATAAATTTAAAAATATTAAAAAATGGGCTCTGAGTCTCAGTCATTGTAGCATCACACAGGTTGCTATGCAGGTGTTCTCTGCCTTGCAGATCTGCTGCTTCCCACTTCTCAGGAAATTAAATCTCTTCTCTGCCTGCTACACCCCCATCCTTCTTTATTGAAATAATTACTAGTGTAAAAAAAAAAAAATGGGGGCTGGAGAGATGGCTCAGTGGTCTAAAGCACCAACTTGGAACAAGCTTGGTAAACCCAGGGACCGCGGTTCGATCCCCCAGCACCATATGCCAGCCAGCCCCGCCCCCTGGTGGGCTGAGCTGGCCACACACACACCACACACAC
>NW_004524732.1:5798890-5799462 GCF_000260255.1 Octodon degus
AAAAAAAAAAAAAAAAATGCTCTGTAGGCAGGCGAGATGGCTCAGTAATCTACTGCGTCTGCTTAGGCAAACTTAGGCAAGTGTGTAGGGACCGCAGTTTGATCCCTGGCACCACATACCTCACCAGGCCCACCCCCAGGTGGGCTGAGCTGGCTACACACACACAAAAAATAAATAAATAAATAATAAAAATAAATAAAAAATAGGGGGCTGAGGGACCGGGGAGATGGCTCAGTGGAATAAGCGCTTCCCTGGCAAGCGCGAGGACCTGAGTTCAATCCCTGATTCCACTGGAAAAACAGAAAAAATAGGCTCTGGTGCATACCAGTAACCCCAATACTTGGGAGGCTGAGCCAGAAAGATCACCTTGAGTTCCAGGTCAGTCTGGGCTATAGTGAGGTCAAGGTCAGCCTGAACTACATAGCAAGACCTTATCTAAAAAAAAAGAGGGGGGGCTGGTGAGATGGCTCAGTGGTGTAAGGCACCTACTTAGAACAAGCTAAGCTAAACAAAGCACAGGGACCGCGGTTCAATCCCCCAGCACCACATGCCAGCCAGCCCCGCCCCCTGGT
>NW_004524732.1:5801627-5802557 GCF_000260255.1 Octodon degus
TGTGCTTTGCTAAGCTTGTTCTAAGTAGGTGCTTTAGACTACTGAGCCATCTCACCAGCTCCCTTATTTATTTATTTTTTTGAGACAGGGTCTCGCCTTGAACTCTCCGTGTAGCCTAGGTTGGCCTTGAATTTATGGTGCTTCTCCTGCCTCAGCCTCCCAAGTGCTGATAATTATTGGTGTGTGCCATTATGCCTGGCAAAATTAATTTTGTTTGATGTGTGGGCTGGGGAGATAAATCAGCAGACTAAAGTGTCTGCTTAGGCAAGCTTAGGCAAGCACAGGGACCATAGTTTGATCCCAGGCACCACATGCCTTGCCAGCCCCGCCCCCAGGGCAGGCTAAGCCAGCCACAGAGTCCGGGCATGGTGGCATACGTCTGTAATCCCAGCACTGGGGAGGCTGAAAACAGCAAGGCCGGCCATATAGCTCAGCAGACTACAGCCCCTGCTTTGGCAGAGCACAGAGGTCAGGTTCAATACCCAGCAAGCAGTGCCTGCTGCACCCCTGGGGTATGCTGAGATAGTGACAGACTGGGCGCAGTGATGCACGCCTGTAATCCCAGTGCTTGGGAGGCCAAACGGGAGAATCACTACGAGTCCAATTTACATAGTGAGACCCTGTAGACCCTGTGGACTCTGTACCAAATACAAAACACACACACACACACACACACACACACACACACACACACACGAGGATCACTGAGTGCAAGCTGCATAGTGAGACCCTCTAACAACCAAATACATTAAATGGGGCTGGTGAGATGGCTCAGTGGTCTAAAGCACCTACTTAGAACAAGCTTAGCAAAGCACAGGGACCACGGTTCAATCTCCCAGCACCACATGCCAGCCAGCCCTGCCCCCTGGTGGGCTGAGCTGGCCACACACACATTAAATGAATAAATAAAAATGTGTATGTTGGGGCTGG
>NW_004524732.1:5803779-5805034 GCF_000260255.1 Octodon degus
AAAAAAAAAAAAAAAAAGAACAAATGGAATCTAAGTGACCACGGAGGACGAAGGCCTCATAGGCAGACCTCCCTGCACAGAGAGGCCCCTGGAGCTCCAGGGGGAACCGACCTTCTCCATTCACAAAGCTTCTCGGAGGTGGTCCTCTGCACACCCTCCCTCTCCTTTCCTACCTACCAGCCTGTGACTTGCGGTGACACCTTCAGGAGGCTCAGAAGGCCTCCCAGCTCACCTCTGCAACAAGAGTTAGTTTCACATTCCTGTGAGAGCCACAGCCAGCTGCAAACTTACACAGCCACTGGCCTGCGGCTCCCTGAATGAAGTACATTCTTGGTGCCTCCCTCCTTAGTCACTGAGTGTCTCCAGTGTGGGTGCTATTTACTTCTTTGTATTGCTTTTTTGGGGATTGGCTGTCCCAGGTGCTTCAAATTTCTTTCTTTCTTTCTTTCTTTCTTTCTTTCTTTCTTTCTTTCTTTCTTTCTTTCTTCCTTTCTTTTTTTCTTTTCTTTTCTTTTCTTTTTTTTTCTACCAGGGATGGAAGGAACTCGAGACCTTAAACTTGTCAGGCAGGTGCTTAGGCCACTGAGCTATCTCCCCAACCACCCCCTTTTAAATTTATTTATTTTTAATGTATGTATTTGGTACAGGGTCTCACTATGCAGCTTAAACTCATTTTGATCCTCTCATTTTCAGTCTCCCCAGTGCTGGGATTACAGGCATGCGCCACCATGCCCAGACTGGGTCGCAGCTCAGCAAGCCCCAGGGCACAGTGACAGTGTGGCAAGTGGGACTCAGGATGGAACCCTGGTCCCTGCGCTTGCCAAAGCAGGTACTTAGTCTGCTGAGCTATCGTGCATCCCCGCCCCCTAACTGGGAATTGAACTCAGGCCCTTGAGCTTGCCAGGGAAGCACTTATTCTACCAAGCTATCTCCCTGCCCCACCCCCGTTTTAAAGCCAGGCATGTGGTACACCCTTGTAATCCCAGCACCAGGGAGGCTGAGGCAGGAAGATCATTGTGAGTTCGAGACCATCCTGGGCTATAAAGTGAGTTCAAGGGGATATAGCTCAGTGGGCACAAGGGCCTGCCTGGCAAGCACAAGGTCCTGAGTTTGATCCCCAATACCAAAAAAAGTGAAAAAGAACAATCACCTGAGAAGGTTGAGCCACTTCTAACTGAGCCTGATGCTATTCCTCAGCTGCTTGCTTCCCCTAGGACTGATAGATCCTCTGGATTTTCCTTTTTTTTTTTTTTTT
>NW_004524732.1:5806489-5807037 GCF_000260255.1 Octodon degus
TTTTTTCTTCCAGAACCGGGGATTGAACTCAGACCCTTGTGCTTGCCAGGGAAGCGCTTATTCCACTGAGCCATCTCCCCAGCCCCTAGGGACTTTTATAGAGTAAAACCATGCAGTGAGGTAGGTCTATGATGGAGAACATGGGAACTTACTTAGGTGGCATGAGGTGGGACAAAACTATGGACAGCCAACAAGTTACAAGCATCATTGCTCAGGTAAAATTGATGAAGTCCAGGACCAAATGGGGAAGCGAGTAGGTTATCTGCTAGCCAGCCGGTAGCAGTTGGGTTAGTGACCCTTTCTGGCTTCCCCAAGTGATAATCATTCCCAGATGCTTACCTTTAAGGAGGTCAGCATTTGCTTGATGTTTGGTCTTTAGGTCTGGCCCATGGCAGGAGCATCTGTCTCTCTCACAGTTGCAAGGTATCTTGTCTTCCAAGCTGTCTCCCTCAAGGGCCAACCCTATCTGTGTGTAGATAGATAGATAGATAGATTTTTTTTTTTTTTTTTTTTTCATGAGTTAAAATCTATGAGAAAATTTCACTTGT
>NW_004524732.1:5808000-5809290 GCF_000260255.1 Octodon degus
AATAAATAAAAAATAAAGTGCCTGTTTAAGGGCCAGGGAGATGGCTAAGTGGAATAAGCGCTTCCCTGGCAAGTGCAAGGGCCTGAGTTCAATCTGAGTTCAATCCCCGGTTCTGCAAAAAAAAAAAAAAGTTCCTGCCTAGGCAGAGACAGGGACCAGGGTTTGATCACTTCCATGCCCTGTTGGTCCCACCTACAGAAAGCACTGAGACTGGGCGTGTGGCGCACAACTGTAATCCCAGTGTTTGGGAGGCTGAAAAGGGGTCTCTATGAGAATAAACAAGGTCTTACTAGTCAAGCTAAATTGCCCAGCTGGGATTGAATTGAATTGGGATCCTCCTGCCTCAGCCTACCAGAGTGCTAGGATTACAAGCATGTGCCACCACACCCAGCCCTGTTATTTCCTTGGGAATCTCCCCTTGGTCCTCAGACAGAGATCTCTCACAAAGAAGACGAAGGGTAGACAATCTCCTTCCTCACCTTGCTGATGGGATTTTCAGAACTGGAAGAAACACTTTCATCTTCTTGTTCCAGGAGTTTTAGGGTATGGAACAGTGCCGGGTCAAGCAGATGAGGCCTGGTCACTGTCCCATAACAGCAACCAAGGAGAAAAATGGTGGTGGAGCTCAGGAAAAGAGTGATAATCAGACAAACAGTGCCAGGAAGAAAGATAAAGAAGGGGCCGGGGAGATGGCTCAGTAGAATAAGCGCTTCCTTGGCAAGCGCAAGGGTCTGAGTTCAATCCTCGGTTCTGCCAAAAAAAAAAAAAAAAAAAAAGAAAGAAAGAAAGATAAAGAAGTTCCAGATCTGTCCTGTGGGCTGACAGGAACACTGAGACTTCCCAGGAAGGGGAAATGAGGGCAAGGCTTATAGGTTTGTGTCACCAGTAGCGTAGGTCCCCCTGGTCAACCTGCGTCTGGCTGGTCACCTGAAACCTTCCTGGGAAGGTGCTCCAGAGACTTGTGGCTTGAGCACCAGGTCTATTCCTGTGAGGTAACTGTTCCCCCAAAGGGCACAACCTCATCTTGGGTTGGTTTGAGGTTCTGCTTTTCCCAGAATTCAAAGTGACTGAAGATATAAGATAGGGACTGGAGACTTCTAAGGAGTCTGGAACTAGTTATAAAAATGGACACCTGAATGTCCCTGTTTATTTATTTATTTATTTATTTATTTATTTATTTATTTATTTATATTAGGGATCAAACTGAGGACCTTACAATTGCCAGGCAGGAGCCTATGCTGCTGAGCTATCTCCCCAGGCTGTCCCTGCTAATAATCTTTAATCATTTAC
>NW_004524732.1:5821799-5823577 GCF_000260255.1 Octodon degus
AGAAGGAAAGAAGGAAAGAAGGAAAGAAGGAAAGAAGGAAAGAAGGAAAGAAGGAAAGAAGGAAAGAAGGAAAGAAGGAAAGAAAGAAAGAAAGAGAGAGAAAGGCACTCTTTTTTTTTTTTCAGACACGGGGATTGAACTCAGGTCCTTGCACCTGCCAGGCAAGCACTTATTCTACTAAGCTATCTCCCCGGCCCCAACATTTGAATTTTGGAAAGATAAAGATATTCACTCCATCCTCACTCCCCCACTTAGAGATGAGGAAAAAAGAAACTAGGGCTAACGCAGCGCACGCATCTCCAGGGCTGTTCCTGAAGCCCAAAGTTAAGACCTACTGCGAGAGAAGAGGGACTTAGGACTCCAGCTGGAGCTGGGGGACACAGGGCCTGGCAATGGACCTTCACCGAATGAATAAATGACCCCTGCAGACGGTTGGAACTAGGGGTGCCATGCTCTCAGGCTTTCCCAGGTAGCAGCAAGACCTAAGCCTGGTGCAGAAAGGATGGGTGAGGGATGTACCTGTCAGCTCCTCACAGCCAAAAATATTAGCTGTGGATTCCAGGAGAAGTACACAGGGGTCCCAGTGACAGACCCGGATGTAAGGTGTCCACACCATAGTGCAGTGGCCACGCCTTATAGGTGCCATGCCTAGGACAGAACCTGCCTCTGCCATTCTTTCTTTTTTTTTTTTTAAATATTCTTTTTTTAAAATTTATGTATTTATTTATTTTGTGTGTGGCCATCTCAGCCCACCAGGGGGCGGGCTGGCTGGCATATGGTGCTGGGGGATTGAACCGCGGTCCCTGCGCTTTGCTTAGCTTGTTCTAAGTCAGTGCTTTAGACCACTGAGCCATCTTACCAGCCCCTCATTCTTTCTTGCTTGTTTGCTTTTTCTTTCTTTCTTGTCCGCTGAGGCATTTTATTTGTATGTTTTACATCCTTAGAAAAAGAATACCAGGATTTTTTCCTACTGTGTGTTTTCTTTTCTTTTCTTTTCTTTCTTTTTTTTTTTTTTTTGGTGGAACTGGGGATTGAACTCAGGCCCTTGCGCTTGCCAGGGAAGCGCTTATTCCACTGAGCCATCTCCCCAGCCCCCTACTGTGTCTTTTCTTTTCTTTTCTTTTCTTTTCTTTCTTTTTTTTTCTTTCTTTTTTTTGCCAAACTGGGGATTGAACTCAGGCTCTTGTGCTTGCCAGGCAAGTGCTTATTCTACTGCGCCATCTCCCCAGCCCCTACTGTGTGTTTTCATCGCGCTTCTTCATGATCCATGATGCCAGCTGAGGTCATCAATGCAATGAAACCAAACTGATGAGATGGGAGCAAGTTATTCTGCCATTTTTCCAAGTCATTCAGCTGTACATCAAACCTGGGGCTGATCACACCACACTTGTTTAATCTGCCTGTGAGGTTGACAACATTCAGCCCTGGGATCATCAATGATTTCAAATCTGCCAATGTAACCATGCTTCATCATCACAGTAGAAGCCGGACAATGACTTTGCAGCACAGCCTAATGAGGGCCTGGCGTTTGCCTCTCTTTTTGGCATTGTTGATGCTGTTGAGAGCATAAGCCAGGACATTCATGCGCACCATTATGGCAGCATGGAAAGATGGCGGAAAGAGCCTGCCTCTTTCTTAGATGTATGACATTAATTGGGTCGCTAACTGCTTTGCCTCTATTCCTCATCTATTTATTCATTTATTTATGGCGAAATCGGGGATTGAACTCAGGCCCTTGCTCTTGCCAGGGAAGCGCTTATTCCACTGAGCCATCTCCC
>NW_004524732.1:5824622-5831045 GCF_000260255.1 Octodon degus
CAATGTCAGAAATTATTGACCTGAGTCCCCCATAAAATATATAATTTTAAGAAATGCATAATAAATATTTTGAGGCAGGGCTTAAGCTTTCCTTCCTTTTTTCTTATGTACTAGAAATCAAACTTACAACCTCATGCTTTCTTTTTTCCTTTTTGTTAGAACCTCCACATCTCATGCTTTCTAGGCACCAAACTTTCTCAGTCCTCTTCTCTCAGGCCCCTAGGTTGTCAGCATCACAGGCATGTGTCACCTACTTTACAAAGTGTTTGAAAGAGTCAGAGAAGCAACTTGATGCAAAATGTTTGGCTCATAATAAACAAGTGCTGGTTGTTATTGCTTTTTAAGCTTTACTGTGGAGACATCAAGCCCTGTAGTCCAAGAATACTGAAGCTCCTGGGAAAACAACCTCCTGCTGCCAGCCTCCTGGTCCTTTTCCCCAGACCACCCCACTGTGCCGGGGGCCTGGTAATGAAGGCCCCTGTTTCCATCCTGGACAGCTAGATTAGTGAGTGCACTGAGTGGACGCTACACTGAGAGCCTGGAGGGCTGGCATCCAGCTGAAACCCCTGACGTGAGGGGCGCTCACCTTGAAAGCTGTATCTTATGTCACCAGCACCTGGGGTGGCAGAATCTCCAGGCCATTTGGCAGCTTCTCCATTCCAGGAAGGATGTGGTCATGCAGTCCAGCTGGCTTCAGCATCTTCACCCATGAAAGAAGAGCACTAATGACACGGTGCCTAATGGGTAAGTCTCAAGAGTGTTCCCCTGCCAGGGAGAAAGCTCAGTAGAATAAGTGCTTGCCTGGGAAGTGCAAGGGCCTGAGTTCAATCCTCGGTTCCACCAAAAAAAAAAAAAAAAAAAAAAAAAAAAAAAGAGTGTTCCCCTGCAAATTGTGCAAATGGTCTGGGAATGGGCTTTTTTCTGTTTAGCTCTTATTGCTGGCTAGTAACAGTACTACATGCTTAACAGGCATTATGTCACTGTAATCCTGAAAACAAACTTTATATCGATTCAATGTTCTCACCCTTACTCTACCAATCAGGAAATTGAGGCTGCCCAGGATCACACAGCCAGGATGAGGCAGAACTAGGGACCTTGGTCCTCCTCCCAATGCCACCTCCGGGACATCCTCATATTGCCCAGCCCCATTAAATCACCAGGCTTGGCTTGTCCCCCAAATCATTAGTGATGCTTGAAAGCCATTGTCCCGTTTTTGTTTCTGAGAATGTCTGTCTTCTTCATGCAAAAGCCTGTTAATGTCCAAGCTCCAGTTGCCATGTTAAAGCCACTGTTCCAGGATTACTATGAGAATCAAATAAGTAAATACAGCCCCTGTTTTTGGTCCCTCCTAGTACCTGCTAGGATGCATTTAAATGTCTAAAATATGACTTACCAGGTGTGGTGATGCATGACTAGAAAGCAGATTGCTGTGAGTTCAAGGTCGGCCTGGACACATAGCAAGACCTCAAAACAAACAAACAACCCCCCAAATTTTTGTAATGTGTCTCACAGTTATATCCCAAGTTGCTAAGATTGTGTCTAGCACAAATGTTTGTGGAACAGATAACATTTGTAAAGATGAAGCCTGCCAGGCTCACAGCTGATCTGCAACAAATTAAATATACATACACACATGTGTGGATAAAATGAACTAGGGAGAAAAGGGAAATCTGAGGGAACTCTCACGGGGCTTTGGGCTCTCCAGAAATCAATGCTGTGGCAAGTGGGATGTGGGATAAACATTATTTGGTGTTTAATCTTTATTTATTTATATATATTTTTTCATTTTATATATTTGGCACAGGGTCTCACTATGCAGCTCAGACTGTGATCCTCCTGTTTTTAGCCTCCCTAGTGCTCAGATTACAGACGTGTGCCCCCATGCCAGGACTTGGTCGCTGGCTCAGCGTGCCCTGGGAGCGGGCCAGCACAGCGTGCGGGATCAGAGCTCAAACCCTGGTCTCTGAGCTTGCCAAAGCAGGTGCTTAGTTCGCTGAGCTGTCTTGTCTGCCTGGTAAACATTATTTGGAATCAAAGAGTTGAACCTAATCCAGCTTGACAATTACCAGGTTGGAGGCAGGGCCCTGGGTGCTTACTGCTGGGGTGTCTGGTTAATCTCCACTTTCCAAGTGGGTGTTCAAAGCAAGCTCAACACCCCCAGAAAGATCCTTGACAAAGAGTCCTCCTTGATCAAATTCTACTTCAGTTCCCCTGAATTTTGCAATTAGGCCTGGACTTTTGGACCTGTATGTTAATCTGTGTATTGTTCAATTTTAGCAAGAGTCCTGTTAACTTGGGTTTAGCTAGAAGCCCCCATCCTTCAGCTCTGATCACCAGGGATATCTGCTCAGTTTTTTTTTTCTCCTTCCTATGGGCCAAGGTGATGCTCAATTACCCACATTCTGTCTCTCTTTAGCGAGAATCATCTAGGTCAGTGTAGGCCTAACTCCCTACTCTTCAAGTTTCCTCTTAGTAATTTTTTACCCTTTGACCCCCCTCTTCACTGCCCGGTTATAAATTCCCAGTCCCCCATGCCGAATTGGGGGGGGGGCTATGTATCATGCCACATCCGGTCCCCACACTTACCAGGAGGAGCTTCCTTGAATAAAGTGCCCTGGCCAGTGTCATTTAAGGTTTTTTTCTTTACCCTCCCACCAGCCCCCCCATGCACCAACCCAGCCAAATATGCAACAGCTTCCTCTGGAGCGTCGCTGGTCCTCCTGACGAAAAGGGCACAGAGTCCGGGAAAGCAGGGGGGGTGGGCTTTTCAGTTAGATGAGGAAGGGTGGTGGAGCTGGGTTTGTCAGACATCAGACATACACAACTGCCAGACGTGAATGTCCTAAAGGCAAAGGGCACTGTTACTAGAGAAAGGAAAGGTGCATTCCAGGCACGAGCCTGCACGGGGAAGTGGGGGGGGCTCCTGAACGCCCCTCCCCCTCCCTTTCCCCTCCCTCCCCCTCCCCTCTCGTCCGCCTTCCGCCCCCTCCCCCTCCCCTTCCCGCCCCTTCCCAGGTGCCGCCCACCCGGGCGCGGCGAGCGCGGAACCGCGCGCTCTAGGACCGAGGAGCGGAGCTGCAGGGAGACGGGGCCTCCTGCGGCAGCGGCCGCGAGCGAGGGAGCCGCGGGGCCGGGGCTGAGATGAACGCGGGGCGCTCGGGAGCCACGAGGACCCAGCTGCCGGGGCGGCGGCGCGGGGAGCAGGATGCGGCCGCCCGTAATTAAATAGCATTTACTCTTATTATTACTAATAATAATAATAACGTAATCATACCTCTAGTCATAGCATACCACTTATCGGGCTCGGCGCAGGCCCGTGGGGAGCGCAGCCCGGCCGAGGTGAGTGCTGGGGAGGACGGGGCCCCGCGTCCCAGGCGGGCGGCGGGGTTCAGGGTTGGGGCGCCCGGGATCGGGGAGGAGGCGCGGAAAGCCTCGGTCCAGGCCAGAGCCGCGCCGCCCTCCTGGAAATGGGGTTTATGTAAAAATAAAGCAACAGCCCATCATTCCCATGAGCTCGTTTTTGAGGATCCCTCCCTCTCTCCAGCCCGGTACCATGCTGCCCCAAAGTTTCAAAGTTATGGTGCTGTCCGGGGGCACCTGCCGCTGGGGAGATGGCGCTGCCTCTGCAACCCCGGGGGTGTCTTGGGATTTTCTTCTATGGGTAGGTGGAGGGATCTTTTCTAGGGGTCTGGAGCTTTGGCGCTACGAGGATGCCTTCCTGACTCTGAACAGAGGGTGGAAGGATTGCAGCCCCCCTTCCCCCCTTTCCCTTTTGTGTTTGTCTGGGTTCTGCAGTGCCTGGAACTGAAGGGGCCATGGCGAGGACCAGGGAATGCGGCCGTGCCATGGGCCACCCTCGCCGGCTGCGCCTGCCACGCAAGTCCGGGGATCTGGGGCCTGTAGCCCGCCGGGCCCTGCCAGAGGGGGCGGCAGGAAAGGGGGGCGCGGTCTGGGTCCGGCGGGCAGGAGGGCATTTCCTGTGGCAGGATCTGTCACTGCGCTCAAAGGGGTGACCAGCTGCTGGGCTGAGGGGACAAGGGGGTGCAGAGCTTTGCTCGGGTGCCTGGGGCTGGGGGCTTAGGAGACCCTGAGCCTACTCACTACCCCCACCCCCAGCTATCTGGGGTCCATTGCAGGACCTACCCCTTCCTCCTTTGCCTCTAAACTTGTCTGGTTATTTATAAGGTCCCCGGTTTGGGGGGTCCTTCACAGAGAGACAAAGCGGGTTTCCCAGGAGGAAAAGGATACTGTAGAAACATTTCCGTCTGGTAGAACAGGATGGCTCTGGTGCCAGCATGGCACTAATGGGAAGTCTGGGGGCGGGGGCTGTAGCTTGGAGAGGGGACGAAGAAGCTGGGGGCTCGCGGCGGTGTGAGCCGGGATTTAGTTTATTGCTCTGGTTGCTGGCCGGGACTTTGGTTTCTGGGCACGAGACTTGAAACCCAACTTGCTATTTTCCTCAGTGCCTGCAGTTCACCCAGTCTGATGAAAATAGCAGAATGCAGATCTTTGAATTTTCACACAAATGCGATAATTATAGTACATTTAGCAACTGTGTTGGACACAGAATTCTAGTGGAATCTTTCATTCTACTACCAAGACTACACACACACACACACACACACACACACACACACACCATGCCTTCCCTGGTCTTTGTCCCTGCTTCACCTCACTGTGGAAGTTGGCTTCAAACTAGAAATGATGCCAGGCCCAAGCTTGGTTGGCGCAGGTTTGAGACTAGGGGTGTCTTGGGCTGGGAAGGAGAAGCCTGTGCCCCCGAGAGAGGAGACCTGAGGAGGGAGAGAGGAAGCTTCTTGATTCCTGAGCTGGAATAGGGTTTGTGTTCCGTGAATGCTGTGAGTTGGAGCTGGTGGGGGCGCTTTTTGTTGAGGTTGAGCCGGTCAGATTGGGTTTGGTGACTGTCTGGAGCCTAAGAAGTTCTTTGGGATGAGCTGATCTCTTGAGGTATAGGAAAGTTGAGGCATCAGAGGGTTTGAGTTCAAGAATATAAAAATGAATTCTTTCAGTAGCGCTTGTTGGTTTATAATGAAAGAACATGCATGTGATTTGGCTTGTTGGCCCTGCACGGTGATTGTATCAGGGAGCCATTTTCAGTTCTCCTTGCAGGGGAGAATCCTGAGCCTTAGCCAAATGCACGTCTTGCTGGAAACTGACACAACAGAGTGAGGAGTCCGGTTTGATATTCTGACTCCAAATGATCACCCTTTACCTAGCCAAAGGTACTTTTCAATGATTCCCAGGGGAGAAGCTGTGGGGCAGATTTGAGCCAAAGTCATAGCCTGGCAGGAAAGGCCAAGTTAGTTCTAAGGATTCAGTGAGAAAATGACAAAATGCCCAACTCTAAGGTCAGCACATTGGAAGCCAGAGCTGAGGGTAACTTGAAAAATCTGGGGAAGACTTCATGTAGCAAGTGGACTTGTGCTTATGAGAATGGGGGGCTTGGCCAGGTTGGGGGAAGAGGAGGGGAAGCCCTGGGTTCCCATGGTTACCTCAGTGCTGGGAGGTTGACTTGCCATCTTTGTAATTCTGTAATGGGCATTTTTATCTCCAATTCACTGATAAGGAGGAACACAGGATTTGTGTGGCCGTTGTAAGTTCACCCTGCTAGGGCTCCTGATTCTTAAGGGTGCAGCAGCTCTCACTAAAAGGTTTCCCATCTTGTTCTGCTGAGCTAGCTCTGTGTCCCAGTGACACCAGCTGGCCTAGCAGAGAAGACTGAGGTGGTGGCAGGAGGATCCAAGGTGGAGATCTGAGGTTGGTTCCTTAGTGTCTGCCCAGGGCCCAGCTGCCACCTTGGAAGAGCCTGGCCAATCTTATTTGGCCATAATGCAGATAGGGATAATTAATCAGAACTTCCCAAGGACAGGAGCTGAGTGTAATACAGGAGCTGGGTCTAATCAGACTCTGTGCCTCCAGGCCTACTGGATGTTGCAGGAGGACACATAGGGCCATTATGTTGTCAAATTGAATTATGCCCCAGTGTGAAGGAGGAGGGTTTGTTTTGCCTGGAGTGGAGGGCTTCCTAGAAGTGCCATGTGACATTTGAAAGCCAGAATGAGAAAGCCAGGGAAACTGTACTCCAAGCAGAGACAGATACACACAGACAGGGAGTGGACAAGAGGGTGGGCTCAAGTCAGGCTCTTTATTATCTGCACTTTTATTTATTTATTATTATTTTTGGTGGAACCGGGGATTGAACTCAGGCCCTTGTGCTTGCCAGGGAAGTGCTTATTCCACTGAGCCATCTCCCTGGCCTCTATTTATTTTTATTTTTTGTGGTACTGGAGATCGAACTCCGGACCATGTGCTTGTGAGGTAGGTGCTTTATGCCACTGAGCTATCTCCCTGGCCCTGAGTTCTTTAAGTTTTTTTTTTTTTTTGCAGAACCAGAGATTGAAC
>NW_004524732.1:5831787-5833293 GCF_000260255.1 Octodon degus
ACTGCCCTGGAACTCAGTGTTGTAGCCCCATGTTGGCCTCAAGTGAGCAGCCTCCTGGGTTTGCATGTGTGTCACCTGCCTGGCTTCTCTTTTTTTTGTCTTCAGCACCGGGGATTGAACTCAGGACCCTGTGTTTGCCAGGCAAGCACTTATTCTACTGAGCTATCTCCCCGGCCCCATTTTGTTTTACTAACTTAACATTCAGTAGTTACCCAATGATCAGGCCCAGTTGTGAGTGCATTTGGTGGTTTATCTAGCCTCTAATAGCAGTGCGAATCCAGGCGGTGTGGCTGGGGAGCTGACCTGGGCTGGGACCACTGAGGGACAGGGGGCATGCGTGGGGTCTGGGTAAGAGCAGAAGCTGGTGGTGCCTCCCGAGGAAGGCTGGCCGTACCCTGCCCCTGGAGGCTGCAGTTCAAGGCCTGGTGATGAAGTGACTGCTGGAGCCAGCTCCTTTTACTACGTTTAATGGCCTGCAGAAAGAGGGCTTGTTTTCCTTCCTCTGCCATCACCATCCTTGGGCCTCTTTCCTGCCTTGTTCCCACCCTGATGGGTTCTGCACGTAGGGAAGTTTCCCAGGGAGGGAAGGTGGCATTTCCAAACGCGTCTTCAGAACTCATACTCTCCATTTCAGAACCACCTGGTCCACTTCAGGTCGGCCACAGCTCCTGAGCCCATGACAGAGGCTGAGACAGGATGGTACTAATGACTGCAGCCGGGGTATTTTCATGCCATTATGTTGGCGCTGTGCTTGGTACTTTCTGTGCCTTCTCTCCTGGACTCTGCTTATTAACCCAGTGAGGTGGGACTAGTTATCACCAGCCCCATTTTGCAGATAGAGAGACCATAGTGGCTCAGAGAAATTAAGAAACAAGACCATGGTTGCTGGGTGTGGTGGCACACACCTGTAATCCCAGCACTCAGAGGGCTGAGGCAGGAGGGTTACTGTGAACCTAAGGTCGGTCACCCTGGAAACATAGTGAGACATTGTCTTGGGGGAAAAAAAAAAAAAGCAAAAGAAACATCCAAGATCCAAGCTAACAAGGATGGTAAAACAGGAAGCTAGGTAAGCCAGGCCTGTTGGACTCCTGGTCCAAGGTCTTTTGTGGCCTGCAGGAAACATCCATCAAGTTACTTCACGGCTGCACACATCTCTTCTCCTTTCTCTCTTTTCACGGTGCTGGAGCTGGAACCCAGGGACCTCGCAGGTTACACAAGCGCTCTGCCACTGAGACAGACTTCCAGCCTTTCTTTTCTTCTCTGTCTGGAAAGCCTGTCCCTAACATTGGTGTGGCATCTGTGGCCACAGTCACATTACTTGTGAAGACCATCCTTTGCGGTCAGAGGTGTACCTGTTTTTTCAAAAGAAAACTGAGCCATCACCCGGTCTAGCTCTTCCTACTACGCCAGTAGCTATGCCTTCGGTTCAGTTCATACCGCTAGGGCTGGAGTCACAGCACCACTGTGAAAGAAGAGGCTGTGGCTTTGTGGGGTTTGCAAAGGTTT
>NW_004524732.1:5833958-5834918 GCF_000260255.1 Octodon degus
GGAACCGGGGATTGAACTCAGGCCCTTGCACTTGCCAGAGAAGTGCTTATTCCACTGAGCCATCTCACTGGCTCCTGTTTTTTTGGTTTTTTTTTGTTTTTTCAGAACCGGGGATTGAACTCAAGCCCTTGCACTTGCCAGGGAAGCACTTATTCCACTGAGCCATCTCCCCAGCCCCATTTTTTTTTCCCCCTGTTTTTTTTTGAGACACGGAGTAGTTATGCAATTTAGGCTGGCCTTGAACTTAGTATGTATCCCAGGCTGGCCTCTTACTTGGCTAATCCTCCTGCTTTTGCTTCCTGGGTGCTGGGATTACAGGTGTGTGCCATCATGCCCAGATTGAACCCAGGGCCTTTTACACTTGAGCTATATCCTCAGCGTGCACGCGTGCGTACACACACAGACACACACAGACACACACACACGGTTTTCTGAGATGGTGTGTAAGTTGCTGAGTTAGCAAGTCAGACCGAGTTGCTGAGCTTTCAGTTGCAGACTTCTTGCCTCAGCCTTCCAGAGTGCTGGGACCACAGGTGTGCACTGTCACACTTGTCTTATGAGATACTTTTGTAAATTGCAGGTGCTTTCTGCAGAAACATGGATTTCTGACTTCTTTTGGGGGAGCCACCCTATGTAAACCTGCAAAGTAGTCTCCAGGTGGGTACCACCAGCTCCTACTTGCAAATAACAGAATAATGAAACTGAGTGTTCTGCAGGTGCCCCCAAAGCCAATGCAGGACAGTTGTGGGACTGAACCTAGCTTGGGCCACTCCATCCTTCTTGCCTCCCTGTTACCATGGGGCTCTGAAAGTAAGCAGAAACTCTCAGTTCCCTTTGGGGTACCCTAAGACTTCCTGAGACACCCCCTCCCCTGCCCCCAGCAGCAGCAGTGACCAACAGCAGATGCTCAAGCTTCAGAGAGCCCTGTACCATGTTAGGCCAGGAACCATGGCGCTCTGG
>NW_004524732.1:5836599-5837917 GCF_000260255.1 Octodon degus
CTGGGAGGCTGAGGCAGGAGGGACTCCTATGAGTTTGAGGCCAGCCTGGGCCACAGAGGGAGATGCTGTACCGAAAGATAAAATAAGGCAAAAATAAATGAAATTGCTGGGTGTGGTGGTATATACCTATAATCCCAGCACTCATGAGGCTGAGACAGAAGGATTGTTGAGAGTTTAAGACCAGCCTGTATAGTGAAATCCTGTCTCAAAAAGACAAAGACAGGGCCTGGGGAGATAGCTCAGTAGAATAAGCACTTGCCTGGCAAGAGCAGGGTTCTGAGTTCAATCCCCGGTACTGGAAAAGGGAAAAAAAGACAAAAACAAACAAAACATGGAATCACAAAGGAAACTGGTTCTCTTGGACTAAAGCTGGACTTCTTTATGAATTCACTGAAGACTGGAAAGACTAGGTGTGTCAGTAAACCTGATACAGCTATAATTCTGAAGTTGTGATGAGCCTGAACATTTTGTTGCCTGCAGTAACTGCAGTGTGACAAGAAAAGATTCCAGCAGTGATGGCCACACGTTGCCAGAGAACGTGTCTGCAGGACACTGTGTATGGCCCATGTGCCTCATTGCAGGGCACACTAAATAGCATGTAGGGGTCACAGGATGTTTTCCCGTCCAAATTTGCAGCCCCTGAATTTTCTCCATTGAGAATCCCTACTGGGCAGCTGTGGAGATAAGGTGCGCCCCCTCCCCAACCTTCCTGGAGCACAGGGTCCCGAGGTGGGCAAGACCTCCTGTGAAAACCACAGGGAGGAGTAAATACAGCCTGGGACAGCGTCTGCAGGCGGAGCACGGTGTGACGGAGGAGCAGCACTCTTGGGTTAGGAGGTGACAGTGTCCACGCAGAGCCAGCTGTCAGATGCAAGTGCAGCCCCATCCCCGGGTAATCGTACAGCCCTGCCAGGCTGCTTCACCCCCCTGTTCTTCGGCTTCTTCATCTGCAAAGTGGGAGTGCCGTGACTCCTTCCTATGGGGTGTCGTGACGATACAGCTTGTGTGTAAAGCTCTTAGAGCGATGTCTGGGGGCAGGATGTGGCTGCCAGTGGCTGCCTTACATGAGCGTCTTTGCCTCTGCCTAGGACTCCCGGCTCCTCAGTGTGCTCCATGCTCTGTTCTGCTGCTCTGGGCTGCGTGGAGATGACCTAGATGCAGCTTTGTCTTCAAGGAGCTCATAGTTTGGTGGAAGAGGGGACAGAGTGTGCAAATTTTTTTTTTGTATGTGTGTGTGCCAGGAATGAAACCCAGGGCCTCGCCTGTGCTGATAGACAAATGCTGTGCACGGAGCTCCACCCAGCCCCATCATCTGATT
>NW_004524732.1:5838546-5839686 GCF_000260255.1 Octodon degus
TTGTGGAACCAGGAATTGAACTCAGGCCCTTGTACTTGCCAGGGAAGCGCTTGTTCTACTGAGCCATCTCCCTGGCCCCTAAATAAGTAAATTTTTTTTTTTTCTTTAATTTTAGTGTATAGGGTTTTTTGTTTGTTTGTTTGTTTTTGTTTTTTTTGCTGAACCAGGGATTGAACTCAGGCCTTTGCACTTGCGAGGGAAGTGCTTATTCCACTGAGCCATTTCCCCGGCCCAATAAGTAAAATTTTATTTTATTTTTTATTTATTTATTTTTGGCGGAACCGGGCATTGAACTCAGACCCTTGCACTTGCCAGGGAAGCGCTTATTCCACTGAGCCATCTCCCCGGCCCCCCAATAAGTAAAATTTTAAAAGATGACAGAAAACACAAAAACAACTCTGAGTGTGGAAGATGTCTGGTGTCCTCCCATCCCCACAGACCAGGAAGCCAGTTGACCCATCCCTGCCAGAGAGTGACATTCCAGGACAGAGCACAGGGCCCGAGAAGGCCAGGCAAACCCTGCAGTGCTGTAGGCACGGCACAAGGAACTTGGACTTTGTCCTCCTGGCAGTGGTACTGGTGTCATGGGAGGTTATATTTGTTTTTTTCTTACTTTTTATTCATACAAAGTTGCAAAAATAGTACAAAAAGTCCCCTTTATCTAGCTTCCCCTAATGGTGACTTTTTTTTTTTGTTTGTTTTGGTGCTGGAGATCGAGTCCCGAGCCTTGTGCATGGTAGGCAAATGCTCTACCACTGAGCTGTACCCTCAGCTCTTTATTTTGATATAGGGTCTTGCTAAATTGGTCAGGCTGGTCTCGAACTTGCAATTCTCCTGTCTCACATTAATGTGCAGCTGGGATTCCAGGCATGTGTCACCACACCTGGCTAATAGTGACGTCTTCTATAAATGTGTCTTGGCCTATTACTGAACTGAAGGGCTTATTCAATTTTCATCTTTGATTAGCCCACATTCATTTCTTTCTTTCTTTCTTTGTTTTTATTTATTTATTTTTATTTCTTTTTTTATTATTATTTTTTTTAATGTGTGTGTGTGTGTGTGTGTGTGTGTGTGTGGGGCCAGCTCAGCCCACCAGGGGGCAGGGCTGGCTGGCATGTGGTGCTGGGGGATTGAACCGTG
>NW_004524732.1:5840416-5841800 GCF_000260255.1 Octodon degus
CAGCACTTGGGAGGCTGTAAACAGGAGAATCACTATGAGTCCGATCTAGTAGTGAGACCCTGAACACCTGTAGGCCCTTCCCTAAAATGCAGGGAAAAAAAAAAAAAATCACTGAGAACAGATGATAAGGGCTGGTGGGATTGCTCAGCTGACTAAACTCCTGCTTAGGCAAATGCAGGGACCGGGGTTCGATCCCCAGCACCACATGCCTTGTGGACCCTGCTCCTGTGGGTGCTGAGCTGGCCACTGAAACCAGGTATGGTGGCATGTGCTGGTAATCCCAGCTCTGGAGAGCCTGAAAATAGGAGGGTCACTATGAGTCTGAGCTGTGTAGTGAGGCCTTGTACAAAATATATTTAAAAAACAAAACCAGAGGATAATGAAGGAGGGAGGGGAGTAGGAGAGGCTACATTTAGTTTGGGCAAGAAACCCTGGCCAGCTGGAATAGGTACTGGAGAAGGCTTTGTGGACATGGGTGGGTCTTCAAGGATGAGTAGAAATTGTGGGACAACACTATGTTTGCCGTGGCAAGGATGTTCCAGGCAGAGGACGCAGGCTAGGAAAAGCATGGCGGTCATGGGCAGCCCAGGCGCTCATTGGGCTCCAGGTACCACCTCTGAGAAAATAGAGGTATGAGTCTGAGATACTGGGAAGGGAAGGGAGTGTACCTGGCCAGGGAAAGGGAGCTGGGGGTCATCAGTATGAGATCAGGAAACACAGGCACTTACTGGGGAGCGCAGGAGTGCTGTCCCTTATGTGGAAGCTTGGGGCCTCAGTCTTGAGACCTGGACAGAGAAACCAGTCCCCAGAAGATACCAAACAGGACTACTTGGACCCAAGAGTTGTGAGAAGCACATGAGTGGGGCACGAGAGTGCAGCTCCACAGGAAGCAGGAAGTGGCAAGTGGAGTCCAGTGTCCAGGGAGACGTGAAAAGCTCTCTCTCTGCTGGGCTCCGCAACAAGGAATCATTGGGTCTGTGTCATGCAGTGTCTGGGGTGGGAACTGGGGACTCAAGTGGGATAAGGATGTGACAGTATAGTCAACACCTCCATGAAATGTGATCAAGACCTGGGGGGGTGCTGCTGGGGATCAGAGAAGTGAATGACCCTGGGCCCAGAGAGCTTGAGTGATGGAGATGAGGGCCTGGGGTGGGCTCTGATGTCTGGTGGGAGGCAGAAAGGGTAGTGGTGGTGTTCGCGGGCCCTGGAGCTGGGCAGCTGGGTGTGAATCCCAGCTTCGCCATTACCTGTCAGTACTGTGACCTCAGTCCAGTTACTCAGCTTCCCTGATTCCTTCGGAGTGACATAGGGATGGTAACAGTGTCTATCTCAGAAGACAGTTTCAGAGCTTTAAGGAAGTTGGTTGTAAAGTAATCTTTTCTGG
>NW_004524732.1:5843175-5844196 GCF_000260255.1 Octodon degus
TGTGTGAAAAAATCCAAGCCAGGGGGCCGGGGAGATGGCTCAGTGGAATAAGCGCTTCCCTGGCAAGCGCAAGGGCCTGAGTTCAATCCCTTGTTCCAGAAAAACAAAACAAAAAAAAAACAAACAAAAAAAAAATCCAAACCATGTTGAGGCGCACAGAAAGGAATGGACTCTGCGCCTTGTTTTTCTTTGACAGCTCTCATTCCCCACAGGAAGAGAGAGCTTGGAGAATATTCCTTCCTGTTCCTTCTTTACATATAAACACACATCACACACAGATGTGATCCTACAACACAAATGTTCTGAAATCTGCTTTTTAAATTTCTCAACCATGCGTGGAGGTATCTCCTCCAAAATTACTAGTTGATTTCGGTAGTCGTATTCTGTGGAAAGAAACTGCTACAGTTTGAGTCAGTCCAGGACTGTTCATAGTTTATCCTTCATTCTTTTTTTTTCTTTCTTCTTGTTTTTTGTGGAACCGGGGGTTGAACTCAGGCCCTTGCCCTTGCCAGGCAAGCGCTTATTCTACTGAGCCATCTCCCCGGCCCCAGTTTATCTTTCATTCTGAAAAATAACACACTCCTGTGCAAATGTAATTCAGTACTTGTACAAAGATTTGGATAGGTTAAATTCTCCCAGGTACAATTTCAGGTCAAAGAAAACAAATTATCATTTGGAAGGCTTTGGAGCTGCAAGTAACAGCATTCCTACCTCAAAACGAAATTGAACGGTTCTTGGGCCCTGAGATTTAATTTTTGCAGTTGGATTGGTCATTAAATGCCTTTAAGGCTTGCTTTTTTTTTTTTCCTGCTCTGCCATCCCTGGTGGATTCACCTTGTACTTTGGGCACACAATGGTAGGAAAGGGGGTCTTTCTTTCCCAGAAGCCCATTGTCTGCTTTCTCCTCCTTTCTCATTGGCCAGGATGATGTTACATGTCCTTGCCTAAGCCAATCATTGCCAAAGGAAAAAGAATGATTGGGGCTGGTGAGATGGCTTAGTGGTCTAAAGCACCTACTTAG
>NW_004524732.1:5845849-5846828 GCF_000260255.1 Octodon degus
TCTCATTTGACTCAGCTCTGTAAAGGAGATATTATTAAATATTTATTTACTTATTTGGTACAGGGTCTTACTATGTAGCTAGGACTCATATTGATCCTCCTGTCTCAGCCTACTTAGTGCTGGGATTACAAGTGTGTGCCATCACACCTGTTTTTTTAAATTTTTGAATCTTTATTTATTTATTTGGAACAGGATCTTGCTACGGCATGGCAGGTGGTACTGAGGATCGAACTCAGGTCCTTACACTTGCCAGGCAGGCACTTAGACCTCTGAGCTATCTCCCCAACCTCTATAAACTAGATATTGTTGTCTTTGCTTTTAAGATGAGAGAAGTGAGGCGCTAAGAAACCAAGTGGTGGGCTGGGGAGATAGCTCAGCCGTCTAAGGGCCAGCTTGGCAAACACAAGGTCCTGACATCAATCCCTGGTACCAAAAAGAAAGAAAGAAAGAAACCAAGTGGAGACGTTCAGCTGGACCAGGTGTACACCTGGCCCCGTAGCCACACACCATGCTGACGCACCCAGGGAATCGCTTCCTGGCGGGTCCTTAGTTCACAGCTATTATTTTGGGAAATAGCCCACTTGAAACAGATTGAGCCTAAAATTCCTAAATTCCGAGAACCTGGAGCTGGGAATGTGGAAACTGTTCTGCCTGGCTGCAGGATCTGGACAGATCTGCGCCTTCATCCATTTGTTTCATCCTTTTCTTCTTCCTTTCTTCGATGCTGGGGATTGAACCCAAAGGCTTCACACTGAGCTATATCCCCACCCTCCTCCACCAGTATCGGGAATTGAACTCAGTACCTTGTGCTTGCCAGGCAGGCACTGCACTGCTGAGCTATACCACCAACCCCTATATTTTCTTTTGAGGCAGGATCTTCCTAAGTCTCTGATTTGTACAGGTTGAGCTCGAACTTGGTATCTTCCTGCCTCAGCCTCCTAGAATGCTGGAATTCAAGACGTTCACTGCCACCTCACAA
>NW_004524732.1:5848278-5849745 GCF_000260255.1 Octodon degus
AAAAAAAAAAAAAAAAGATAAAGTGTAGGGGGAAGGGAGGAGCTGGCCCAGTTGCATAGGGCCAGGCAGGTCCAGAGGCTCGGTTGTGATCCAGGCCAACCAAGCAGGGCTCAGCAGCGTCTGGCATGGCTGGGCTAGCCCAGGTGCCATGTCCTTGCTCCTCTGCTAGATGAGCACCATGCAGGGCTGGGACAGCTCTGACCCCCCAGCCTGTGGCTCCCCAGGCTCTGGGTACATCAGATGACAAGGGGTGCTGAGGCCACAGGGAGGGCAGGAGGCTGTGTAGGGAGGAGAGTGCTTGACAGTCCAGGGAAGAGGGAAATCCACAGGCCTGGCTCTGGCTGAAACCCAAGGGCTTTGTTTTGCAGTGGGGAGGAAGAAATTGGCTGAGAGACCAGGACCATTGCTGGCAGCCTCTTGTATGAGCAGAGGGCCAAGGCTGGTGCTGAACCCAAGGTTCACCCTTGGTGTACTTAGCAAGAGGGATGAGTGGTGCTGGCACATACGTTTCCCGTGACATTGGCCTGTCACAGATCTGTAGCAGGTGCTGCACACCTGTCAGCTCCCAGCCCTGGTGGCAGCCTGGGTGGCAGGAGCTGCCTTTCCCCCACCTCCTCAGGATAGTGAGGTCCAAAGTCAGAGTAACAAAAAACACTGGGGTGGGACTCAGGCCTCCGCCTACACACCTTGAGTGAGGGCCAGTAGGCCTGCGCTGGGCATGCGTCCATGCCTGCGGAGAGCTCCCTGGGGCAGTGTCTGGGTCATAGTCACTCTGCCTAGTGAGTACATGGCAAGGACTGGGGGGCCACAGGTGTGCTGGAGAGGGCAGAGGAAAGTGGAATGGGCCCAGGTCCTGAGGCTGGGCCTGGGCTGACTGTCACATCCTGGCATTGCCTCATTGCCCGGGCAAGATGGGCACGTTGGCTGGCTGCTACCTGGCTCCTCTCCTGGGGCTGCTATCACCAGGGTACAGTGAGGTGCTACTGGCAGAGATGAAAGGAAGCGTGCCCAGGTTCAGGTGCCCTTGGCTGCTGGCCAGCCCATGTTGCTGCTCCCGGAGTGCATCGTGAGCTCCGTGCAGCGCTGCTTGTCCTGGGCCTTGGGGCCAGTACGGCGTGCTCCCTAGGAGCACCTCCAGTCATCAGCCATCACTTTGCATTTTCTGTGTCTCCCTCCATGCTCTGAAATTGGATGGCGATACAGGGTCCTTTCTGTTAATTCAAGGGTGTTCCGGGCAGCACTGACCCTGTAGTGGGTCGTCTTCCCTGGAGACCCTGCGCCCCTGCTGAGCCAGATGAGCCTGGGGAGTGGGGGGGGGCGGGGCGGTGGCGAGCGGGCCCTGCTGCCCACTGATGGGCTGCATTCTCCCTCCAGAGACTGATGGAGAGGCAGAAACGGAAGGCGGACATCGAGAAGGGGCTGCAGTTCATTCAGTAAGCAGCGCGGGTGAGGCGGGCGGGCTGGGCG
>NW_004524732.1:5850625-5852803 GCF_000260255.1 Octodon degus
GAGGAGTGGTGCCTGCTGTGACCCTAGGCCTTCAGCTCCATGGGGGCCCCCAGCTGGCAGTCTTACACTCACTCAGCCTCCTATCCCCCTCTTTCCCTGCCAGGTCAACCCTCCCCCTAAAGCAAGAGGAGTATGAGGTGAGTGTTGGCTGCTGGCTGGCAGAGGGAACAGGCGGGTGTCAGAAGATAGGGTTGTGGGCACCAGGGCAGCAGGGAGCAGCCCTGAGTCTGCGCCCACACCCCGCATAGGCCTTCCTGCTCAAGCTGGTGCAGAACCTGTTCGCCGAGGGCAATGATCTATTCCGGGAAAAGGACTACAAGCAGGCCCTGGTGCAGTATATGGAGGGGCTGAACGTGGCCGACTATGCCGCCTCTGACCAGGTGGCCCTGCCCCAGGAGCTGCTGTGCAAGCTGCATGTCAACCGTGCCGCCTGCTACTTCACCATGGTGAGCCTGGCAGCCCTTTGCCCTCATTGTGCCTTGTGTGCCTCTCCTGTCCCTACCACCCCCCCATTCAATCTCAACTGTATCGCAGACTCCCACACAGAGTTTTAAAAGCACAGATGGGGCTGGGGAGATGGCTCAGTGGAATAAGCGCTTCCCTGGCAAGTGCAAGGGCCTGAGTTCAATCCCCGGTTCCGCAAAAAAAGCACAGATGAGCTGGGCATGGTAGCTCACATCTGTAGTGCCAGCCACTCTGGAGGCTGAGGCAGGAGGATCGCTTCAGCCCAGGAGATAGAGTCCCGCCTGGGCAATAGTGTAAGATACCATCTCAAAGTACAGGTGCAGATGCATAATAAAAAGTGTTTAGAGGGGCTGGGAGATGGCTCAGTAGAATAAGCACTTGCCAGGCAAACGCAAGGGCCTGAGTTCAATCCCTAGTTCTGCAAAAAAAAAAAAAAAGTGTTTACAAATAGTATTAATGCCCTAGCCCTGCCTGAGAGGGACTGTGTTAGAATCTTGGGGTGACCCTGGGCATCGGTAGAAATTTGACCCACTTTACTCTTCCCTCCTATCCCACACTCTAGCCCCCTCACTTTCTCCCCAGACTTCTCCTTAGAGCTTCGACCTCCTCCTTTCCCTCCTCCCTCTTCTCCACTGCCTGTCCCCAGTCCTAGTGCTGCACCCTGCTCTGTGGGAAAGGAAGGGAGAGGAGACTGCCCTCAGGCCTTAGGCAGTGCAGGAGCCTGAGGGGAGGGGAGTAAGAGTCCCTTGCTGACAGCAGCAGCTCCTTCCCCCAGGGCCTCTACGAGAAGGCACTGGAAGACAGCGAAAAGGCGCTGGGCCTGGACAGCGAGAGCATCCGCGCGCTTTTCCGCAAGGCGCGCGCCCTCAATGAGCTGGGACGCCACAAGGAAGCCTATGAGTGCAGTAGCCGGTGCTCCCTGGCACTCCCCCACGTGAGTCCATTCTAGCAGAGTGTGGTGGTGCATGCCTGTAATCCCAATACTTGTGGAAGCTGAGGCAGCAGGGTTACCAAGTTTGAGCCCCACCTGAGAAACTTAAGACCCTGTCATGAATGGATGGATGGATGGATGGATGGATGGATGGATGGATGGACAAATGAATGAAAGAGTGGATGTATGCATGCCAGGAATATAATTCAGCCAGAATGTCTTGGGTTAAATTCCTAGTACTACTAAATAAATACTTCAGCCAGGTATTGTGGTGCATGCCTGTCATCCCAGGCACTCAGGTTGAGGCAGGAGGATTGCTTGAGGCCAGGAGTTCCGGGGCCATCTGGGTGACACAGTAAGTGTCTACCTCAGCAGGCGTGGTGGTGCAGCCCTGTAGTGCCAGCACTCTGGATACTGAGGTGGGACTGCCAGGAGCTCAAGGCGAGCTTGGGCTATATAGTTAGACCCTATCTCCAAAAAAAAACAAGGAAAAAGGTCCATCTGAAAGATAAATAAAAGAGAACAAAAACAATTATTTCTTTACCTCGAAATAAAGGACAAAATTGAAAGCGTGAGTTGGTGGGTCCCACCACGTGGCTTCCCAGCCGTGACTTGAGAAGCAGCGCCACTGCTGGGCGTCACTTTCTTTTTTCTTCTTTGTATTTTAGGGAAGGGTCTGCAGGGTGTTCAGGGTCTCACTACTAGATCAGACTCATAGTGATCCACCTGTTTACAGCCTCCCAAGGGCTGGGATCACAGGTGTGCACCACCATGCCCAGTCT
>NW_004524732.1:5854008-5856316 GCF_000260255.1 Octodon degus
CTTCACTGAGAAAGCTTTGGGTTCACTGCAGTGTGGGTGATTTCTGGCAATACAGTGATCTCTTCTCCAACCAGTGGACTACACTGTGACACCATGCCTGATGTGAGGTCCCTCCAGGCCCTGCCAGGCCTTCCACCCATCCCTGCAACCTTGCTGGGGCCCCACCATGTCCCCAGAGATTAGGGCTGGTCACAGATGGGAAGGTCACTGAGAAGCCTAAGTGGTATGGATGCCTCTGTGGAGAGGGCCAGGGACACTTGCGGGTGGGTGGTGTCCAGGCCACATCTAATAGGTAGCACATAGACAGGTGTCGGCTGCTAGAAGTCCTGCAGCCTTCTTGTGGGTTTTACCCATCTGTCACTCTCCACACATGGCCTAGAAATGGGGTGGCCTGAGTGATACCCACAGGGAGCTCTTGGGGCGAGGGAGACAGGCAAGGGCTCTGCACAGATAGTGGGAACAGGCACCTGCAGCAGCCTGGCTGGAGAGGGCTTCCCAGAGCCAGTAGGGCAAATCTCGAGGGACAGAGGCAAGAGACAGGCACACATGGACAGGTGGGACAGCCTGGCACAGGCCTGGAGTCAGGAAGAAGTGACACCCCAGCACAATGCCAATTCCTTCCTAGGAGGCCCGGGAGAGCCTAAGCCCTGCAGCTGGACATGTTGGGGTTCAGATCTGGAGGGATCCCTACCTATCTGTGGTGGCCACTCCTCTGCTTCCTTGTCTTTTTTTATTTTTATTTTTATTTTTATTTTTATTTTCGGAATTGGGGATTGAACTCAGGCCCTTGCGCTTCCCAGGCAAGCACTTATTCTACTGAGCCATCTCCTTGGCCCCTTTGTCTTTTTTGAGACAGGGTCTTGCTATGCAGTTCAGGCTGGCTTTGAACTCACTTTTGTAGCCTAGGCTGGTCTTGAACTCTCAGCGATCCTCCTGCCGCAGCTTTGCATCCTAATCTTTTTGTGGTGGATATGGGATATGGTGAGTCGGAAGACAGCCTCAGCCAGCACCTATGGGAACTCGGATTCTGTGAGCCCTGGTAGCTCAGCAAATGCTACTGCTGGGGAGTCTTGGCAGAGCAGGAGAGGAGCCGGACAGTCATAGTGAGGAGACTGGGGGTGATTGTCCAGCAGGGCGCAGGGTGCAGGGAGAATCACAGCTGTCCCTCAGAGTGTTCATCTGGAACCTCACACAGGCTGTGTCCACCACAGCCGTGAGAAGGGAGCCCCAATCCACGCAGCTGCCATAGTCTGGGCAGCATCACTGTGCCGGACAGACCCAGCCCAGGGGCAGAAGTATAGGATCTGCTGTGCTCTCCGTGGCCAGGCTCAGGTAGTACTGGAAGTGTTCTACATGGCCTGTGGCCTGGCGCCACTTTCTCTGCGTGATACCTTGCTGCGTATAGGCTGAAGTGGTGGCCATGCCTGGTGGGAGCTGGGACACTGGTTGTTGCTTGCTCCTGCTGCCCTCTGTGGAAGGGTGGCTGATGCCAAGGGCCTAGGCCTTGCCGGACTCCACAGAAATACAGAGGCGGTGAACAGCACCCAGGGAATCTCGGGGAGAGTTGCAGAAAGTGAGACCACTCTGGGGAGAGGAATGACTTTTGCTACACATGACCCAGAGGTAGGGGCAATGCAGGGGGAGTCCCCTGGGGAGAACACCTAAGTTGGCCTCCTGACTTTCAATGTCTTGTGCATCTAGTTGGGCATGGTGGCACACACCTATAATCCTAGCACTTGGGAGGCTGAAACAACAGGGTCATCACTAGTTTGGGTCCAGCCAGGGCTACATAACATGACCATGTTTCAAAAACAAACAAAAAGAGCCAGGGAGATGGCTCAGTGGAATAAGCACTTCCCTGGCAAGTGCAAGAGCCTGAGTTCAATCCCTGGTGCCACCAAAAAAAAAAGAACAAAAGTCTCTTAGGCATCTAATAACACTTACAAAGTACTTCCTGTGTGCCGGGCCTTGTTCTAAGCTCCTGTCAGTAGCAAGTCACTTCAGCCCTGTCACATCAGTCCCAGGAGAGGTAAGGAAAGAGGCCCCCAGGAGGTGAAGGGCCCCCCAGCCCTCAGAGCAAGCTGCAGCCCAGCTTTCCCTCCAGCAGAAGGGCACATTGACTGTGCATCGCCTTGGAGGGACCTCTTTTCTTCTTCAGAGGGGACCTGGGGCTGTACCTGGGGCAGGAGACAAGGGTCATTCAGGGAGTAGACACTTGCCTTGAGCTACAGACATCGGTGGTGTGGGAAGTCTTGTAACCACGTTGCCATTCTACTTGGCATGGGGCCTACCTGACCCCAAGTTAAAG
>NW_004524732.1:5856416-5865839 GCF_000260255.1 Octodon degus
TGTTGTTTTTTTTTTTTTTTTAAATTGACTAAAACAGTCTGCCTTGTGGCCGAGGCAGCAGCTCCTGCAGCTCGCTCTTATTGCCTCAGGAGGCTGTAGGGTACTTCCTACACTGTCTGCATCCCGGTACTCACGCTCTGGTGCTTGCAGAGAGATGAAGCCCCTAGCCACATGTTTCTCCGTGGATAGTCCCAGTCTCCATTGGTGCATTATCTGCAGTTGTCTAAATGTGGCATTGAAAGATTTTTCTTTTTTTGGTTTTGGTTTTCTGATACTGGGGATTGAACCCAGAGCCTTCACATCTAGCTACATCCCCAGCCCAAGTCTTGCTAAGTTGCCAGGCTGGGCTTTGAATTTGGGTTCCTCCTGCCTCCACCTCCCAGAGTACTAGAATTCCAGGTGAGCCACACCACCATACTGAGCTCTCTGGAGGGTTGTTTTTTTTTGTTTTTTTTTTTTTTTTTTGGTGGAACCAGGGATTGAACTCAGGCCCTTGCGCTTGCCAGGGAAGTGCTTATTCTACTGAGCCATCTCCCTGGCCCCCTTTAGAGGTTTTTAAGTGTGGGTGGAGTTGTGGGTCTGATCAGTGTCACTCTGGTTACTGGGTAGGGAATAGAAGGACAAGGACTGAAGTGGAGACACTAGAGAGAATGTGGCTCAGGCCATGGAAGTGGCAGGCGTGCCCAGATTCTGATGTGTTTTCGTGGTGGAGGCAATAAGGATTTGTTGATAAGTCAGATGGGACATATGAAAGAAAGGACAGTGACAAGGCTACCCCAAGGTCAGAGTACCTAGAAGAATGAGGTTCCATGGCCTGAGAGGTGGGGATCTGCAGAAGGAGCGGGGCTGGGGGTCCGGGCTCTGTCATTTTCAGGTGTAGAGTTGTGCAGGTGGCCGGATGGAGAGCTGGAAGTATGTTGGGGGCGGGGCTGGGTCACAGATGCACACCTGGAGGTCATGGTCAGGAGTGTGAGTAGGTGTGGGCGGCACTGAAGAGTAACAGAACAGCACATGGTGGAAGGCGCTAGGAAGGGCGAGGGCCTGGCAGGCGCAGGCTTCATGAAGAGCCGCTGTGCAGGCCCAGGCAGCGTGGGATCTGGGTGGGAGAGTTCAGGCCACAGGGCTGCAGCATTTGTATTTCAAGGGCCAGCAGCTAGGAACAGTGGTACTGTGGTGAGCTGATGACCCTGGCCAGCACAGGCGTGGAGCCTTAAAAACCAGTGGGCTGGCAGCTGCTAAGCAAGGACAGGGCTGAGCCCCACTGACGGAGCTGGGTTGGACAGGATGCTGTGTAGTGATCCCAAGGGACAGAGGGAACAGGCCTGCATCCCTGGGTTGGGATGGACAAGCAGCCCCTGAGTGTGAGTGGCCTCATACACTCTTTAGTCTCACCCTGTGCTGGGGCCTCAGGTGCCACCGGGACACTGTAGATTCCCTGCATGGCTTCTTGCTAAGCCCCCTGAGGGACACCTGTGTTTGCTCTGCCCTCCCCAGGTATGACGCATGAAGACATCGTTCAGGAATCCAAGAAGTACTGGCAGCAGATGGAAGCACACGCCGGGAAAGCCAGCAGCGGCTCGGTAAGGCCCTGGGGAGACCTGCTCCATAAGGGTGTCCCTGTCTCTCTCCTATGGCTTCAGTGCATTGGGCAGAACAGTTGTCTGTCAGAAGCCTGGGAAAAATTCTCAGGGGCTCTTTGCCCCAAAGTTAGCATCGTCTCATGGCCCACACTTGCTCTGCTGCCTGTGTGTGTATATCTATCCTGTGGCTATGGGTGTATGGCTTTGCTGCCACTCTGTTTTTCTTTTTTCTTTCTTTCTTTCTTTCTTTTTTTTTTTTTTTTTTTTTTGGTGGCTGGCTCAGCCCGCCCGGGGGGCAGGACTGGCGTGGCATGTGGTGCTAGGCATAGACCCGTGGGCCCTGAGCTTGCCTAAGCAGGCGCTTTAGACCACTGAGCTGTCTCCCTGCCACCACTCTGCTTTTCCGACCCACTTGAGAGTAAGTTGCACATATGATATCCTCTTAGCGCTACACACTTCCATGTGCAGATCTTAAACTGAGGACACCCTCTTATGTAACCGTAGCCCAGTACAGCATCAGGGACTTGCTCTCGCTATGCAGCCATTCAGATTTCATGAATTATGCTCAAAATTCAGGTAAGGAACTGCAGTCAGTTGTCCTAAGTCCCCTTTAACCGAGAACATCCTTGGCCTATTAGGTTATCTTTGTCTTCCATGACACTGACATTCTGAGGAGCCAGCAGTTTTGCAGAAGGCCGTCCCTGTGGGACCATGTCCCTGTGCCACAGACATGAGGCCACAAATTCTCTGGCTCACACGGCAGGAGGCAGGCACATCGCCTCCGTTTGTCCTATTCCTGGTGATAATGTGATTAAACTCTGGTAGCTTGATTAAGGCGCCTTCACTATAGAAGTTTCTCTGCCATCAAATTATATTTTGCTTTCTGTAATTATTAAATCTTTCCTGGGAGGACACTTTGAGACCATGTGAACATCCTAGAAAACTCCAACTGATGCCCACTGAGTGTAGCCTCTCCTGTCCCTCCTGATCCTTACCAGGGTCCTGCCTCTGTGAGCCATGGCATTGTGGCATTTGCAGATAGGGAAACTGAGGCTTGGAGCCTCTTAGAGACTTGCCCAGGGGCAAATCCCAGGTTCCCTGCCATGTTGTGCAGAACATACCCTGCTCCCTCCCACCTGCCCCTTTCTTGTCACCTGAGCACCTTCAGGTTCCTGCTCCTGGCCTGCTCCAGGCTACAGCATGTTGGGGCCTTACTGTGTACCAGGCCCTGCCCCACCCAATTGTCAGACGCCTGGGAAAATTCTCAGGGGCCCTTTGCGCCGAAGTTAACATTGTCTCATGGCCAACACTTGCTCTGCTGCCTCTGTGTGTGCATCTGTCCCATGGCTTGGAGCAGGCCACTGCAAAAGATAGGTGCCACCACCCTGGACTGCGAGGCCACTGTGACCATAGGTGACAGTGGGGTCACTGGCTCACAGGGGTGGTCTCAGAGACTAGGACAGTGAAAGTGTGATTCACCTCGCAGGCCTGACTGCAGTCCAGATCCCAGATGCAAGGCTCTTGTCATCTGCAGGGGTGAGGCGAAGTTGGGGGTGTCGGGCAGAAGCTGCTTGTGTCTTCTCAGTGCCCTCCCACACAGAAACATGCGTGCCTTCCCCACGCGAGGGCCCTGTCCTCATGCCGCTTCCCCGTAGTGGCCTTGGTGCCTGCTTGGCCAGACTCTTCTCATTCTGAGAATGGCAGGGGCTGGGAGACTTGTAGTCATGAAGCTTGAGGGTGGGGCTGAGCTGCCTTGTCCCCGGGACCTTGTATCACTTGCAAAGTGGGAGCAGTGCCTTTCTCTGAGTGCCTCTAGCGAGAAGTCAGAAGCAATGGCGGAACCCACCCTCTCTCCCATGGGCTCCTCCCAGTTGACCTTGTCCCTGGGATCTGTGTGCAGCATCTTGGAGCTGAGCCAGGTCTGACTTGCCTGGCACCAGGCGTTGGGACAGTCACCTGGGAGGACAGGACTCCTGCTCCAGGCCAGGCCCTGGGCTGGACAGTGCTGGTTCACAGGGTGTGGGCCACAACTCCCGTCTCCAGAGAGCTGCCGTGGCAGAAGACAGGCGCCACTACCCAGGAGGAACAAGGGCTTCCCAGAGGGGTGGACCCATACCCAAAGGTCCGTGGATGGAAGGGAGGGGTTACTAGGGGGCTTATAAAACAGCAAGTTGACCAAGGTTGCAGGGCCATCACCTTCCCCACCTTTCTGGCTACAAAAAGAAGTTTGGAGCAGAGACTGGGGAAGCAGCGTAGGGGAACAGCTGGACGTGGGGGTATGGCCAGAATCCAAGGCTGCCCAGGTGGCCTGATGACCCACCCCAGGTTTGTGGACACCTGCAGTCTACCAGAGCTGCACTCATAACCCAGGGAGCCGATCAGCACCAGGGAGCTCCTGACTCCCGGAGTTGCAGAAGGGACAGTGGAGACATGGTTCTGGGCGGGCTCCTGCAGGACAAGCACTGGAGCTGAGCTTGAGAACGCAGTTTCTAGGACAAGCTGGGTAAAGAGTGGGGAGAAAGCATTCCAGGCAGAGGGAACAGCATGTGTAGAGCAGGGTGGCTATGCCGTGGCATGCTGGGCCCTGGAAGAGGCTGCATTTTATGGAGCAGGCCCCTGCAGGAGGCAGGGCAGGCAGGGAGCAGCCAGGAAAGGAGGAAAAGTGTTCAGTCAGACCCAGCTCCAGGCCATTGGAAAGCCACTGCTTTTGGGTAGAATCAGGAAGTAGACCGGCCTGCTCTGGGCTGGGTGGCCCCCACATTCCCAAGGCTGCCTGTGTGTGAAAGACTCAGGGGCTTTGGACCTGGGGCTTCTCCAACCCCTTCACTGTCCCTCACAGGGTGCACCAAGGACTCATGGGCCCAGCACCTTCGACCTGCAGATGAAGTTCGTGTGTGGCCAGTGCTGGAGGAATGGGCAGGTGGTGGAACCTGACAAGGACCTCAAGTACTGCAGTGCCAAAGCCCGTCACTGGTGCGTGGGTGCCGGGCAGGGGCTTGGCCACAGTGGCAGCCACCTGAGTACCACAGGGAAGGAGGCCAAGACTCAGGCCCAGGCTCTCCTCAAGCAGCTCCCATCTCTCCTGCAGCTGGACCAAGGAGCGGCGGGTCCTTCTGGTGATGTCCAAGGCCAAGAGGAAATGGGTGTCGGTGAGGCCGCTACCATCCATCCGCAACTTCCCACAGCAATACGATGTGAGCGCTGGAGGTGGAGATGGCAGGGGATGGTACAGGGCTCCCCACACCCGGGCCCCCGGGACTCAGTGGTTCTCCACACCCGCCCCCCAGCTCTGCATTCATGCGCAGAACGGCCGCAAGTGCCAGTATGTGGGGAACTGTTCCTTTGCACACAGCCCTGAGGAGAGGGACATGTGGACATTCATGAAGGAGAACAAAAGTGAGTAACAGGCTCGTCCCCGCTCCTCACTGCTGGACACCCCTCCGCCCCCCCATCCCTTCCCCACCCCAGCCCCGCCCAGGCCTGGGGGCCCGTGGCTCCCAAGTCCAACAGGAATTGGGGCAGGATAGAGGGGAGCCTTCTTATCAGGCACTCTGCCCCTGTGCAGTCCTGGACATGCAGCAGACGTACGACATGTGGCTGAAGAAACACAACCCAGGGAAACCTGGGGAAGGGACCCCGATCAGCTCACGGGAAGGGGAAAAGCAGATCCAGATGCCCACAGACTATGCCGACATCATGGTAAGTCCCTGCACCGGGCAGCTGGACCGAGACGGAGCCTGAGGGGCCCAGAGGGTGGCCTGAATGGGCTGGTACCCACGATGCTGTGTCCTTAGATGGGCTACCACTGCTGGCTCTGTGGAAAGAACAGCAACAGCAAGAAGCAGTGGCAGCAGCACATCCAGTCTGAGAAGCACAAGGAGAAGGTCTTCACCTCTGACAGCGACGCCAGTGGCTGGGCCTACCGCTTCCCCATGGGCGAGTTCCGGCTTTGTGACAGGTGCCAGGGGAGGTCAGGGTGCAGGTGGCACGCAGAGCAGGATTGAGGGTGGGCTCAGACCTGCCAGGACCCCTCCTTTGCAGCCCCTCCTTTGGTCAGGTCCCAGAGAAAGCCAGGGAATCCTGTCTGGGCGAGGCTTGTGACAGGGAGGCCCTGTGGGCATCTGGGTCCCACAACACAGCGTGCAGGCAGTGAGCCTCCCACCGCCCACAGGCTGCAGAAGGGCAAGGCCTGCCCGGATGGGGACAAGTGCCGCTGCGCCCACGGCCAGGAGGAGCTCAATGAGTGGCTGGATCGGCGTGAGGTGCTGAAGCAGAAGCTGGCCAAGGCCCGCAAGGACATGCTTCTGTGCCCAAGGGATGATGACTTTGGCAAATACAACTTCCTGCTGCAAGAAGATGGAGACATTGCAAGTGCCACCCCAGAAGTTCCTGCTGCTGCCGCCACCACCACTTCCACTGCCGCTGCCACCACCACTGCGGAGTAGGGGCCAGGTCTCGGCCGTGGGCAAAATCCTGGGGTCAGGGTGGGGGTGGGGACGGAGGGCATGCTGGAAGGGCTGGGGCAGGCCAGCTGGGGGTGGGGGGTGCCCTCCCTAAGCAGCCCCCAGCCCCTGGGGTCCCTTCCATCCTCTCCACCTCCACCACCCAGGTGTGCATCCCTGGTGCACATGCTGCAGCCCCGCGTGGTCCTAGGGTCCTTGTCCTGCTCACATCTGGACAGACCCTCCCTCACCCCCACGGCTCTCCTGGTTGGGGAGGGAGGGGTCTAGCTGACCCCTCCAGCTTCAGCCTATAGCTTTAACTTCTGTCTGCTCCTAATGGGGGCCCAAAACTCAGGGCTGGGGAGCCTGGGGTCCCCACTTGAATCTGCAGCAGGAGGGTCCTTTCTCCCTCCCCCTCCCCTAAGCCCCTCTTTTGGGGGCACATCAGGACACAACAGAGGGCAGGAGGCCCCAATTAGCTTTAAAACGCAGCCTCAGGGTAGAGCCAGGATGTACCGGTCTCTTACACCCTGGGCCTCGGTTTCCCTTCTGGTTGGAGCCCTGGATATGTGCTCCCAATTCTGCCCCACTTCCTCAAAGGCTGCTAGTGTAGAGCACACATCCTCAACCTTTGGAGTGGACCCAGCCTGAGCCCCACTTTGCAGAAAGGAAAACTGAGGCCAAGCAGCAAGAGTGATCTGGCCTAGGGCCTCCAGCCCCCAGCATGAGGCAGGGCTCAGATTAAAGACAGTGGTCAGAGGACTCAGGACCGGTTATTATGGGAGCAACCGGGCTCTGGCAGAGCTGGAACAGTCTCTGAATATGGATCAGAGTGTGACTGGGCCTCAGGCAGCAACCCAGGGGCTGAGGGCTTGCCCTCGTCAGCCCCCCTGGAGGGACAGGCCCCTCCTGAGGAAGGCTGTCTGGTGGCAGCAGAGTTAGGTCCCCACACCTGCTCAGGGACAGTGGAGAGGGCAGGGTGCCGCGAGCTCAGGTTCTGCCCTTGGCACGGGGAGGAGTTGGGATGTGCGGAAGAGGGAGGCTCCACCCTGGGCTTCAGGAACACTCGGGATGGGACATAGTCCCTCTCCCAGTGACCCAAGACCCAAACATACCGTGACACCCAACTGTCCCCACCCTTCCCAATCCCAATCCTGCCAGCTGCCTAGGACCCCAGCTGACCCCCAGCCCCTGGTCCCCAGGCCCTCCCCTTGTCTGGTGTGTCTGCGTACACCCCTCCATCCCTCCTTGCGGGCAGCCCAGCCTCCCGACTCCCCAGACATTCCAGAACACCCTGTGCCGTGGGCACCAGGAGTGGGGCACCCCCAGAAGGAACCAGGGACTAAGGCTGGCAGGGCTGTGGTGGAGAGAACAGCGCAAGGATCCACAGTGCTTGTGGTGGTGTCGATGGGCACCCTGGCCAAGCTGACCCTGATCCTTCTGCCTCGGCTGCCCACCCTTGTCCCAGTAATCGTGGCATGCACCCTGCCCCTTCCCGCCCTGCCCCTCCCCCGGCAGGCCGGCACTGCAGAGTTTGGGTGCTGGCAGTGTGGCTGGCTGGAAGCCCGTGGGTGCTGGCCAGGAACGTGGATGATACTTGTCCTCCTGAGCTGTGCTGTTGCAGTCTGTCGTCACCAGCCCTGTTCTTAGTGTGTATATATGTCGCCCCGTGATGCATATATACACAGGTATTAAATATATCACTCTATATAATATTATATATGTGTGTGGTATCCAAGCAATCACTTCTAAAGAGGGCTTAAAGATAAAGCATTTGGCCAGAATATGCAGCTATCCTCATGTGACTAGGACAGAATATGGGGTCATTGAGCTGTTTTCATGGAGTTAGTGACTAGAGTGGGCTCAGCAGTTACTTGGGCCGTCTGCTGCCTGTTGGTTTCCTGGAACAACCCTGTCTAGCAGAGAAAACCAGAGGGCTCGTGGAGAGGGAATGATTTGTGGCTGTCCCCCGAGGACCAGGACAAGTTTTCATGTTGAGGCAGTTACTGCCCAGGCCCTTGGGATCTAGGGCTCCCTGGCCTGGCCAGAGCTGGATCCCCAGGGGAGAGGGGGGAGAGAGCAGGCAGCAGGGATTGGTGAGAGTTGGGGGATAAGAAATCTTTGTTAATGATGAGGTTAACTATGTCAAATGTGACCCCTCTCTAGGTCCCTGGTTAGGAGGCTCAGAGCGGGGTCTAGGGCCTATGCCCACCCCCAGTGGGCAGGGACAAGATAGCACAGCAGAACTGGGTCGGGGTGAGCTGAGGGGATGCTGCATTTCACAGCTGGACAGTAATAAATTTAATGGTCCTTTTAAAATGTCTGTGTATTAAAACTTTAAGAATACCACACTTTAATATTAAATATCATAAGGTCTAGTATCTTGATAATAATGTAGATGTTTTAATAACAATTTTTGTCCTTCTTAAAATAAAATGAAAGAAACTTGCTTCTTTTAGCCTTTGTTCTAGAAAATAAATGTGTGTACTTTGCCCCCTGACCCTTAGCTGTCACTCCTGTTCCTCTTCACCTGGCACATGTGCCCAAGCGACTCAGGCTATTCTGTAACTCATGGGGCAGAGCTGTCTTGGCACTGGCTGTGTGACAGGCAGGCATTCTGAGGGGTGGGGCACGCCTGTGTTGTGTGGCCATGGAGACCCAGCTGGCCTGGCTTAGGCAGCACCTTGGTGGTGGGGACAAACTGCTCTATACAGGAGACCTCAAGAGCCACCCTTTGTTGGTTCTTGTGCAGCCTGTGTGTTCGCTGCATGACATGGGGCTGCCTGGGACATCCACTCTCCCCTTCCTTTCCTGCACTGCCCTGGGTTCTGTGTCCTTTGTGGATGTGGCTTGTCCAGGAAGGCCAGAGGTCATGCTACTCTTTTACAATGTGATCCCAGCTCCACCCACCCTGCCCGAGGGTGGAGTGGCCAAAGAGCAGAGGGACAGGGCCCGTGAATCACCCGGAGAAGGAGGCATCTGCACCAGGTATGCAGGAGCTGCTCAGATGGCTGCTAAGTGTGGGGATGACGAGCCGAAGCAGCCAACTTCATTGGGCACCTTGTTGGCACCAGCCCCTGAGCAGAAAATATCAGTCTTGCAAGCTGCTGGCCACACAGCCCAGAGAGGCTTGGCAGATGTTCCAAGGGCCCTCAGAAAGGCAGAAAAATGATCAAGAATTGCCTGGACTGGGTATCACAAAGCTGCTGCTGGCCCTGATGTTTTGGGATCCTAGGCACCGGTCAGCACTGCGAACGAAAGCAGCACAGCAAGAGTCCCTGCAAGAAGGACACAGATGTATTGAAAAGACTGAGAGGGGCCGGGGAGATGGCTCAGTGGAATAAGCACTTCCCTGGCAAGCGCAAAGGCCTGAGTTCAATCCCCGGTTCCGCAAAAAAAAA
>NW_004524732.1:5865939-5874423 GCF_000260255.1 Octodon degus
TGTGAGGCTTTGAGGGGACATCTAGACAAACCATAACACCTAGCCTTTGACAGGTGGGGAAGCCAAGCCTTGTTTTCATCCCACAAGGTGCATTCTACCCTCTGCACACAAATCATAGTCTGTGCTGTCCAATCCCAGGCTGGAGCCCAGGGCTAACACATGACGAGTGTAACATCTATTCCAGGTACCAGTGGAGGTCTTGCATACCTAGTCATGACAGAACCAGGCAGGGAACATGCACCTGCCTGACCACCCCCATGTCCTTCCTCTCTACAGGGAACTTCCAATGGATTGGGGTCCATAGATGACATCGAAACAGGTAGTGTCCCTGATAAAGAGGACAGGGTAGAAATGAGAACCAGCCTGTAGAGAGTCCAGTGGGTTAGGACAGATGGCTCTTCTCCGGCTGGTCCCTGGGGTTCCCTCCAGACCTCCCTTCCACAGGGACCCGCTACCTCTAAAGCCCTCCTCCTCCCTTCCTCATTAGCTGCCAGAGTTGCACCTTATCAGTGACTTTTGGAGGGCTGTGTGTTCCCCAGAGGAAGGTGGCAATTGTGGCTGTCCAGCCAGAACCAAGGCCAGCCTGCCATACTGTGACACTGAGGGGCCTCTCTGGCTGCACCAATGTCCTGCCCTCTGGAGGCAGGCAGCAATGAGGCAGGGTCCCTGGCGGAGCTAGGGAAGACAAGGTGCTAGCCAAGTGCCCTGAGCCCCGGGACTCCTTGTCCATCCCCGTCCCGTGGCATCCCTGCAGCCCCTGAGTCCACCTCCTCCACAGACTGCTATGTGGACCTGCGAGGATCCCCAGTTCTGCTCCCCTCCACCCCCACGATGCCCCTATTTCCTCATGTCCTGGACCTGCTGGCCCCCCTGGACAGTAGCAGCAGGGCCGCCCCCAGTACAGACAGCTTGGATGACTTCTCAGATGGGGACGTCTTTGGTCCGGAGCTGGACACCCTCCTGGACTCGCTGGTGAGCCACATACCACCACTCTCTTGCTTCCTAAACTCTACCCCCTGAAGTCCCTTGGTCCCACAGTGGCATCCCTGCTGGGGAAGCAGAGGCCTTGGGAGGGACTGACCTGCCTAGAAACACCCACCCCTAGAAGGGATGGAAGGCCGAGGCCAAGCCATAGGGAGCGGCAGCTCGCTTGCTTCCTGGACTGCCTGACTGCTTCTGTCCTGCTCTTAGTCTCTGGTCCAGGGTGGCCTGCCTGGTGGTGGTGTGCCCAGCGAGCTGCCCCAGCTGATTCCTGTGTTCCCTGGTGGGACCCCACTACTGCCACCTGTGGTGGGCGGCTCCATCCCCGTCTCCAGCCCGCTGCCCCCTGCCTCCTTTGGCCTTGTCATGGATCCTTCCAAGAAGCTGGCAGCCTCTGTGCTGGATGCCCTGGACCCCCCAGGCCCCACGCTGGACCCCCTGGACCTGCTGCCGTACTCAGAGACCCGGCTGGATGCCCTTGACAGCTTTGGGTCAGCCCGGGGCTCATTGGACAAGCCGGACTCCTTTATGGGTGAGGCCTCTATACCCCGCTCCTCAGTAGTCTGCAAGGACCCATCACACGTTGGCCTCTGGAGGGTAGAGGGGTTGCCATGTGGAGCCCAGCCTCGGTCTGGGAGTCCTGGTCAAGTCCAAAAGGCAGAGTGGCAGGAGCTGCGGACCCTGGGGACCCAGGCCGGTGTTCTTAGTGCAGCCCCTTAGGCTAGGGGGAGGGGTGCCAAGGATCCAGAGGAAACTGACCCATCTGGGCCCTCATGGAACCAGCTTCCCAAGGTCAGATGTAGTCTGCACTGTGGAGGGACCTGAGAAGCTATGAAGGCACAGAAGGGCTGAGATGACTCCCTGGAGGAGGCAGGGTGCAGCTAGGTCTGGGGAGAAGTTCAGCAGCTGGCAGAAGGATCAGGGGTTCAGGCCCCAGAGGTGGAAGGGTCGGGCACCACACCAGGGGGGCACGGGTGGGGCACAGTCTCCATGGAGCCAGGAGCCAGACCAAGCCTGGGCTTCTGCAGGGGTCTTGGTGCATGCCTTGAGGCTGTGGCTAAGAGAACAGGCAGAGCAGGGCCCAGCAAGAGTAGATGAGGGGGGCCGGGGAGATGGCTCAGTAGAATAAGTACTTCCCTGGCAAACACAAGGGTCTGAGTTCAATCCCCGGTTCCACAAAAAAAAAAAAAAAAAAAAAAAAGAGTAGGTGAGGACGCAGAACCTGGCGCTTCTCAAGAGGCCTGGGGAGCCCCTCATGCCTTCAGTGGCAGGGCAGTGACCCCTGTGTCATCCCCCCACCCAGAGGAGACCAACTCACAGGAGCACCGGCCCCCAAGCAGCACTCAGAAGCCAGCGCCGTCGGTGAGTCAGCCGCTCACAGACCAGGCCCACAGGCCTCAGGGTGGCGGTGGGGCGGGCTCCCTCACTGATGCTGCGAACCCTGGGATGATAGTCAGGCTTGTGGACCACAAGGGCTGCAAGGGTCTGGGCTCCAGTCCTACTTTTGGGCAGGGCAGGCGATCAGAGGACACCCCCACTCCAAGCCCAGTGTTCCCAGCCTCCTCTGTTAACAGCCGGAGCCCTCCATGCCCAACACCGCCTTGCTCATCAAGAACCCCTTGGCTGCCACCCATGAGTTCAAGCAGGCATGCCAGCTGTGCTACCCCAAGACAGGTAAGGCACAGCCATGGCCAAATGCCCTGCCCCCGAGTGGGCAAGGACTTCAGAGCATGGGCACACAGGTGGGAGGTGCACATGCACTCTGAAAACAAGCCCTTTTGGGTGGGCGAGGAAGGCTGCCCTGGGGTCCTGGCCTCTGTCGGGCTCCCACCTCTTAAGGCTCTCTCTCGAAACCCTGGGATGGGCAGGTCCGACATGGATCACGGTCAGGGTGGTGGTAGAGAGGGGTTGGGGAGATGATGGCTCCCAGGAGCCCCTACTCCAGCCTGCTGTTTCTAGAGAGAACGTAGCTTAGCAGGAAGCTGCGAGAGGCCCCAATAGGACAGGTGGCCTTTCTGATCCCCACCCTGCTGGGGTCTGTGCTCATCCTTGTCCTCATCACCCCTTGGCTCTGCCAGGCTCACGGTCTCACTGTCCCTGCCCACCTTGTCCAGGCCCCAGGGCCGGCGACTACACCTACCGTGAGGGCCTGGAGCACAAGTGCAAGCGGGACACCCTGCTTGGGCGGCTTCGCAGTGCCGAGGACCAGACCTGGAAGCGCATCCGGCCACGGCCCACCAAGACCAGCTTTGTGGGCTCCTACTACCTGTGCAAAGGTGAGTGGACTGTGGCCTAGGCCCGCATTCCTCATTCCAGCCGCGGCTGGTCCCAGGGGCAGTCGTGGCCCTCATGGCTTCAGGGGAGGTTGGGAACGTCTCCTGGGGCCCTGGCTCCAGAACAGGTGAGTAGCACTCAGGATATATCTTCAGCCAGCTCCCTGGGGTGGCCTGGGCTCTGGAGAGCGAGGGTCCCTGTCAAGGAGAGCTGATCTTTCCTACTGGAGGCTGCAGAGAGAATCCATAGGAAATGCTTGGGATTGGCACGTAGGATAGGAAGGCTTTGTAAAGTCAGTTCTTGTTTCTGTTCTCCCCAGTACTGGGTTTCTACCCCGTGCCTTTGCCCTGGGCCTCCTCCCTAGCCTTTTCTTACTTTGTATTTTGAGACAATTGCTGAGTTTCCCAGACTGGGCTCGAATTTGGAGTCCTGCCTCAGCCTCCTAGAGTGCTAGGATGACAGGTCTTACCCCTACCCCCGCCCCCAGGGCCTGGCAGTGAGTTCTGTTTCATGATTACATTATTGGCGTTGTCCTTGCTCTGTGTCATGGCAGCTTGGTCAGCACTGAGTAGTCATTCATCATGTGCCTTATTCGCTTGTTTCTCTTTCCAACATGTCCTGTCCATGGCTCATGAATGGGCATGGGATCAAGGGCTCCCTCTGTCGCCCTTTCCCTTTACCACAAGGCACCTTTATACCTCTGAATAAGGAAACAGGCTCAGAAAGGCCACCCTAGGCTTTGGCCCTGACCCAGCTGGTGGCAGTCATCCATTGAGTTTCTGGACCACTTCGCTGTCCTCCCTGCAGCCCTGCCCATGGCCTTTCGGTTCCCACATCTAACTCCTTATCTCCTGCCCTAGCCATGCTCCAAATACCCCTACCCCAACTCCATAGCACACCCTGATGATGCTCAGTTCTTGGGGACCGCCTCAAGCCGCATTTCCCTGCACCTGTCTCCATTAGCACCCAGGGATGGTGCCTGCTCCTCTGGGTCTGTGGCCTGAGTTTCCTTGTGCCTGGACCCTGGCAGAGGTTCGGATAGGATGGACTCAGAAGGAGCATGAGGAACTGGTGTGCACACAGCTGTACACCCAGCACGCAGACAGAAAGATCACCGCTAACTTAAGGGCAGCCTGTACTACATAGCCAGACCTGTCACAACCAAACATACAAAAAAGCAGCAGGGAAAATAAGGGCTCACCCCGGGAGGCAGCTCTGCACTGTCCAAGCCACAGAGTTGGACTGATTATCCCACACAGCCCCACAAACTACTATTCTGTGTTCACAGAAAAGATAGTTGCAGCTTGGGGATGACAGAGAATTCCAAAGCTGACCAAGTCGTAGACTGAGGTTCTTAGTCCTGAGATTCCAATTTCTTCAAACTGCTCTGATGGCGCAGAGGCCGATACATCTCTACGAAGCCCCTTTGCTGCTTTTTGCCAAGCTCAGCCTGCTAAAGACAGTTGTGGGAAGGAGTGATGTCTGAGCTCCACAGGTGCCAGACAGAGGGGGCATGGGCATGGCATCCTCAGGGGGCAGCAGGCACCAGCACCCCGCCTGGTGGCGCCAAGATAGCCTGGCCACAGTGGGTTGTGGGGGCACTGTGGGCTCCCGTCCCCGCCTGGCGGAACTGTGTCCTGTTGCCTCTTTGCAGACATGATTAACAAGCAGGACTGTAAGTACGGGGATAACTGCACCTTCGCCTACCATCAGGAGGAGATCGACGTGTGGACTGAGGAGCGGAAGGGCACCCTCAACCGTGACCTGCTCTTCGACCCGCTGGGTGGCGTCAAGCGCGGCAGCCTCACCATTGCCAAGCTCCTCAAGGAGCACCAGGGCATCTTCACCTTCCTCTGTGAGGTACCTGCCGCCTGCCCCCACCACCTCTGCCTCCCCTAGGTCCAGGGTGCATGTAGGGCTGGGTGCCTCTTGCCATAGCTCAGCGTGGGAGCCTGACATAGACCCCTGGGCTATCAGAGAGGCGGGCCCTGAGTCTGCTAGACCCGAGATCTTTCCTGCACCCTCATTCTGCAGAGGTGGAAACTGAGGCCAGAAAAATGAGAGGCGCTCTGCACCTGTTCTTCTCTGGGAGCCAGTCACAGGCTAGGCTTTAGGTCTTTGTCCCCACCTCCTGGCAGTGTCCCTTTATGCTCACATGCTGGGCTCCAGAGAAGTGAAGCACTGCCCAGAGCCCACACTGCTAGATCAGAGCAGAGCTGAGCTGAGCTCGGAGGCCAGGACCCATGGGACCAGACACACGGGGTTGCCCAGCATGGCCCTGGGTCCTGCATTGTGGATGTGTGGTTGAGGGAGCTTAGCTGAGCAGAGCAAGCTGTCCACAGCCGTGCATCCCACACCCTCCAGCACATCTGGCCATGCCAGCTTCAGTGCCCACTGCCCTTCCTGCCTGTGTCCTGGCAAGCCCTCCCCAGAGAGCTCCCTGTGTTCTGAGCCTCAGACCCCCCCACCCCCTGAGCTCAGCTCTGATCCCAGCCCTTCCACTGAGAAGAACCTGCTGGGCCTCAGGTGATCTTGCCCTGCCTCCCTCGCCTGCCCTAGCTTGGCAAGGGGCAGGAGCAGCACTGTGTCCATCTGTGGCGCAGGAGCGCCTGTCCTGCCTTACTGGCAGGGTTTGGTATAGTTCAGTCCTGCTCCATCCGCAGCGTGGCCTGCCCCTTCCCTGACCTTAATGTTGGCAGATGAGTGCCTGCTTGCTCAGGGATGGGGGTCTGGGGTTCATACGAGGCAGCAGAATGTAGGTTACAAAACACCTGTAGTTTCTTTTTTATATATATATTTTTTAACTTCAGTGAATTTGTGGGACAAAGCAAGTGTGACTGTCCTGTTTAGCAATTGAGGAAACTGAGACTGAGAGACATGAACTCCCTGCCCCTGGCATTTGGATTGGTGGTACCTCAGAAAGGGAAGAAAGAATAAGGGACCCGTAGCCAGGTCATCTGTGGGTTAGAGCCAGGGATGTGAGAGAAAGACTTTGGGACTCTCTTGCTCACTCCCCTGACCCAGCGCAGGGCGTAGGGGAACCAGCCGTCCTTGCCCAGATGTCCCTGCAGGGTCCCAGCCCCTCCCCTTCCTGGGCAGATTTGCTTTGACAGTAAGCCCCGGATCATCAGCAAAGGCACCAAAGACTCTCCGTCCGTCTGCTCCAACTTGGCTGCCAAGCACGGCTTCTACAACAACAAGTGAGTGGGAACCGGGGGCGGCCAGAGAGTCCCGAGTGGCTCAGATGGCCAGGAACAGCGAAAGCCAAAGAGTAGACCCGGGCCAGCAAGCAGCTCAGCAGTCTAAAGCACCTGCTTAGGCAAGCGCACTGGGGCCGCGGTTCAGTCCCGGCGCTACCTGCCTTGCCAGCAGGGCTGAGCCGGCCACAAAAAAAAAAAAAAAAAAATCAAAACAAAGAGTAGACCTAAGGAGTCTGTGCAGAGGCAAGAGACGTTTATTGGTCAGCTGTTACATTCCAAGCATTTAATAATCTCAGCGGTCCTCTGGGAGCAGCACTTGTTCCTCTTGGACAGAAGGGAAAGCTGAGCCTCCGGAGCAGCTCAGCCGGCAGGCAGTGCAGGACCAGGTCTCTGCCACCTGCCACTGCCCTGATGTCAACACCAGGCGGGGAGAGGAGGCTGGGTCAGGCCTGGTGTCCCTGCCTTTGTCCCATCTCCCCCCAGTTCTGCAGCGTCCCAGAGTGGGTGATGGGGCTGGGGTCCCAAAACCAGGCATGCGTAACTCACATCACAGCCTGGTCAGAGGCCCAGTTTCTGATGCTGGCTCGCTGTTGCCACCTTGGGTTCCTCTTCTGCAAGACTGGGGATGATCTGATCTATTATTCTGAGGAGGGTCATAGAGATTCCTGGCCCAGTTGCCTGTGGTAGCACATGGCCATAATTCTAGTACTCTGAGAGGCTGAGGAAGGGTAGCAAGTTCAGGCCCAGCCTAGACAACTTAGCAATCAGTCAATCAATAAAATAAGTCTGGTGATGCAGTCAGCATGAAGGTCCCATATTCCATCCTCAGTACCCCAAAAGACAAAAGGAGTTCCAGGGTGAGAGAAAGTTTTCCGTTATTGTTCATCTTGGAGCTCTGGATCTTGGAGTCAGAAATCTAAAGGAGCTGCCTCCTGTCCCCCAACAGGCATGCCCCCTCCCAGTCTTGTGGCAGGCAGGATCTGGCACCCTCTGTTCGTTGTCATCTGCAGGTTGAACTGGCTCCAGGCTAAAGCCTGAGCAAGGGGACACTACGGCAAAGTTAGGGTGCAAGCCCAGGGCAACCCCAGGGCAGGCTCCCCACCTCTTCCACGCTGGGATGGCTTCACAGGGCAGGGGCTGCTGAGGGAGAAGCCCACCCTCACACCTGCAGCTGGGGGGCCAGCATCCTGTCGCAGCAGAGACGTGGAGGGTCGGCTGCAGGCTACATCCATCAGTCACGCCCTCCCCTGCCCACCCGCCAGGTGCCTGGTGCACATTGTCCGCTCCACCTCCCTCAAGTACTCCAAGATCCGCCAGTTCCAAGAGCACTTCCAGTTCGACGTGTGCCGCCATGAGGTGCGCTACGGCTGCCTGCGGGAGGACAGTTGCCACTTTGCCCACAGTTTCATCGAGCTCAAGGTGTGGCTGCTGCAGCAGTACTCAGGTGAGCAGTACTGAGCCTCCAGCTGGCCAAGGCCCTTGCTCCAGAGAACATACATCTGCACCAGGGACAGGACAGGCACTGACCTGGGGACACGGCCCGCTCTCTGAGGCTGTAATTTAAATACCGGCAGTAGAGAGGCCTTGCATAAAATGTTGCCCATCTGATGTCTTCTTCAGTAAGGAGTGTCAGATTTCAGATGTGCGGCAGTGCGTAGGAGAGAGCCGTGGGCGTTTCCTGAGGGGCAGTGGGAGAAGACCTCTGGGCGGAAAGGGCAGGCCGCGAGCAGCAAGGCTGGGGGCCCCGAGGCGGGGGAAGCCTGTCTGTGGGGGTGGACAGTGAACAGGGCCAGCAGGGCTTTGGCCTAAGTAGAAATATAGTCATGTGGCCAAGTATGAGCGCGCACCTGAAATCCAGCACTCGGCGCAAGTTAGGAGCATGAGGCCAGCTTAGGCTACATAGTGATTTTTTGTGTGTGTGTGTGTGTAACCGGGGATTGAACTCAGGGCCCTGTGCTTATTCCACTGAGCCATCTCCCCAGCCCTACATAGTGAATTAAAGGTTTTTTTTTTTTTTTTTTTTTTTTTT
>NW_004524732.1:5875201-5876498 GCF_000260255.1 Octodon degus
AAAAAAAAAAAAAAAAAAACCAGTGCACCCAGGTCATCTGAGCCCAAAGGCCAAGAGACAGAGCATCCCACCTGACACACCTGCCCAGCAGCCCTCCCATGTCTCCAGGGACCTACATGGCCTTCCCTTCTCCCAACCTCTGCCCTCCAGCTGTCTGGCTCTGCAGCCTGCTGATGTGGTCCCTGCCTGGCCATAATGGGGTCCCCACAGAGACTCAGTGCCTCAAAAATAGGCTTCTGGAGCTTCCTGACTAGCAACATGACCATTTTGAACTCACAGGGTCTAGCTTGGTGCCACATATTTTGTCGCGTAACAAAATACCTAAACTTAAAAAAAAAAAAAGGTACCGGAGACCAGGAAATTTACGAAGAAGTTTGCTCGGCTCCTGGTTCTGGAGTCTGGGGCGTCCAGGAGCCTGGCGCTGGCCCCTCCCAACCCCTTCTGATGGCTCCACAACGCAGCAGATGACGTGACCAGCTGACAGCAAGTGTGAGTTCGGGGCTGTCTTCCTCCTTACGAATCCCCACCCTCAACTACAGTCAACGAGCAAATCCGGGGAGTAAGTCTCCATGACGTGGGCTTTGGGACACGCAGAAGCCATAGCATGTGGGAAGCACTTACTCATGGAGTCTCCAGAAGCCGCGGGGAGTAGATCTGCAGAAAGAAATGCTGTACAGCAGCGGCGCATTTTGAGACATTTGGGAGATGTCCTGCTGCTTCTGAAATCCAGCTCACTGGGCAGCTGCCCATGCCACGCCCAGCTTACCCACTTGCTGCTAAGCTGGCTTTGCACCCAGGGGCTGGCCATAGTTAATGTACCAACCCAGCCTGAGTCCACCCCTGCCTGCAAATCACAGGCCAACCCAGGGTGCTGCACCCCAGCCCTGCTTCACCCTCATCTCAGGCAGCAGAGCCAGAGGGTACTGGCTGCATAGGGTGTTCAAGGTCAGCCTGAACTATGTAATGAGGCCCGCCCTCAAAAAAAAGTAATGAAAAATATAAAGTACCTATATGCTTGCTTTCCCAAAAAGAAACATTGGGAAGATAAATAACAAATTAAATTTGTTAAAAGAAGAAATGAGGGGCCGGGGAGATGGTTCAGTGGAATAAGCGCTTCCCTGGCAAGCGCAAGGGTCTGAGTTCAATCCCCGGTTCTGCCAAAAAAAAAGAAAAAAGAAAAAGAAGAAATGAAGGGCTGGTGAGATGGTTCAGTGGTCTAAGGCACCTACATAGAACAAGCTTAGCAAAGCACAGGGACCGCGGTTCAATCCCCCAGCACCACATGCCAGCCAGCCCC
>NW_004524732.1:5876598-5885119 GCF_000260255.1 Octodon degus
AAAAAAAAAAAAAAAAGGGCCAGCCACATAGCTCAGCAGATTAAAGCACCTGCAAGCAGGCACAGGGGTCAGCAATTCAATCTCTGGGCCTGCCAAGCCGGCCCCACCCTCAGGGCACACTGAGATGGGAATTGAGACTGGGCATAGTGGTGCGCACCTATAATCCCAGCTCTTGGGAGGCTGTAAACAGGCAGATCACTATGAGTCTGATCTAGTAGTGAGACCCTGAGCACCCTGTAGACCTTTTTTTTTTTTTTTTGTGGAACCGGGGATTGAACTCAGATCCTTGAGTTTGCCAATCAAATGCTTATCCTACTGAGCCATCTCCCCGGCCCCGACCCTTCTTTAAAATAAAAATAATAATAAAGGGCTGGGAGATTGCTCAGTGGTCTAAGCACCTCCCTGGCAAGTGCAAGGGCCTGGGTTCAATCCCTGGTACCACATGCTGTGCTGGCCCCTGGTGCCAAGCCAGCCACTGAAACCCAGCATGGTGGCACATGCCTGTAATCCCAGCACTGAGGAGGCTCAGACAGGAGGATCACTATAAGTCCAAGTTGCAGAGTGAGACCCTGTACCAAGCAAATAAATACATAAAAAGGTTTTTTTTTTTTTAAAAAAAAAAAAAAAGGGGGGCCGAGGAGGATAGCTCAGTGGCTTAAGTGCCTGCCTGGCAAGCACAAGGTCCTGAGTTCAATCTCTGGTACCAAAAAATAAATAATTAAAAGAAAAAAAGGGCTGGCGATATAGTTCAGTGAACAAGTGCTTCGGTAAGCGCAAGGGCCAACATTTGATCCCTGGCACCACATGCCTGGCATCACATGCCGCGCCAGCCCCGCCCCCAGACACTCTGAGTCAGTGATGGAGTCCAGGTGTGGTGGCAAAAATTAGGAGGATCACTATGAGTCTAGCTGCGTAGTGAGACCCTGCACATAAAAAAAAAAATAAATAAATAAATAAAAAAAAAGAAGAAGGGCTGGGAGATAGCCTGATGGGTTAAGCACCTGCTTGGGAAGTATGAGGACCCAAGTTCTATCCCTGGTACCACATGCTGTGCTGTCCCCCTGGAGCCCTAGGCAAGCTGTGTTGGCCACCGAAACTAGGTATGGTAGCACATTCCTGTAATCCCAGCACTGGGGAGGTTGAGACAGGAGGATCACTATGAGTCTGAACTATGTAGCAAGGCTCTGTATCAAATAAATAAATAAATGATTTCTTACACCAAAAAAAAAGAGTTACATTCACACAGTGATGTTTTAGTTAACGATGGACTGAATATCTGACATTGGCCCTATAAGATTAAACTGAAAAAAAAAAAAAAAAGATTAAACTGAAACTCAAAAGTTGCAATAACCTAGTGATGTCATATGGTCATGACATGGTCCCACATTTATGGTGACACTGGTGTAAGCAGCCCTATTGCACAGCCAGGCGTAAAGGATGGCACACATGCTTACAGTACTCAGTACTTGATAATGACAATAAAGGTAGTATATTACTATGTTCCTGGTTTGCATATTACTATACTACCTCTTTATTGCTACTCCAGTGTTAGCCCTGATGTGTTTTTTTGTTTTTTGGTTTTTTTTGGCTGAACTGGGGATTGAACTCAGGTCCTTGCGCTTGCCAGGGAAGCACTTATTCCACTGAGCCATCTCCCCAGCCCAGTCCTGATGTTTTTTTTTTTTTTTTTTTTAAATTGACTAAAACAGTCTGCCTTGTGGCCGAGGCAGCAGCTCCTGCAGCTCGCTCTTATTGCCTCAGGAGGCTGTAGGGTACTTCCTACACTGTCTGCATCCCGGTACTCACGCTCTGGTGCTTGCAGAGAGATGAAGCCCCTAGCCACATGTTTCTCCGTGGATAGTCCCAGTCTCCATTGGTGCATTATCTGCAGTTGTCTAAATGTGGCATTGAAAGATTTTTCTTTTTTTGGTTTTGGTTTTCTGATACTGGGGATTGAACCCAGAGCCTTCACATCTAGCTACATCCCCAGCCCAAGTCTTGCTAAGTTGCCAGGCTGGGCTTTGAATTTGGGTTCCTCCTGCCTCCACCTCCCAGAGTACTAGAATTCCAGGTGAGCCACACCACCATACTGAGCTCTCTGGAGGGTTGTTTTTTTTTGTTTTTTTTTTTTTTTTTTGGTGGAACCAGGGATTGAACTCAGGCCCTTGCGCTTGCCAGGGAAGTGCTTATTCTACTGAGCCATCTCCCTGGCCCCCTTTAGAGGTTTTTAAGTGTGGGTGGAGTTGTGGGTCTGATCAGTGTCACTCTGGTTACTGGGTAGGGAATAGAAGGACAAGGACTGAAGTGGAGACACTAGAGAGAATGTGGCTCAGGCCATGGAAGTGGCAGGCGTGCCCAGATTCTGATGTGTTTTCGTGGTGGAGGCAATAAGGATTTGTTGATAAGTCAGATGGGACATATGAAAGAAAGGACAGTGACAAGGCTACCCCAAGGTCAGAGTACCTAGAAGAATGAGGTTCCATGGCCTGAGAGGTGGGGATCTGCAGAAGGAGCGGGGCTGGGGGTCCGGGCTCTGTCATTTTCAGGTGTAGAGTTGTGCAGGTGGCCGGATGGAGAGCTGGAAGTATGTTGGGGGCGGGGCTGGGTCACAGATGCACACCTGGAGGTCATGGTCAGGAGTGTGAGTAGGTGTGGGCGGCACTGAAGAGTAACAGAACAGCACATGGTGGAAGGCGCTAGGAAGGGCGAGGGCCTGGCAGGCGCAGGCTTCATGAAGAGCCGCTGTGCAGGCCCAGGCAGCGTGGGATCTGGGTGGGAGAGTTCAGGCCACAGGGCTGCAGCATTTGTATTTCAAGGGCCAGCAGCTAGGAACAGTGGTACTGTGGTGAGCTGATGACCCTGGCCAGCACAGGCGTGGAGCCTTAAAAACCAGTGGGCTGGCAGCTGCTAAGCAAGGACAGGGCTGAGCCCCACTGACGGAGCTGGGTTGGACAGGATGCTGTGTAGTGATCCCAAGGGACAGAGGGAACAGGCCTGCATCCCTGGGTTGGGATGGACAAGCAGCCCCTGAGTGTGAGTGGCCTCATACACTCTTTAGTCTCACCCTGTGCTGGGGCCTCAGGTGCCACCGGGACACTGTAGATTCCCTGCATGGCTTCTTGCTAAGCCCCCTGAGGGACACCTGTGTTTGCTCTGCCCTCCCCAGGTATGACGCATGAAGACATCGTTCAGGAATCCAAGAAGTACTGGCAGCAGATGGAAGCACACGCCGGGAAAGCCAGCAGCGGCTCGGTAAGGCCCTGGGGAGACCTGCTCCATAAGGGTGTCCCTGTCTCTCTCCTATGGCTTCAGTGCATTGGGCAGAACAGTTGTCTGTCAGAAGCCTGGGAAAAATTCTCAGGGGCTCTTTGCCCCAAAGTTAGCATCGTCTCATGGCCCACACTTGCTCTGCTGCCTGTGTGTGTATATCTATCCTGTGGCTATGGGTGTATGGCTTTGCTGCCACTCTGTTTTTCTTTTTTCTTTCTTTCTTTCTTTCTTTTTTTTTTTTTTTTTTTTTTGGTGGCTGGCTCAGCCCGCCCGGGGGGCAGGACTGGCGTGGCATGTGGTGCTAGGCATAGACCCGTGGGCCCTGAGCTTGCCTAAGCAGGCGCTTTAGACCACTGAGCTGTCTCCCTGCCACCACTCTGCTTTTCCGACCCACTTGAGAGTAAGTTGCACATATGATATCCTCTTAGCGCTACACACTTCCATGTGCAGATCTTAAACTGAGGACACCCTCTTATGTAACCGTAGCCCAGTACAGCATCAGGGACTTGCTCTCGCTATGCAGCCATTCAGATTTCATGAATTATGCTCAAAATTCAGGTAAGGAACTGCAGTCAGTTGTCCTAAGTCCCCTTTAACCGAGAACATCCTTGGCCTATTAGGTTATCTTTGTCTTCCATGACACTGACATTCTGAGGAGCCAGCAGTTTTGCAGAAGGCCGTCCCTGTGGGACCATGTCCCTGTGCCACAGACATGAGGCCACAAATTCTCTGGCTCACACGGCAGGAGGCAGGCACATCGCCTCCGTTTGTCCTATTCCTGGTGATAATGTGATTAAACTCTGGTAGCTTGATTAAGGCGCCTTCACTATAGAAGTTTCTCTGCCATCAAATTATATTTTGCTTTCTGTAATTATTAAATCTTTCCTGGGAGGACACTTTGAGACCATGTGAACATCCTAGAAAACTCCAACTGATGCCCACTGAGTGTAGCCTCTCCTGTCCCTCCTGATCCTTACCAGGGTCCTGCCTCTGTGAGCCATGGCATTGTGGCATTTGCAGATAGGGAAACTGAGGCTTGGAGCCTCTTAGAGACTTGCCCAGGGGCAAATCCCAGGTTCCCTGCCATGTTGTGCAGAACATACCCTGCTCCCTCCCACCTGCCCCTTTCTTGTCACCTGAGCACCTTCAGGTTCCTGCTCCTGGCCTGCTCCAGGCTACAGCATGTTGGGGCCTTACTGTGTACCAGGCCCTGCCCCACCCAATTGTCAGACGCCTGGGAAAATTCTCAGGGGCCCTTTGCGCCGAAGTTAACATTGTCTCATGGCCAACACTTGCTCTGCTGCCTCTGTGTGTGCATCTGTCCCATGGCTTGGAGCAGGCCACTGCAAAAGATAGGTGCCACCACCCTGGACTGCGAGGCCACTGTGACCATAGGTGACAGTGGGGTCACTGGCTCACAGGGGTGGTCTCAGAGACTAGGACAGTGAAAGTGTGATTCACCTCGCAGGCCTGACTGCAGTCCAGATCCCAGATGCAAGGCTCTTGTCATCTGCAGGGGTGAGGCGAAGTTGGGGGTGTCGGGCAGAAGCTGCTTGTGTCTTCTCAGTGCCCTCCCACACAGAAACATGCGTGCCTTCCCCACGCGAGGGCCCTGTCCTCATGCCGCTTCCCCGTAGTGGCCTTGGTGCCTGCTTGGCCAGACTCTTCTCATTCTGAGAATGGCAGGGGCTGGGAGACTTGTAGTCATGAAGCTTGAGGGTGGGGCTGAGCTGCCTTGTCCCCGGGACCTTGTATCACTTGCAAAGTGGGAGCAGTGCCTTTCTCTGAGTGCCTCTAGCGAGAAGTCAGAAGCAATGGCGGAACCCACCCTCTCTCCCATGGGCTCCTCCCAGTTGACCTTGTCCCTGGGATCTGTGTGCAGCATCTTGGAGCTGAGCCAGGTCTGACTTGCCTGGCACCAGGCGTTGGGACAGTCACCTGGGAGGACAGGACTCCTGCTCCAGGCCAGGCCCTGGGCTGGACAGTGCTGGTTCACAGGGTGTGGGCCACAACTCCCGTCTCCAGAGAGCTGCCGTGGCAGAAGACAGGCGCCACTACCCAGGAGGAACAAGGGCTTCCCAGAGGGGTGGACCCATACCCAAAGGTCCGTGGATGGAAGGGAGGGGTTACTAGGGGGCTTATAAAACAGCAAGTTGACCAAGGTTGCAGGGCCATCACCTTCCCCACCTTTCTGGCTACAAAAAGAAGTTTGGAGCAGAGACTGGGGAAGCAGCGTAGGGGAACAGCTGGACGTGGGGGTATGGCCAGAATCCAAGGCTGCCCAGGTGGCCTGATGACCCACCCCAGGTTTGTGGACACCTGCAGTCTACCAGAGCTGCACTCATAACCCAGGGAGCCGATCAGCACCAGGGAGCTCCTGACTCCCGGAGTTGCAGAAGGGACAGTGGAGACATGGTTCTGGGCGGGCTCCTGCAGGACAAGCACTGGAGCTGAGCTTGAGAACGCAGTTTCTAGGACAAGCTGGGTAAAGAGTGGGGAGAAAGCATTCCAGGCAGAGGGAACAGCATGTGTAGAGCAGGGTGGCTATGCCGTGGCATGCTGGGCCCTGGAAGAGGCTGCATTTTATGGAGCAGGCCCCTGCAGGAGGCAGGGCAGGCAGGGAGCAGCCAGGAAAGGAGGAAAAGTGTTCAGTCAGACCCAGCTCCAGGCCATTGGAAAGCCACTGCTTTTGGGTAGAATCAGGAAGTAGACCGGCCTGCTCTGGGCTGGGTGGCCCCCACATTCCCAAGGCTGCCTGTGTGTGAAAGACTCAGGGGCTTTGGACCTGGGGCTTCTCCAACCCCTTCACTGTCCCTCACAGGGTGCACCAAGGACTCATGGGCCCAGCACCTTCGACCTGCAGATGAAGTTCGTGTGTGGCCAGTGCTGGAGGAATGGGCAGGTGGTGGAACCTGACAAGGACCTCAAGTACTGCAGTGCCAAAGCCCGTCACTGGTGCGTGGGTGCCGGGCAGGGGCTTGGCCACAGTGGCAGCCACCTGAGTACCACAGGGAAGGAGGCCAAGACTCAGGCCCAGGCTCTCCTCAAGCAGCTCCCATCTCTCCTGCAGCTGGACCAAGGAGCGGCGGGTCCTTCTGGTGATGTCCAAGGCCAAGAGGAAATGGGTGTCGGTGAGGCCGCTACCATCCATCCGCAACTTCCCACAGCAATACGATGTGAGCGCTGGAGGTGGAGATGGCAGGGGATGGTACAGGGCTCCCCACACCCGGGCCCCCGGGACTCAGTGGTTCTCCACACCCGCCCCCCAGCTCTGCATTCATGCGCAGAACGGCCGCAAGTGCCAGTATGTGGGGAACTGTTCCTTTGCACACAGCCCTGAGGAGAGGGACATGTGGACATTCATGAAGGAGAACAAAAGTGAGTAACAGGCTCGTCCCCGCTCCTCACTGCTGGACACCCCTCCGCCCCCCCATCCCTTCCCCACCCCAGCCCCGCCCAGGCCTGGGGGCCCGTGGCTCCCAAGTCCAACAGGAATTGGGGCAGGATAGAGGGGAGCCTTCTTATCAGGCACTCTGCCCCTGTGCAGTCCTGGACATGCAGCAGACGTACGACATGTGGCTGAAGAAACACAACCCAGGGAAACCTGGGGAAGGGACCCCGATCAGCTCACGGGAAGGGGAAAAGCAGATCCAGATGCCCACAGACTATGCCGACATCATGGTAAGTCCCTGCACCGGGCAGCTGGACCGAGACGGAGCCTGAGGGGCCCAGAGGGTGGCCTGAATGGGCTGGTACCCACGATGCTGTGTCCTTAGATGGGCTACCACTGCTGGCTCTGTGGAAAGAACAGCAACAGCAAGAAGCAGTGGCAGCAGCACATCCAGTCTGAGAAGCACAAGGAGAAGGTCTTCACCTCTGACAGCGACGCCAGTGGCTGGGCCTACCGCTTCCCCATGGGCGAGTTCCGGCTTTGTGACAGGTGCCAGGGGAGGTCAGGGTGCAGGTGGCACGCAGAGCAGGATTGAGGGTGGGCTCAGACCTGCCAGGACCCCTCCTTTGCAGCCCCTCCTTTGGTCAGGTCCCAGAGAAAGCCAGGGAATCCTGTCTGGGCGAGGCTTGTGACAGGGAGGCCCTGTGGGCATCTGGGTCCCACAACACAGCGTGCAGGCAGTGAGCCTCCCACCGCCCACAGGCTGCAGAAGGGCAAGGCCTGCCCGGATGGGGACAAGTGCCGCTGCGCCCACGGCCAGGAGGAGCTCAATGAGTGGCTGGATCGGCGTGAGGTGCTGAAGCAGAAGCTGGCCAAGGCCCGCAAGGACATGCTTCTGTGCCCAAGGGATGATGACTTTGGCAAATACAACTTCCTGCTGCAAGAAGATGGAGACATTGCAAGTGCCACCCCAGAAGTTCCTGCTGCTGCCGCCACCACCACTTCCACTGCCGCTGCCACCACCACTGCGGAGTAGGGGCCAGGTCTCGGCCGTGGGCAAAATCCTGGGGTCAGGGTGGGGGTGGGGACGGAGGGCATGCTGGAAGGGCTGGGGCAGGCCAGCTGGGGGTGGGGGGTGCCCTCCCTAAGCAGCCCCCAGCCCCTGGGGTCCCTTCCATCCTCTCCACCTCCACCACCCAGGTGTGCATCCCTGGTGCACATGCTGCAGCCCCGCGTGGTCCTAGGGTCCTTGTCCTGCTCACATCTGGACAGACCCTCCCTCACCCCCACGGCTCTCCTGGTTGGGGAGGGAGGGGTCTAGCTGACCCCTCCAGCTTCAGCCTATAGCTTTAACTTCTGTCTGCTCCTAATGGGGGCCCAAAACTCAGGGCTGGGGAGCCTGGGGTCCCCACTTGAATCTGCAGCAGGAGGGTCCTTTCTCCCTCCCCCTCCCCTAAGCCCCTCTTTTGGGGGCACATCAGGACACAACAGAGGGCAGGAGGCCCCAATTAGCTTTAAAACGCAGCCTCAGGGTAGAGCCAGGATGTACCGGTCTCTTACACCCTGGGCCTCGGTTTCCCTTCTGGTTGGAGCCCTGGATATGTGCTCCCAATTCTGCCCCACTTCCTCAAAGGCTGCTAGTGTAGAGCACACATCCTCAACCTTTGGAGTGGACCCAGCCTGAGCCCCACTTTGCAGAAAGGAAAACTGAGGCCAAGCAGCAAGAGTGATCTGGCCCAGGGCCTCCAGCCCCCAGCATGAGGCAGGGCTCAGATTAAAGACAGTGGTCAGAGGACTCAGGACCGGTTATTATGGGAGCAACCGGGCTCTGGCAGAGCTGGAACAGTCTCTGAATATGGA
>NW_004524732.1:5885219-5893772 GCF_000260255.1 Octodon degus
TTTTTTTTTAAATAATATATTTGGTTGTTATAGGGTCTCACTATGCAGCTCGGATTGGCAGTGGTCCTCCTGTTTTCGGCCTCCCCAATGCTGGAATTACAGGCCTGCCCCACCACTCCCATATTCAATAGCCAGCCCAGCAGGGCCAGCGCAGCATGTGGTGCCGGGGATTGAACTCTGGTGCCTGAGCTCACCTAAACAGTAACTTAGTGTGCTGAGCTATCTTGCCAGCCCTTAAAATTTCTAAAGTACACCTTATCAAAGGTTGTGACTCCTGAGCCATGTTTTTATTCAAATATTAAAATTAATTTAGGAAAAGAACATAGTTTGAAGAGGATTATTAGGGTGGAAAAGAGGGTAATTATCCAATAAACTGGAGCTGTTGAAAAGGGAAGGCCAAGAAGGGACTCCGGAGTACTTCTAGTTTTGTGCAAAGTAGAATCTGGAGCTGGGCAAGGTGACGAACATCTGTAATCCCAGCACTCAGGAGGCTGAAGCAGGAGGGTCACTGTGAGTTCAAGGCCACACTGCACTACACAGTGAAATCTTGCTTCAAAAAGAAAATAAAGGGCCGGGGGGATGGCTCAGTGGAATAAGCACTTGCCTGGCAAGCGCAAGGGCCTGAGTTCAATACCAGGTTCCACCAAAAAAAAAAAAAAAAAAGAAAGAAAGAAAGAAAGAAAGAAAAGAAAATCAAGTGAGATTTGAGGAAGTAGTGAGGGGTGTTGTGAGGATAAGCCACAGAGCAGAAAACCAAGTAATTATCACATCTAGCCCAGAACTCTGTAGTCATGGAAGTCAGGAGGTCACGGCATTCAACAGTTCTACAACTGAGACCCAGAGTCCCTGTTCAAAAGACCACATCAGTGGTACCAGGGATACAGCTCGGGCATAGCACCTGTCTGGCAAGCTTAAAGTCTTGAGGATTAAAAAAAAAAAAAAAAGTCCACATTAGTATGTGGCAGGCATGTAAGAACTTGGCATCGAGCCAGGTGTGTGGCACATACCTGTAATCCCAGCACTCTGGGAGGCTGGGGAGGCTGAGAGGCTGAGGCAGGAGAATTAGAAGCTCAAGCCCAACCCAGGCAATTTTGTGAGACCCTATCTCAAAAAATAAAAATAGGACACATAGCTCAATGTGAAAGCCCTAGGTTTGATTTCCAGTGCTGCAGGTAATTAAAAGCTTGCCATCCTTAAACCAAGTCTAGCTTCACTCTGATGTGGGTTTTTGTTTTGTTTTGTTTTAATATATGTAGTACAGATTCTCGCTACATAGATTGGACTTGTAGTGATCCTCCTGTTTTCAGCCTCCATCATGCCCAGTATCATTAAAGTCTCAGTGTGCCCCAGAGGCAGGGCTGGCATGGCATGCCGGGGATCAAACCCCGGTCCCTGTGCCTGCCTAAGCAGGTACTTTACTCCACTGAGCTATCTGGCCAGCCCTTGATGTTGTTTTCAGAAAGATTTTAACAGATTTGCGGCTTCACCCACAACTGAAGCGGCCTTGGGGCCACAGTGGCCACACAATGTCTTCACCAGGAGAGTAGGAGAGGAGACCACAGCAAACAGCCAGTTGCCACCAAGGCGCCCATGACAGATGAGAAAGCAGGGTTTGTGCTGCAGAACAAGCCTGAGCCAGGGCTGCTAGGCTGCCCCACCCTCCCAGGACTCCTGGGACACACCCCACACACACACACACAAGCCCAAAGACCCTCAGGCTGCAGCTGGGTCACTCTGCTTTGAAGAAAGGCTGTAGGCACTGCAGGTGGCACAAGCCCATTATGCATGCCACATGTATGAGCCTGTGCTGTGCAGGACACGTGTGCACAGCATGCCACATCATCTAAACACGCCCCAACCCTTCCAGGCTCAAGCCTGCCTGGGAATGCATGATGTCGCCACTAGTGTTCCCCGTATCTCTTATGCTGAGCTTCTGGGAGTGCTGGTCCTTCTTTCTCCCTGGGGCTTCAGATCCCAGCCCGATGTGCCCTGCTCTCCCATGGTGCCTGGGCCTCCAGGGCTCCACCTGCCTTGTGCTGCCGTGGGCCGGGGCTGGGCTGGCCTGCTCCATGTGGGCGTGGAGCTCGGCTCACCGTTCTCCACTGGCAGCCCCAGTTATGGCTCCCAGCCTGGGGGAGAACTTCCCTTTGCAAAGTTAGATAACAGGCCGGGTTCTCTGTCAGAGGATTGGCGCTGTGGCTCCACGTGCTGTGGTTGGCACAGGGCCAGGTCCGCCCTGCCAAGCAGCGGGAAGGGAAGGCCTGGCTGCAGCCAGAGCTGGCAGGTGGCCGAGCTGGGGGTGGACGGGCGGGCCAGGGCTGGTGCTGCCCATTGGCTGCCTTCAGCTCCCACCCCGCCTGCCTCCCCAGCCTGCGGCTCCCTGGCCAGCCCCAGCCTCTCCAGCTGCTTCCAAACTCGCAAGCAGACACCTCCTGCTGGGCCCTGGTGAGCCGTGATCTGAGAATCTATCAGAGTGGCCCCTGCCATGGACATGCCTGAGGTCCTCAAGTCCTTACTGGAGCACTCTCTGCCTTGGCCTGAGAAGAGGACAGGTAGGAGCACAAGTGGTGGTCTGGGAACAGGGACAGTGGCAGGACAGGCTGGGGAGGGTCCCAGCAAAGGTCTGCTGTCTCTGTCTTGAGCAGCGGGAGGGCAGCAATGCCAAGCCCCAGGGAGGGGTGAGGGTGCTACGCTAACTCTGGGGTTGCCCCCAGAACCTGCTGGCTTTTGGAAGCTGTGGCCAGTGTGCAGCCACTGACAGGTGGTATGCTCACTTGGGACAAGGACAGGACGTGGGCACCCTGTGGAAAGAGTCCAGCTGATGCTGCTTGCCTCTGAAGTGCCCTCCCTCTGCACTCTGGGGGTGGGCAGAGGAGGGGCAGAGACGGAGGCCCGGGCAGCAGGAGCCCGTGTCTGGGGAAGAGGCTCTGTGTCGGAGGGCTGAACTCAGGGATGGGCTGGAGCTGTTATGTAACAGGACCACAGAGCCTGAAGCCCAGTGTTCCTAGGATACCACAGGCAACACCGGGCAGGGGACAAGCTGGAACAGGCAGGGAGAGGGGCAGCCCAGCAGCCAGCACCATGTGTCTCATGGCCTTGCTTAGAAACCCAAGTACCCCAAATCCTCAGTTTTGGGAGAGCTGGGGGCCACCTGCTCAGGGTACTCCTTTAGAGAAGATATTCTCTAAAGTCTCTAAAGTGCTTCTGTTCTAAGACACAGGGGATCACCCCAAGTTCCTTGTTGCTCAATCACTTCATTGTCTTAATCACTTTGGGGGAGTGCTGGGGTGGAACCCAGGGCCTTGAACATTCTAAGCACATGCCGTACCCCAGAGCTACACCTCCAGCCCCTGCCCATTGGCTGAAGGGGAGCCCAGCTGATCTCCACTGAGTGACTCAGGAGCGCAGCATGTCCAGGGGGCGAGGGGGGTCCTCAGGCCTTCCCTCTCATTCTGCTGCGCTGGGGCATCACCTCCTGGATGTCTCAGGTCCCTCAGCAGGATTCTAAGTCCATTCCAAAACTTAAGAGCCAGAGGGCAGCCCCTAGCCTGCTTCCACCCATTGGGGCCAGGCACAGGTTTACTTTTAAATGAGGAAGAGAGGAGCAGCAGGCTGTTACCTGGGGAGGCGCTGCCTGAGGGGGAACAGTGGCCCCCGGAGCTTATGGCAGGGGTTCTGAATGGCTTGCTCATGGGTCTTTGGGCCTGGGCCCTGTAGATGATATCCTGTGGTGTCAGATGCCAGTCAATACAGATACCATCTGAAGGGGGCCTCACAGGAGTCCTGTGCCCACCAGCTTCCCACTTCCTTAGGGAAGCCCCTTGCAACCCTGATGGATGAGTCCCAGCTAAAGTCCACACCAACAAAATAACTCTGTCACCACTGCGTGGCCCACACTGGTGGCCTCAGCAGGCTGTCCAAAAGCTAAAGTGGATCCAGGCCCAGGGACATAGCACAGACCCTCCTGGTCCAAGCCAGATGTCCAGGACCCTCCTGCACTGGAGGGCCAGGTCCCAGCTAGATAGGGCAGGGCTCTGAGGAGCAACTCGGGGAGAGCAGGCCTCTGAAGTGTAGCAGCAGCTGCTGGTCACTGGCTCCCAGCTGGCCTTCAGTGACAGCTGAAGGACCCCTGTCCCTTACTGCGGTGAGCAGCCAGGGCCCAGTACTCTCGGACCCAAAGTTCCAAACTAGCCAGCGCCGCTGAGGGTTACACAGCCCCACATGGCTGAGCAGGTCTGAGGGACACAGCCCAGAACCACGGGTCACCTCCTGTCCCTTCATGTAGCTCCTTGCTGAGAGTCATAGTATGAAGTCCCACAGGACTGGCAGCTGCCTACAGCCAACTGGGAAGATGAAATGAGGGGAAGCAAGTCCAAGAGGCTGAGAGACCTCTTCAAGTCCCCATCTCCATTCCTGCCCCCAACCTGCCATCACTGTGCCCCTCAGTTCCCAGGCCTTCCAAAACCTTTATGAAAATAAAAATGTGTCCCTGTGGAGGTGAGTGCACATCTTCCACAGCAAACAAGATTTGGAGCAGTCATGCAAGGTCGAGGTACCTCAAGCGCTCCAGTGCCAGCAGCTTCTGCCCCCATTTCCACCACTCTGGCTCTAGCGTGGATGGGAGGAGGACTGTAGAGGCTGCAGCTTGCCTTCCGCTCCTGGGGCGCTGTCCTCAACACCCCCCCCCTTCTCCTTTCTGCAGTCAGGGGCTCTGCAGCAGGGAGGTCATGGGCAGGGGAGGGACTACAGAGGACAGCTGTGCAAAGTGTGAGAAACCCCAGGCGCCCCTCAGAGACCACTTCCCTTGCATCTGTTTGCACCCCATTTGGGGTGGAAGATGCTGCCTGAGACTCAAGAAGGGCCCTTTCCACTTGCTGCCGTGTTATAGCCTCTAGCCTGTAGGGACCTCACCGCCTCCTGTCCCTTGAGGAGCAGCCTCCTGTGGCTTCCTGGTGGCCTTTAGTCTGTCCCCAGTTCAATCAATTCCCTAAGGCAGGGAAACTCATGTGCTAAGCCCTGACTCAGTTTCTCCCTTTCCGACTCAGTTTTCTCTTTCCTGACCCACTACCCCTGATTCCAATCATTGTCCCCACCCCTTCTCTAAAGATCCTCTTCCAAGAGGCGACTGATTCTCTGCCAGATGCTCAACTTCGCTCACTTCTTTCTTCTCATTTCTGGAAAGACCCCAAGTTTCTAAGCTAGACTGTGGCCCTTTACACCCCTTCCCACACGCCCTGCACCCTAGGCTGTGCTCTGCAGCACCCTGGCCCTCCTGCTGCTGCTCCACCCACTCAGGCCTCTTTTCAGGGAGCTGTGGAACAAGAAAATGCACTTTACGTTTCAGCAAAGCCTTCACTTGGAGCTGGGCAGGCAGGGTTCCCTCCTGGGCATTCATAAACCAGATCCCTTCTGGGCATATGAGCGGGGCTCAGGGAAGACAGAGAGCCGACAGGCCCCCGACTCTGAGGACACTCTTGGTGGCACATGGTGAGTGAGCAGAGGCGCATACACAGCTCAGGCAGAAGTGAGACCAACACGGTTCTTGCTCACTGGCCTTTGCAATCCAGGGAGGACATGGTCAACAGCCTGGGTCAGGGCCAGCCTCTGCGAGGGGACTCAGGCTGAGGCTTGGAAGATGGGCAGGAGCCACCTCTTCAAGGAGCACTGAGGCTGAGGCAGGAGAGGCTTTGTATCTGAGGAATAAAAGGGCACTGTGGCCACAACAGGTGAGCAGGGAGAAAGAAATACAGGTGGGATTGCAGAGGCCCTGAGTGTGCAAAGGTCAGAAAGAAGAGTGAGGCTGCTGTGGTCCTGCCCCACAATTTTGGGGAGGTGCAGGTATCCCCCGGAATACCCTGGGCTGGAATGACAACTAGAGCTAACCTTCACTGAATATAGGCTGTGTACCAGGCTCTGCCCTAGCTTCTCTGCCTGAAATGACTTATTTCTCAGTACTGGCCACTGAACTAGGCCTTCACATTGAACTACACCCCCAGCCCATTTTGTCCTTTTTTATTTTTGTTTTTGTTTTTTTACTTTTTGAAGCAATATATCCTTGGGACAATTTATCTCTGCTAAATCGCCCAGGCTAGGCTCAAACTTTTGATCCTCCTGCTTCAGCTTCCCAGCATGCTGAGATTCAGGCATACACCACCACATCTCCACCACACCTGCTCTGACTCCTTTACTTCTAAAACTCAGACACAGAGAGGTTCAGTAACTTGCTAAGATTCCACAGCAAGCAAGAATCAGGCATAGGTGGTCAGGCTCTGGTCACCTTACTACCAAAACAGCGTGGGCTGGAGAAACAAAGGCTGTGGGGGGGTGGCTACTGAGACACTGCAGAGGCTGGCTCCAGGCTGGGGCTTCTCCTTGGAATGGCTCTCTGGGGGCAGCTCCATCTGTAATCTGAGCCCTGGGAGTGCACAAAATGCAAGCCAAACAGGAAACCAGTACTCTGGAGAGGGCTAAAGAGATGGGCAAGAACGTTAAACAGCCTCCACCCACACTTCTTCCCTGGAGTACACTGAGAGCAGGGCAGAAACCACAGGGCTGGGAGCCCTGAGGCCACAGGTATGTGGGCTGGGAAGGGGAGCCACTGGCAAGGCCCCTGCCAGGGTGTCTGCCGGAAGGACGCGTGGCTGTACTCTCCAGGGCCCACTGTACCTGGTCAAAGCCTTCCACGCTAAAAAAAGCACTTTTTCTACATATGCTCAGGTGAATTACATCTTTTGTTTTTGAGAAAGGCTTGAACTCACTATGTAGTCCAAGCTGGCCTGAAACTCTTTATCCTCCTGCCTCCCAAATCCTAGGATTATAAGTGTCCACCAATGCACCTGGCTTGCTTTTTTTTTTTTTTTTGCAGAACCGGGGATTGAACTCAGACCCTTGCACTTGCCAGGCAAGCGCTTATTCTACTGAGCCATCTCCCCAGCCCCTGCACCTGGCTTTTGAATGTTTTTAACTTCCACTGATTAGCAGGTATCTGGACCAGTAAAGAAAAGAATTTAGGGGCCGGGGAGATGGCTCAGTGGAATAAGCACTTGCCTGACAAGCGCAGAGGTGTGAGTTCAATCCCTGGTTCTGCCAATACAATTTAGGGCCTAGGATGGACTAGCCTAGAACATATGAAGACCTGGATTGAATCCCCAAAGCCCCAAAATGAATAATAAATCACAGAAGAATTTAAAGTCAGAGGGCCAGCAAGATAGCTCAGTGGATTAAACACCTGCTTAGGCAAGTGCAGGGACCAGAGTTCAATCCCTGCACAGGCCCCACCCTTGGGCATGCTGAGCAGGCCACTGAATCCAAGTGTGGTGGTGCAGGCCTGTAATCCTAGCACTCAGGAGGCTAAAAACAGGAGGATCACTGTAAGTCTGAGCCGCGCAGCGAGACCCTGTACCAAATACATATATAAATAGTCCAGCCCCCGAAAACAGGTATTTCTCATCCCATTCTGGCTCTGCCTTAGACTCTGTAACCTTCTCTCAGGCCTACAACCTTATCCTCACTCCCAGCTCCTGACCCAACATGACCTAAATGAAGGGAAGGGTGAATGCCCGCCCACTCTATCCCATACGCTGCTGTCCTGGACAGGACCAGACACGGCTTATCACAGATAACCCTTACTGCCGCCCTGGGAGGCAGGCATAGCCACGTGTTTCCAGGAGGAAAATAACCCAGGCTTAGAAGTCATTTGCCCAAGGCCACATGGCGGGTGAGTAGCTTGGAGAGTCTCCCCAGGGCTGCTGCCCAAGCCCAGCCAGGCACCACTGCATCAGGACCCAGGCCTCCCTCAGCAGCCACTGTACGGAAACAACTACCTGCTGAGTACCGTGGTGCACCTGATCCGGGCTCAGAGTGAGTTCTGGGCCAGCCTAGGCTCCACAGAAAGACCCTGTCTCAAACAAGAAAAGTACTACAGAATGTGTACTAAGGTACCACTTCACACTTTTAAAAGTCTTAACTGTAATAGCGTGTTTTTACAGAGTTTATTTGTAGGACTCATGAACACTGACTTATGACATTTTACTCCTCTACTAAGAGAAGGGACAAGGTTGTAGAGCTGTTTCCACATGGTGGACAGGAGACAAAGGTAGAGAAAGGCTGCTCAGGTTCTTCTGGGGACAGCTGAAGAATGAGAAGGGAACACAGGGCCCTGCTCCAGGATGGGGCACAGCCTGCAAGGAGGCACAAGAAGAAACATGTCTCTAATCCTCCTGCCGTATTTCCCACACACCATTCACCCTCTGCTTCTCTAGGGAGTGGCAGGACATGAGCAGACACAGGCACAGAGCTCAGTTCTGACACCCAACCTGCCAGCTCCGTGAGCTGCTCCTATAGCTTAAAAAAGGGAATCTAAATCTTTGCTCACATCTCACCTTTGTCATAAACAGGTAACTTTCCACTGTTGTTCTTAATCGTCCACTTCCTTGAGAACTGTCTTTCTCTCTCTCAAAAATATCACACTAGCCACAAAAATATAAATTTAATTCTAATGCAACAAGTTCCTCCATATCCAAACTAGTGGTTCGGTTAAAAAAAAAAAAAAAA
>NW_004524732.1:5894222-5901986 GCF_000260255.1 Octodon degus
GTGGGGCTGACTGGCATGTGGTGCTGGGGGATTGAACCGCGGTCCCTGTGCTTTGCTAAGCTTGTTCTAAGTAGGTGCTTTAGACCACTGAGCCATCTTACCAGCCCCCATATCTTTACTTTTGCCATTACAGAATTCCCATGAATAAATAACTCAACGCACAGGTCTTCTGTACACAATTTCAATTCCCACAGTGGGAATCCATCTGTGCACCCACCACAATCTTAGTAAAATTGCAAAAACTAGTTGTTACAGGATTACAATTGTAAATTTCCATGCACTAGCTCATACAAATACTATAAGCTTGGTCCTGCCCTACATCCGTTTGGAATACAAAGAAAAAGAACCTGGGCATGGTGGTCCATGGCAAGTTCAAGTCCTGCCAGGGAAATTTATGAAGATACTTTCTCAAAAAAGGAGTAGGCAAAAAAGAAGGAGAAAGGGTGTGTGTGGAATTGTAGCAGAGTGGGTGTGAAGGCCCGATGTTTAATCCCCAGTGTGAAAACAAATACCAAAGAAAAGAGGATCGTGGAGATAGCTCAGCTGAATAAGTGCTTGCCTGGCAAGCGCAGGGTCCTGAGTTCAATCCCTGGTACAGAAAAGAAAGAGAGCGAGCAGGAAGGAAGGAAGGGGCCTAGAGAACTGAAGCAATTGGCTGGAGGAGAGATTAGAAATAATGTCCCCCCTACCCCCAGCAAAAAAATAAATAACCAGCCCAGGGTAGAAGCAAGAATTTGAATTCTGGAGTTGAGTCCCGTCACCCAGTCTCTACCATCACCCAAACCCTTCCAGATCGCTTGCTCTCCAGGTCTGTTCAGTTGTTCTACTTCTTTTTGCTCCACGCCTAGCAAACTTCTATTGTCTGACAGCTGGGTGCCCTGCCCCAGCACCTATCTGGGGGACCAAGGACCGAGACAGCCTAGAGCCATTCGAGGGACGAAGGATACACAAACCAAAGTCCCCACTCCTTGGGCGTGAAGCACACTAGGATTTGTACCTAAGAAGTACAGAGTTCTGAGCGATGCCTTGAGCAGCTTCCGGTATCCTCTTTGCATCCGTGTGCTCCCCTCAAGTTTCCTCGTTTCCTAAGGAAGTATTTATATTTTAAGAACGGGGGTGGTTCTCCCACAAAGTTCAGGATCAGTACTTTGTGTAAAAGAGATCTTTAAAAACAAATTTATTCTAGAAGGAGGAAGAGAAAAAAGTATGGAAGACCATTCAGAGCTGTTTGGGTCTCTGTAGCCTGATTTCTTAATTTTTCGTTTTTCCTTCCGACTTAATTTTATGGCGTAGGAAACAAGCTACAGTGGAGCACCCGGGCCTTCCCAAGGTCACAAGCTAGTAAAAGGGACGGAAGTGTGTACCGGGGCCCTGGTCCAAGGCTGGGCCTCAGGAATGCTCACTCCACGCTAGTGTTTATCCCGCAACCAAGCCCGCCCAGAGCCCGGCATCAGTGGGCAACTTGACACCCGCTTCCGCGGCCAACGCCCCTGCCGCCGCCCTCCGCCAACCTCTGGGTCAAGCGGGAGGAGGCGCATGGGCCGGGCTGGGTTCCCGGTCTCACGACCCCGGGCAAGGTCCCAGCAACAGAAAGCCCCGCCCCTCGTCGCCCTCCCTCTCGCTCCCCCACTAGTCGCAGCCGCACGTGCGGCGCCTCGTGCACCCGACGCCGGCCCCGCCCCCGTCGCCCATTGGCTGTTGGCGCCTTCCTCCTCTTTCCCCTCCCCACGCTGGCCGACTCGGCTGCGGTTCCACGTGACCCGCAGGGCCCGCCCGCCTGTTCCCAGCCCCGCCTCCCTCTTGGCGCTCAGGCAAGATGGCAAGAGTGGGATGTGAGGCAAAGCGAAGACCAGCGATGGCTTGAGAAAAGGGAAGGAGCTACGAAGAGAGTAGCGGAGGGCACACACTGGCAGGGAGGTAAGGAATTGGCGCAGGAGAAGTCTTACAACGCAGACTCTCAGGCGCCAATCAGGGGCCGGGGCGGGCGTGCGCGCCTCACCTGGCCCCGCACGTGTCTCGCTCTCCCTGACCGCCTGGCCAATCCGGGCTCGTAAAGTCGTGTCCACCTCCTCGCAGGGCGAGCCTATCCGAAGCCGTGCTCCAGCGCCGCCAGCTTGGCCTCATGAATAATGAATATGCGGGTGCGCGTCCGCGGGCGGGGCAGCGATGCGGGGAGGCGGGGGTGCGGCGGTGCGCCTGCGCAGTAGCTGCCAGTGTCGGCGGCTGCGGCGGGTCGCGCGACTCCGGCCCGTCTCAGGGGGCGGGCGGACGGGGGAAGCTAGGCGCGCGAGCAGGGCGCGGGACACGATGTCCGACGCGGGCGGCGGGAAGAAGCCGCCTGTGGAGCCGCAGGCAGGGCAGGGGCGCGCAGCTGGGGAACGGGGCCTGCCCGGCTCCTTCCCTTTGGTCCTGAAGAAGCTGATGGAAAACCCCCCGCGCGAGGCGCGCCTCGGTGAGGGGGGGGGGTCCGCGTTGCCTGGGGGCGGGGTTTATTCAGGGGCGGGGCCTCACGAGGGCGGGGCCGGGAGGTCGGAGGTCTGGGTTAAGCGGTAAGGCAGAGGGGGATGGGGCCCCTGGATGAATGCAGGCCTGCTGGGTGAGGCGGGGGGTTGGGAGAGCTGGTCTGGGGGCGAGCTGGAGAGGGATGGGGTGAGAAGCAAGAGGAGTTGGTGTAGAGGTTCCCGAAGAGGCTGAGTAGGTTGGAACAGCCCCTTACTAGGGCACCTGCACCTTGGGGCCACCTGCACCTGCACAGGTCTCTGAAATGCTTGTCTAAGATGCCGGTTCCTGGGTCCCACCCAGGCTGCGGATATTTGGACAGAAGCCCGCATTTTGAGGAGCACCTCACTGCACCCCGTGGCTTCAAAGTCCACCAAAGTTTGAGAAGCTGGTCTAGCTAGGGAGCAGATTGTATATGACCTTGGACCCTCTGATTGAGGAGGAGACTTCTTTCCTGGGGATGAGATCTAGCTACTAGGTCCAACCTATAGCTGTTCTGGAAATGTGTCCCTGGGCGGCGGCGGTGACGGTGGTGGCGGTGGTGGTGGTGGTGGCGGCTGCTGCTGCTGCTGTTGCTGTGCAGATGAGGACTGTATGTGGGGTGAGGGATGGGGCGTTTTTTAGGGACAGGGCTTGGGGGAGGCAGGAGTGGGATGAAGGTTAGAATAGTACCACTGGCTCTAGGACCACATCTGCTGGGGTGAACTTTCATCTTATTGCCTAGGCCACCAGGGTCCCCGGGACCTATTTGGTTGTTTTTCTTTTTTCCTTTTTTTTTTTTTTCCAGAACCAGGAATTGAACTCAGGCCCTCGTGCTTGCCAGGGAAGCACTTATTCCACTGAACTATCTCCCAGGCCCCCGGGGCCTATTTGGGAAGCAAAAAATTGGCCTTGGTTGGACCTTATGATGAAGTTCATGGAGCCAGGGAGATGGCTCAGTGGAATGAGCGCTTCCCTGGCAAGCACAAGAGCCTGAGTTCAATCCCCGGTTTTGAAAACAACAACAACAAAAAAGATGAAGTTCAGGCAGCAGCAGGAGGCATGGGGCTTGGGGTGCACTGAGATGCACTTCCAGTCTGAGATCTTTGAATTTCCACCAGCCATCAGTGTAATTTGGGGATTTGGAAAAGCATAGGTCCACTGGAATTTTCGTTTTTAAAAAACGCCATTTTCCTCCTTTCCTGGGTGTGTTCTGAGGCTCTCATCCTTGTGGCTGTCAGTGTTGGATTATAAATAGCTATAGCACATCAGGTGAAGCCAGGCTCTCTCCTGTTTCAGGAACTCATGGGCACAAACCTTTTTGTTTGTTTTAAGGCAGTGCTTTGTTCCCAGTCTAGGACTGAGACAAGCTGCAGGGCAGGTGTTCACATCTGGTAGGTTCTTTAAGATTACCAGATTGCAGTCATCTAAATGTTTGCTGTACCTTACATTTGCAGAGTGTTCAGGAGGTACCATGACATAAGCTTAAGTCATTTAGTCTTCCACAGCAGCCTTATGGGGCCTCACCCTCCCTTTCTACTGAGGAAATTAAGACAGAAGTAGGGGATGCATTCTCAAGGTCACTCAGCAAGGCCTTAGGGTTCCAGGTTTGGTGTTCTTCCATGCTAGCAGCCACTGGTATCAATCCCTATGACCTGAGTGATGGACATTTCCTTTATTCCTTTTTTTTTTTTTTTTTTGCGGAACCGGGGGATTGAACTCAGATCCTTGCACTTGCCAGGGAAGTGCTTATTCCACTGAGCCATCTCCCCAGCCCCACATCCTTTGTTCCTTATAATTAATTTAAAACTCCACCCTATTAAGAGTATAGCTTATTGGTAAAACACCCTGCCAGTGCCTCAAAAGTTATCTCACACCACACGCGCGCGCGCGCACACACACACACACACACACACACACGGAAAACACTGGTTCAGAATATTCTTAATTGCTTAGGCCAGGCAAAATCTGGAACTTACTGTTGCCTGTTCTTTGGTGTGACTGCTTTTCTCCCTCCTTCCTTTTCCTCCTCGGTCCAAAGTGACACTACCACACATAGGTCAAGTCCTTTCTGATAGAATGTGGACTCATGCTCCCAAGAATAGTAGGAAGACCATCTCACAAGACCTGGCTTTTTAAATTTTCACCTGGTGCTAAACCAAAGCTTCATGCAGAGGCAGTTGTAGGAACTCGGGTTAATTCACATTAGAAGCCCTGACCTACTGCTGTTTGTTAAAACTCCCATCCTTTGGAACTCACTGGGTGTATCCATTTTTATTGAAATAGCAGATTGATTTTTGACCAGCTGTGGTCTATAAGTGGATGCATGACTGGTTTATATCCAACATAATCATACTTGAGTTTTCCTTTTTACTTCTAAAGTTCAGATGTCTTTTTCAATTTTGAAAACCCATTATGAACTTGTCATTTTATCTCCCATTTCTCTGATTAGCCTCCCTGTCAGTTTGATTTCCTTCCAATCTTGTCGTATTTTTTGCTTGTCTTTTTTTTTCTTAATTGCCGTATCTTGAATATCTATGTACATAACTTTTTTTTAAAAGTGTATTTGGTACAGAGTCTCACTGTGCAGCTCGGACTCCTAGTGATTCTCTTCTTTTTAGCCTCCCCAGTGCTGGGATTACAAGTATGTGCCACCACACCCAGACTTGGTGGTCCCTGGGGTGGGGCTGATGGGACATATGGTACCAGGGATTGAACTCTGGTCCTTGTGCTTGCCTAAGCGGATGCTTAGTCCACTGAGCTATGTCGCCGGCCCAAATTTTTTTTCATATGTTTAACTTTTTGACTGAGACAGGTGGGATAAGCTCACAGTTACTTTTGCTTTTTTTTTTTTTTTTTCCTGGAACCGGGGATTGAACTCAGGCCCTTGCACTTGCCAGGGAAGCACTTATTCTACTGAGCTATCTCTCGGGCCCTAATTAGTTTTGCTTTGAATAAGAGAGGTTTTTTTGGGGGGGGTTAAGTTTTTTTTTCTTCAGCTCCACCTTCCTTTTGCTCAGAAAACCTGCATTGGGTCTTTTCTGCTTACTCAGGGATAAAGGCCTCTGGAAAAGGTTGTTTTGACAGAGGTCTTAGGGGCGGCTCAGTGGAATAAGCGCTTCCCTGGCAAGCACAAAGGCCTGAGTTCAATCCCTGGTTCTGGAAAAAAAAAAGAAAGAAAGAAAGAAAGAGGTCTTAAAAAGACAGCTCCAGGTCTTCCTAATCCAGTGACCCTAAAGTGAGTCTGCAAACCTAATCTTCCCCATTTCTATACACATTTTTCCTTAGCCCTCTGACTTCTGAGATCTAGAACCTAATCAGATGCAATCCCTACCTTCTGTGAGCTCACAGGACTGGTGAATTCCTACTATTTGCCAACTATTCTGACAGACTTTTCAAATGTTCTCTCTTATCTTCACTGAAGAGGCGACTCAGGGGAAGACACTAAGGCTCAGAGAAGTTAAAAAACATGGCTATGGTCAAAATTTCACAGCTCAGGGGTGGCAACCCTGGTAGCTATAGAGAAGAATAACTGGAAGGAACAGATAAGGGAAACAAAAATCATTTACCTAAGGGCCTCAGCCCTTTCAAGCTGACCTATGAGGAAAGGTCAGAAACTGCTTCCTTTCTGTAGCTTCTCTCCTACAGGTGCTAACCCCAAGCCCTGTTCTGCACTAACAGAGGGACCACATCAGACTGGCTGGCATTCCAGAAAGGCCATGCAGAGAAGAGGGCATAATGCTCTCTCTAAAGGAATCCAGCCAGCATTGTTCAAGCACCAGGTTGTAACTGGAGCACAGGGTGGGCTTTGAAAATGCTTTGGGGGGATTAAGCCTCTGAGAAAGATGGGCCTTTCCAGAGGTTCATGCCCATCTCCTGGGATTGAGGTGTCCTCCAGTGTCTCATCACAGATTTTATTCACAGATAAGGAAAAGGGGAAGGAAAAGCTGGAGGAGGATGAGGCAGCAGCAGCCAGTACTATGGCTGTCTCGGCCTCCCTCATGCCGCCCATCTGGGACAAGACCATCCCTTATGATGGCGAGTCTTTCCACCTGGAATACATGGACCTGGACGAGTTTCTGCTGGAGAATGGCATCCCTGCCAGCCCCACCCAGTTGGCCCAGAACCTCCTGCTTCCAGTGGCTGAGCTAGAGGGGAAGGAGTCTGCCAGCTCTTCCACCGCCTCCCCGCCATCCTCCTCTGCTGCCGTCTTCCAGCCTTCCGAAACGGTATCTAGCACAGGTTGGTGATGTACCTCTGGCCAGGACTGCTTGTGCCCACTGAGGGCAAGCTGCAGCCACATAACCTAGCCACACACTTCTGAATGGGGCAGGGGGACCTGGTGGGCTGCAGCATGGACGAACCCTCTATGCCCCCTGCCCCCAGCACTGTCCCCGAGGTGGGAGATAAAAACACTAGGAACCCCAGCAGCAGCAAGCACCTGTCCAGTGGTTGTGCTGCTGGTGGCCAAAACAATGGGGTAAGCCCTTCTCCTTGGAAGCTCTGCAGGCAGAAATCCTGTCCTTCATTTCCTTGGTGCTGTTCTTTTGTCCCTGTCACCTACAGTTTGCCCCAGATTATTGGAAAGTTCAGGCAGTGATTTTTTTTTTTTTTTTTTTTTTTTTTTTTTTTTTTTTGAGTCATGAGTTCACTGTGAAGTTCAGGCTGGCCTTGAATTCACTGTGGCACTCAGTGGCCTCACCAGGATCCTTCTGCCTGAGCCTCATAAGTGCCGAGATCACAGGCCTGCACCACCATTCACGGCAGCTATAGCAATGAATTCATAATCAATTACTTCTTATCAAATCTTATATATAACCTCTTTTATGAATTTAGGACAGGGTCTATAGGGTCTCACTACGTAGATCGTACTCTTAAGTGATTCCCGTTTTCAGCCTCCTAAGTTCTGGGATTACAGGTGAGTCCACCACGCCCAGTCTCAATTGCAGTCTCAGCGAGCCCCGGGAGTGGCACCATCATGGCGCACCGGGGATCGAACTGTAGCCACTGCACTCTGCCTAAGCAGGTGCTTTAGTCTGCTGAGCTTTCTGGCCAGCCCTAACATTTTTTTATCCATAAACATTTCAGCATCTAAAGTATAAGATCTTTGGGGCTGGGGAGATGGCTCAGTAGGATAAGCACTTGACCAGCAAACGCAAGGATCTGAGTTCAATCCCCGGAAAAAAAAAAAAAAGTATAAGATCTTTGGGGCCAGGGAGATAGCTCAGAATAAGCGCTTAAAGGTCTGAGTTCAATCCCCGGTTCTGAGAAAAAAAAAAAAAAAAA
>NW_004524732.1:5902396-5904101 GCF_000260255.1 Octodon degus
TATTTATTTATTTTTATTTATTACATTTATTTATTGTGTGTGTGTGTGGCCAGCTCAGCCCACCAGGGGGCGGATCTGGCTGGCATGTGGTGCTGGGGGATCGAACCGCGGTCCCTGTGCTTTGCCAAGCTTGTTTCAAGTAGATGCTTTAGACCACTGAGCCATCTCTCCAGCCCAGAATTTTTTTTTAAATAGCAAAAATATTTAATTTTATACAGTACCTGAAATTGGTAATAAGTGTATCAGCATTCAGATTTCCAGTGCTGTTCTTATAAATGTCATGGTTGTTTGAGTCAGGAACCACACAAATCCTGCACATTGTATTTGGTTGTTGTGTGTCTTAAATTTTTTGTTATCTATAAGTGCCTCTTTTTTCTTTTCTTTTACTACTTGTTCAACTAAACTGTGTATCTTGTGGTTTCACAGCTGCTGGGTTTTGCTGGCTCTCTCTGTTGAATGTTTCTGTGCCCTTCATTGGTTTCCTTTGTAAGTTGGTGAGATCAAGAGGTTTCAGCTGATTCAAGCAGAATTCTCGTTTGAAGGCAGCAATTTTGGTGTTGAGTTGTCCTAGAAGACTGGCTCCATGTATGGGTAGAAGGAGGACAGGAAATGACCCCATCTTGTATCTTAGACCACTTAGGTGGCATTTACTTTTGATTTGTTTGTTCTGTTTTAATTAACTTTGTAGTACTGGGAATTAAACCTATGGCCCTCACACTGAGCTTCATTCCAAGTCTTTTGTTTGTTTGTTTTTTTGAGACAGGTTCTTGTTAAGTTCATTTGCCTCAGCTGGGCTCAAACTTAGATAGATCCTCCTGGGGCCAGGAAGAAAGCTCAGTAGAATAAGTGCTTGCCTGGCAAGCGCAGGGTCCTGAGTTTGATCCCTGGTACCACAAACAAAACAAAACAAAACAAACTTAGATCCTTCTGCTTTAGCCTCCCAGAGTGCTAAAATTACAGGCATCTACCGTCACACCCAACTTGATTGTATTCTTAAATGAAAATTTTTAATCACATATAGCATATTCAAATGCACATTTTGAACCACTAGGAAGACAGTATGCAATGTGTTAATTATTGAAACTGTCCTACCAATTTGATTTGAAACTGTTTCATGCTATTTGTCTCTCAATAAAATTATGGAAAAAACAAAAATAGAACAAATGCACATTTGTAAGTGTACAGCTCAATAACTGCACAAAATAGACCCACTATGTAATTACCACTCAGAGAAATCTAGAACAGTGTTAACTGTTGTTGGAGTGCTTTGTGATCCTATGTAGTTCTTACTCCCCAAAGATAACCATTCTAATATCTGTTACCAAAGAATAGTTTTTATAGTTTTTCTCATAGTTGAAATTTCTATAGGGCCGGCCAAATAGCTCAGCGTATTAAAGCATCTGTAAGCAGATACAGGGGTCTGGGGTTTGATCCCCAGGCGTACCATGCCGGCTCCACCCCTGGGGCAAGCTGAGACTGCGGTTGATAGTGGGTGTGGTGGTGTGCGCCTGTAATTCCAGCACTTGGAAGGCTGTAAACAGAAGAATCACTACAAGTCTGATCTAGTAGTGAGAGCCTGAACACCCTGAAGACCCTTCCCTAAAAAATACAGGGGAAAAAAAGGGAGGGCTGGGGAGATGGCTCAGTAGAATAAGCACTTGCCTGGCAAGTGCAAAGGCCTGAGTTCAATCCCCAGTTCCACAAA
>NW_004524732.1:5905031-5906175 GCF_000260255.1 Octodon degus
TATATACACAGGAGTAGGCAACTTCATGAGACCCTGTGTCAAAATAAAAACAGCTGGAGAAGTATCTCAGGACTCCCTGTGTTCAGTCCTCCTCTTAATTTCTCAGGTTCTGTAGAAAAGATGAATAGTATGTATTTTTGTGTTTCTGGCTTCTTTCGCTCAACTGCATGAAAGCTATCCATTTTGTTGCTAGTCTGTTAGTTTTCATTGCCGAATAGTATTCCATTGTGTGAACATGACATGGTTTATCCTTTTTTTGCTCCGAATGCCTTCAGGGCATGATTGGCTGGCTTGAGTTGTGGGGATCGAACCACAGCAACCTGAGCCTGACTGCTTTGTTGAAGCAGCCACTGAAAACTGAGCTAAGGGGCAGGCCCCGGTTTTATCCATTTTACAATTGAAAGACACTTGGGTGTTTTAATATGTTTTCTGAATAATACTGCCTTGAACGTTCACGTGCATGTCTTTGGTGACTATGTGAGTCTGTTTCTCTTGGGCATTTATTTACTTAAGAACAAGCTGGCAGGGTCATTGTACATACATATGCAACTTTTACAGATAATGGCCAAGTAGTGTTCAGAATAGTGCCATTCCACCAGCCTTTGATGTCAACTTTGACTTTTTTTTTTTTTTCTTTTTCCCAGAACCGGGGATTGAACTCAGGCCCTTGCGCTTGCCAGGGAAGCGCTTATTCCACTGAGCCATCTCCCGGCCCTGAAATCTTTTGTTGATAGTTGGGTCTCAGAGAATAACGCTTTTGAGCCTCTTTTTCTCCAACAAAGTCATTTTAAAGTCTTACTGTTAGTTGCTAGAGTTTGTTGACAGCACTGTCCACTGGGAAAGGACTTGCTCAAACCCTTGTCCCTGAGCCTCCATTTTATGTACCATTAGGTAACTGTTCCCATTTGTTTCTGGGCTTCTCTGTTGTACCATTCCTGAAACTTAATGACACCTCCACACCTGGTTGCTTTGCTGCAGGTTTTCCAGACATGGGATCATTTTGAATGCGTTTTCTTTGGTACTTTGGCTCTTTCTCCTGCGCCTCTGGGGTTTGGCAGGCCCTTGTTTGCCTGCAGGATGCGTGTGGGTTCCTGCAGGTTCATGCCTGTCACTCAGACCTCTTTTTTTTTTTTTTTTTTTTTTT
>NW_004524732.1:5906828-5922010 GCF_000260255.1 Octodon degus
GCATGGAGCTCAATCCCTAATACTGTTTTAGCAAAATAATATTTACTAAAATGATGATGATGATGATAATGTTGTTGTTGTAAGAAAAGTTAAAATCTAGTAACATTCACACCAGACAATTGTTGGCACTATTGAGCCTTTATTTTTAATTTTGATCTTTTGTCTTGTAGGGTGTATAGTAACCTCCTTGGCTGCTACCTGCTAGATGCCATCAGTCCCCTCAGGTCCTGATCTGTGTCTCGTGGAAAAGAATCTTCCCCAATTGAGAACATAGTTTGATTGGGACTAGAGGGCCACCATCTTCTGTTCCATACCTGGCCTGTTACTTTCTTCCTCATTCATTTACTCCAGCCACATTGGCCTCCTGACTGTTTTCTGAACATACCAGCTCAGTACCTCAGGGTCTTTGTACTTGATTAATGTTCATGCTTTTGGAGTGTTCTCTCACATATCTACATAGACCTCTAACATTGCTAGAGATTAGAAAGGAGTTTATCTGTGTAATGTCAGCCATTTCTTCTGGAATAACAATCCATGAAAGTAGTAAATTTTTTTTCTGTTACAGTCTTTTGTCTTTAACTGAACAGTACTAGGCATATAGTTGGCATTTAGTAAATATCTGTCGAATGAATATTTTCTGCACTTCTATTAGAAGCATTGAGTAAGTAGATTAGAAGGTTGGTGTGTGTTTTAAATATAACTTTTATCTCTAATGATACACAACCTTTGAACTCTAAAATTGGCTTTAATCCAATGTTCACTATAAAGCAGCAGCCAGATAGGGCAGAGAAGAATGAGAAATTGGAATCCTCTAGAGTAAGATCCATGTTCAGGGCTGGGTATCATGGTGTACATCTATAATCCTAACAATTAGGGAAGCTGAGGCAGAAAGATTGCAAGTTTTAAGTTTAGCCTGAGCAATTTAATGAAACCCTGTCATAAAATTTTAAAAGGGCTGCAAATGTAGCTCAGTGCAGGGGGCCTGGCTTCAGTACGACAGGTTGAATCATTTATCTGTGTGACCCTGGAAAACCCATCACATTTCTCTGATCCTTAGTGTCCTCATCTGTAAAATGGAGTTAATACTGATGTTCCTTTCAGAGTGCAGTAAAACTAAATGAGCACAACAGCTGACACACATGAGGGACTCAAGTGTAACCTGTGTCCCTATTGTTTTGTAGTTCATGGAGAGACTCAGCTGTTTCTCATTACTACAGAACTGAAGACACAGGAAATGAAGGGGCTGTAGTGATTTAATGCTTTGATTAACATTTGGGGGTGAGAGAGTTGGAAAATCCACTTTTGAGAGCCTCAGTTTCCTTTAAAGCATTCTGTTTTTTTGTTTTTTTGTTTTTTTGTTTTTTCCTTTTTAAAGCATTCTGTTCTTAAAGGGAACAATTCTTTGGCTAGGGTTGTAACTTAGTGGTAAAGTGAATGCTCAGCATGATGAAGGCCCCGAGTTCAATCCCCAGCATCAACATCAAAAAAAGGGAAGAGTTCTTTTCAGGTTTTGTTGTTGAATTGATTCATGTGCGCCCCTGTGGTCCAGAACTGGTGCTGTCATAGTTTTCTTTTCCCTTCGTGGCAATGGTTGTACAGCCTGAAGATTCAAACAGATGTCTGGGTGGGTGACATGGTTCTTCTCTGTCCACTGAGCTCCTTCCAGACCAACTACCTCTGTGTCTTTCAGAATCTTCCCTAGAAAAGGAGAGGGAAACTCCGAGTCCCATCGACCCCAACTGTGTAGAAGTGGATGTGAACTTCAACCCTGATCCTGCTGACCTGGTCCTATCCAGTGTTCCAGGTGGGGAGCTCTTCAACCCTAGGAAGCACAAGTTTGCAGAGGAGGACCTGAAGCCCCAGCCCATGATCAAAAAGGCCAAGAAGGTCTTTGTCCCTGATGAACAGAAGGTAACCTGAAGTCCTTTTATCCATAAGGTGGCTCAAGAGTCTAGGCACTGGGCTGGGATGTAGCTCAGTTGTGAAGTATTTGCCTGTCATATGGTAGGCCTGGGTTCTGTCCCCAGTATCTCAAAAAAAAAAAAGTCTAGGTACTATGTCCTCTCACTTGTGATTTACCTGGAGGACCCTTCCTCTTGTGGACACCATTAAGAAAGACAAATTCAATGCATAGCGCCACATCCTTACAACTGTTAGAAATAATAGCAGTCACATGGCACTTGATCCCAGGGGCTTCTCTAGTTTCTCCTTTCTAGAAGTTCTGGCTATGTTGCTGTTCCTCTTATCTGGCTTTAGTCCAGCCGTTGGGCAAGAACTACTAGGACAGAGGAACTAGGGTTGAACAAGTCGTCTTTGGGGGGGGGGGCAGTACTGGGGACTCTGATTCAGGACCTTGTGCTTGCTGTGCAGGTGCTTATGCCACTGAGCTATCTCCTCCCTGCAAATCCCCATTCTGAAGGACATGCTTGTATGTCCCTGTCCTCAGGATGAACAAGCCACTCTCCAGTTGGTGATTCTGTAGGAACTAGTGGGAAGAAGGAGCTTTGCAGTTTTTTTCCTTCTCCTCTGAGAGACCTATAGGAAGGACTTTTAATCCTCAGCTCAATAGTGTAGTTCCTGTTATTCTCCCCAGTATGTAGCTGAAGGACCTGAGATGCTGAGAGGTTTAAGAAAGTTGCAGTTCTATAGGGTTCGGGGAGATGACTCAGTAGAATAAGCGCTTCCCTGGCAAGTGCAAGGGTCTGAGTTCAATCCCCATTTCTGCAAAAAAAAAGAATTTATAAGGGGCCAGGGAAATGGCTCCATGGAGTAAGCGCTTCCCTGGCAAGCGCAAGGGCCTGAGTTCAATCCCTGCTTCTGCAGAAAAAAGAAAAAAGAAATTTGCAGTTCTATTGGTAACAATCGTGCAGAGCTGAGATTTGCACTCAGAAGACTGAACTCAGGTTGCAGACCCTTCCCCACAGCCCAGGCATCTATATGAGGCAAGGCCATCGATGGTACCTTATGCTGGAGTGGCACAGAACAGGCTGCTGGGAAACAGGCCGCTTCCCTCCACCGTGAAGCTTACTGGAGGACTTTGCTTCTCATCTTGCCATCAGTGGGAGGGACAGTGGCCTTCCCCAAGGCCCCAGCTTGATCATACTTGTGAATTTTGAGGGGAACCTGGGTGGCAGAAAGGGAGGCTTGTGTGCCCTCATAGGGAAGCTGAGAGACCCACAGAGAGCACTGTCCCGCAGGATGAAAAGTACTGGACAAGACGCAAGAAGAACAATGTGGCAGCCAAGCGGTCACGGGATGCCCGGCGCCTGAAGGAGAACCAGATCACCATCCGGGCGGCCTTCCTGGAAAAGGAGAACACGGCCCTGAGGACGGAGGTGGCAGAGCTACGCAAGGAGGTGGGCAAGTGCAAGACCATCGTGTCCAAGTATGAGACCAAGTATGGGCCCTTGTAACCCGTGCCCCTGCCCGGGCGGGGCACTCCCTGCCCCTCAGACCTCTGCCTGGGGATCCCAGAACCCCACACATGCGTGGAGACTTAGGACTCGTCGTGGGTGCACAGCGGCTCCCGTGCTCCAGGTGTGTTCACGTCTCAGCTTCATTATAACCTGGCCAGCGCACAAGGCGACCTCCCGGGGGCAGCCTCCCCTAATGGGGAACATGAAAGAATCTACATAGAGAAGAACACCCCACATTTCTGTTCCTGGATGTCCTGGTTGCATCAGAAGGGACCTCTGGAGGATACATCTCCTTCACGGGATGGTCAGGCTTCCCCGACTCCCCTTGGTCTCTAGTCCAGGCTGCCGAGGCCATCTCTGCAGAATGAGTCATGGTCATTGTCACCCTTATGTCTTCTCAGGTAGCAGGTGCATTTCCACTTGGGGTGTGTCTGTCACACACCTCTCCCTCTCTGGAAAGTCTGAGAAATGTCCATTTCCATCTCCTTGGAGGCAGAAAGACACACCAGCTCCACTATTAAGTATGTGCAGGGCAGGGCAGCAGGCCTGGGGCAGGGGGACCCGGGTTGGAGTCTAGGTCTGGGCCTACAGCAGAAATCGCCACACATTCTCAGCCCTGCACCCTCTTTGTCTTTTGACTCTGACCTGGGCTTGGGGAGCCAGTCAGGAGGCCTGGGGATGGACTCTATCTGGCCTGCTGTAGAGGGCTATTCCCAGGGTGCTGGTTCCTGGGCCCTGGTGGCCCATGCAGGAGGAGGCCTTTGTATCTCCTCTCCGGGCCCATCCTGGAGGCCATCTGAATTTCTTTTGTCCCATTCAGTGGCCTCTAGGCTGCCATTTCTCTTCACCCAGTAACCATTCTTAGATCTTGGATTTAAAAGGAAAACCTTCCTCGTTAGGAAGTTTTAATTTCCTGGACTCAGCGTGCAGCTTCCGCATGGTGTTTGGAAAACTGGCTGCCATAGCCTCTTCTGGTGTGGGCACGAGCATGGGGCTTGTTTCTTGACAAACCCCTTTGTTTTCTTGCTCTGCTCACCAGTGTGGCCTAGGCCAGAGTCTCTTCTCCCTGAGGGCAGGTCTGTCCTCTGTGTTCTTGATCAGATTCCTCCTGCCTGATGCCCAGAGGTGTCTGCAGGACAGGACACCTGGGCAGGAGCCACTGAGGTGATAGTGTGACTCTCACAGAGTAACAGGATCTGGGACGTCCTCAAGGGGCTAGGCTCTCCCCTCAGTCTTGGCCAGGAGTCAGGGGCCATCCACACAAGCCTGGCCAAGTGCAGATCAAAGTTTGGATCTGGGACTTCACCACCACATGGCTGCCTCTCTGCGTGCAGCTGGACCATCTTTTTGCTCCTCCCAGAAAATGACTTGAGGAGAGTCATGGAACCCTTTCTCTTTTGGGTCAGCTGGGGCACTCCTGATGGCTGTTACTTGCTCAAGGCGGGCAATCTGTGAAGAAGAGGCAGAGGTGGTAACAAGTGCGCTTTGTCATACTTAACACTGGCTTTATTTAAGGTAGTGGCTCAGTCCTGGGGCCCAAATCTAAAGACTTCTGACAGATGTTAAGATTAGAGGCAGCATCTCTAGCCCTGGACTGCACCCCAGGGATGCCATGGCCTCCTCTGGGACCTGCACATTCTCCTCTCGGGAGCCTTGACAAGGGTCCTGGAGGCTAAGGGAGGGCTGGCCCCCCCTCCCACTAGGCACCTGACTTTTACTTCGTGGTTCTCTAGAAACCATGTGCACACTTTTCACTCTGTGGTGATGACACAGGGCCATTGCATCCAGCATGTCAGTGTCCTGCCCGGGCCACTAGCACGCCTGCCCGGCGTTCACCCTCTGGCCTGGCTGCTCGCCAAGAGGGAGTTCTCATTCTGTTATTGGTGGACAAGCCTTGAGCTGGAAAGCTCTTCAATTTATTTTTGGCTAGAAAGTAATGTTTGTGTTTTTCTAGTTTTATGTTTTTTAAGGATGGACACCTATTCTGTCCCAACCCCAGTGGATGGGATGGGGACTTGACATCTCTCCACATCCCTCCTCTGCCTGTGCGACTCGCTGCCTCCTCCCAGGAACATGGGGTCTGGTTCCTTCCCAAAGTGTTTGCTAGGAAAGAGTGCAGCTGCTGGGCTCTCAAGAGTCCCTTGATTAATCTGGCAAGGACAGGAAGGAGCATGACCACAGGTTGACATTCTGGGTCCCTTCCCCTGAGCTAGGCCTTGCAGAAAGACTTGGTGCCTGCTCAGTGTCTTGAAGATGGAGCTGACAGCCAAAGACAGAGGCCCCTGTGCACAGGTCTTTGACATCTTCTTAAGCGTGCCAGTATGGAGGAGCTGCTCACGCCAGCCTTTTGGTGGGCTGGCCTGGGGCTGGGGCGAGCTGTCCACACCTTGTCTTCAGTTTTGTGGCAGCCTTATCGCAGTCTTGAATCAGACAAATCATAAATGAGCTAAAATATTTCAAGAATGTACATATAAGAAATGCCTATCCAGATATAGAAATCCTTCTGTTTAGGGAGAGCCAGCAGCCTAGGGAGGACCAGGGTAATCGTGCCCTGGCCAGAGGACGAGCTCTGCCACGTGACTCCTGAGGCCTGGGAAGGATGGCAGGTTGGTGACAGGCATGGGCAGGCTCCTTTGTGCCAGCTGAGTGGCTGTCCACACAACCCTTGATACAGAGGGCCATGGAGCTTCCCGTTTTCATGGAAGAGCTCCACCCTAGCTCCTGTAACATCTGTTCATAAGTGCAATAAATTTTTCTAGAAAATGGTGAAGATGACTCCAGGTGGAGAATGCTGTCTTTTGGTGTTGGGGATGCCAGAACACCACTTGGTTTTATTTTTCTAAGTGCATGTGACAAGAGTGTGTGGGGCTCTGCATCCTCCCTTGGGAGCTGGCACCCCAGCATGCCCCTCCCCTGTACCGTGTGTGTTGGGGAAGGAGGAAAGAGAAGATCCCTTCTCAGCTGGAGAGGGGCACAAGCAGACTCAGCCCATTGGCCTTATGTGCGTGTGCGTGTGTATGTGTGCGCATGTGCGCGCGACTGTGTGTCTGCTGGTGGGCCGGAGTGATGATGTGGGGAGCGAAGCCGGGAATGTATCCTTTTCAAAATTAAATATTTTGAGACGAGAATTTTGCAACTGTCTGTCATTCCCTGTTCTCTTCCTGGGGTTCCTTTCTGTGTGTGTTGGGTTAGGAGCTTGAGAATCCAGCCCAAAAACTTACGTCCCATTAGAATCACACTCCAGACACGCCTCTCAGTTTCCTTATCTGTTGGGAGTAATTCATCTACCAGACAGAAGCAGTGTGGACAGATAAAAGCACTGTTCAACCATTAGGTAGGTGGGGGGCTGCCTGCAAAAGTGTTTCCCAAACACTTGACGAAATTTAAACAGAGAAAGTCCTCTCTTCCTCTGGATGTATTTTCTGTCTGTAGTCATGAGACGGTCACAGTTCAACACAAACAGGTGCAGCCATGTTCGGGGTGCTAGCACTGTTACTGCTGACAGAGTGGCAGTGTTGGTGTCCCTCGGTCCCTTCTCACGCTGGCCTCCATCCATAGGGACTCAGGTGCACCAGCCTAGGCTGAGCCTGCCATGAGCCCCAATCCCTTCCTGACCACCACACCCCACGTCTCCCGTCCCACTTCCTTCCTCAGTCCACCCTTCATAGGCAAGACACCGCACCTTCCTGAGCTCTCTGCCCTGGAAGGCCCTGTGGTTGGGGAGACCAGGAGTCATTTCTCATTTTGCTTATGAACATAAAGTGCATTGGAAGTTTGAAAACAGAGTAGGAAGGGGTAGTCTTTTTATTGTATTTGTTTATTGCCATACTGGGGATTGAACCCACCACCGAGCTACATTCCCCTGCCTCTTTGATTTTTTTGATACAAGGTTTCCCTGAACTGCCCCGGGTGGCCTCAAACTTGCGAACACCCTGCCTTAACCTCTTCAATAGATAGGTATATGACACCATATCTAGAAAGATAGATTAGAAAATAGACACATTGCAGGCCAAACACTGAGGCTCAGGAAGACCAAGTAATGTGCCCCAAATCACAGCAGGGGAGCTCAAATCCAAACCCAGACCGAAGAGGGTGACCTCCCTCAGACAGATCCCCCGTGGCTTTGGGCTCTGCCACAGCCTGCTAGCCAGCTGCCCACCTCTAGGTCAGCACTGTCCTGTCTTCAGCTGGTCCCGGCTCTGCGAGCACTGGCAGCTACATCAGCCCTCAGCCCCAGGGAGGCTGCTGTCACTTTATGGGACTTCATTCGAGAACACAGTTTGGTACTAGAGCACTTGCCTTCTGTGCTCAATGCTCTGGGTCCGACCACCACCACCAAAAAGAATATTTTATTCAACAGATACTTACTATATGCTTGTCTTTTTGTCAGCCATGGCTCCTGCCCTTATAGTGTCTTAGAAAAAGCAAACATTTGGTGGACAAAAGTACAAAGTCCAGGCATGGTATCACATACCTATGATTCCAGCACTCAGGAGGCTGAGGCAAAAAAATCACAAGTTTGAGCCCATCTTGTACCATTTAGTACTTTAGCAGAACTTTGTCTCAAAATAGAAAATTAACCAAAGGGCTGGGATATAGCTCAGTGAGAAGGACCTGGGTTCAGTCCCAATGACTGGGGGAAAGAAAGATTGTGTTAAGGGTTACAAGAAGAAGAGAATTGGGTGGATGGGGCTGGGGAAGACTTCTCTGGGTTTCCCTGAAGCTGAAACCAGGACAAATGGGTGTAACTTGTCCCCATGGTCCCAAGCCAGAGGCCTACAGGCAGCTTCTGCACTGGTCCAGGTGCCTCAGTGTCTACACAGCAGGCCAAAGTGATAAAGCATAAGGAGAGGAGTTGTGGGAGGACCCAGGCTGCTGCAACCCAACACCCCTAGGCCCTTGTCCCTGAGGTTGGAAATAGGATGAGACACCAGGTGGGACAAAGCAAGAGTCAGATCTTTAGGCAAAGGCCTTGCTCAGCCCCATCCATCCCTGGGTCCAGAGGTGAGTAGGAGACCCCCAGATCCTAGAAAGCCCTTCCCTGAGATTTGCCATGCTGAGGGCTGTGTCAACCCACCCAGCCAGGGCCTGTTTAGCCCACTGCATTTTCCACTCTGCAAACACTGTCACTATCACTCCAGGCAGAGATAGTGCAACGATGGGAGACCCAGGGGCCACGGTGGGCATGAAACAAAGCTCTAAGGCGCTCTGGCTGCAGGCCAGACAGTCCTGCATGCAAACCACCTCCATCACCAACTTGGGGGGAGATCCTCGCCAACCCCTTCCTCCCCCCGCCCCACTTCGTTTTCTGATCTACTGAATGGGACCCCAGCCTCAAAAGGCTGTCTCGAGCATCACCTGGAATGGGGTGGACACTAGCCTGGGGGAGCTAGAATGGTGGCCCTGGTGTAGAAGGTACCAACCTATGCTGGTGTCACCCCCAGTCTAGCAGCTTGGGGAGGTGTCTCGGGCGGGAGTGATGGAGCCTGGGGCATGTTCCTCCTCTTCCCTGAGCTACTTCCCTCATACAGCAGAGACTAGACAGGCTGCCCAGATAAAGTGCGCACCTGACATGATGCGGCTCATTAACTCCGATCTCCCAGCCGCCCCCAACTCCCTGGAGGACAAATTTCCAAAGCTGCACAGATGCCCTCTTCCTTGGCTGCGCCCTGCTCACTGCCGAACAGGCCTTCCCACACCGTCCCTCGGCTGTGCCAGGCTGGTCCAGCTGGCAGCTCCTGACGTCAGCAGCTAATCTGGGAAAGCTGCCAGCAGAGGGGGAGCAGCAGGAGAGAGGAGAAGCAGCCTCACGGTGGGCGCCCCCGTTCGCACCGTGCCTCACTTGGGCCCGTTCTGGCCTCCCAACCGTGCAGGATTAGGTGAGCGCCAAGCATAGCTGAAGGAGCCACTCCCCTCCTCCTCCTAGCGGGCAGGGGCTTGCTCTGCCTCAGGTCTGGCTGCCGCCAAGGGCCCTTCTGGCTGACAGAAGAGCGCCCTGGTGCTGCTTCCTGAGCAGGAGGCACGGAGACCACTCTCACATCCTTACGATCACCCAGCCTTGGTTCACAGAGCAAGAAGCTGACTCAGGGAGGTCTCAGGCAGCATCAGCTGAACAGCCTGGAGAATCAAACCCAGGGTCCTGTGCTGCTGAGTCCTGGCTCTTTGGTTTGGGGTTTTGTTTGCTTGTTTCACTAGTTGGTTTTGTTTTTTAAACTAGGATTGAGGGGCTGGAGAGATGGCTCAGTGGTCTAAGGCACCTACTTAGAACAAGCTTGGCAAAGCATCAGGGACCGCGGTTCAATCCCCCAGCACCACATGCCAGCCAGCCCCGCCCCCTGGTGGGCTGAGCTGGCCACACACACACACCACATTCTCTCTCTCTCTCTCTCTCTCTCTCTCTCTCTCTCTCTCTCTCTCAAATAAATAAAAATAAAAAAATAAATAAATAAACTAGGATTGAACCAGGGCCTTCTGAGCTACGTGCTCAGCAGTCCATGCCTCTTAAAATAGGATCTCAGAATCACTAAGTTGCACTGACTGGGCTCGAACTTGCTATCCTTCTGCCTCAGCCTCCCAAAGTGCTGGGATCACGGGCTTGTACCAACATGTCCTGCTGACCTGGCTCTCTTTGCCATCTGTCATCTCCTGACAGTACAGGCAGTGCTGGGCCTGTCCATGCACTGCCAAAGCAGCCAGGATAGAGGTATTGGCTGACCTCTATCCTGGTGATAGAGGTGACATCTGTCTCCCTGTGTATGACCTGAACCACCCTGGCCAGCAGCGCAGTGCTCAGATCCAGCTGTCAGCAACAGGAGAAGACATGGTTGTCCTACTAGCTGGGTCAGGACCTTCACAGGGACCCCACAGGGCACATAGAGAAAACAGAAGCTGAAAGAAAGTGACCTCCCCGAGGACACACTGGGTCTGCACTCCAGCCTCTCACTTGATCCCCTCATCCAACTGGTCACAGAGTCTCGGAGCCCACCCTTTCCCTCACTCATACTATACCCTGCCCTCTCCCTCCCACTCTTGCGCTCACTTTTTATTTTTTTGCCTTGACCTCTTGAGTGCCATAGTCAGAGGCTTTGGATGACAAGGGTCTTGGAAGTTGTCACATTTGGGGCCTCCCTAAGTGGATGTGAAAGAGACCCAGAAAAGGAAAGGAACTATCTGTGGGTACAGACAGAAATATGGGACTCAGAGTCAGTGTGGTATTGCTTTCCTATGATTACTGTACTCTGGGAGGCTGAGGCAAGAGGATCTCATGTTCAAGTCCAGCCTGGACAACTGGGTAACTTAGCAAGACCCTGTGCCAAAATACAAAAAGGACTGGAGATCTAGCTCAATGTAAAGACCCTATACTCACAGAAAAGAGAAAGAGAGGGAGGGAAAGGGGTAAGGATATAAAAAGACTGCTTAGGCAAGCCCAGGGACCAGAGTTCGATCCCTGGTCCACATGCCATGCTGGCCCTGAGACCAGGTGTGGTGGTGCACGCCTGTAATCCCAGTGCTAGAGAGGCTGAAAGCAGAAGGATCACTGAGTCCAAGCTGCATAGTGAGACCCTGCACCAAATATATAAAAAATAATACAATTTTAAAGGATATAAAAAGAATTAAGATATGTACATGTTCCACCTCCCCACAAGGAGTGTGATCAGAATGTACTACAAACATGTACTGATAAAAATAAATTCTTGCAAAAAAAAAGGAAAAAAACCCATTCAGGATAAAGAGTAGGGTAAGTAGGGCCAGGTGGTGGGCCTGGAAGGTGGAGGTGTCCCTGTGTCCCTACCCTTGCTAAACTCTAGCTCACCCCACATCGCCCATCCTGTCCCGATTACTTGGGAAAGGACCCTGTTCTCTTTCCTCCAGGGTCATCACTCCCTCTCTCTTCACTGTGTCATTCCACCATCCCATGCACAGACTGAAAAATCTCCAGTCCTAGCCAAATAAGGTGGTGCAAACCTGTAATCCCAGCACTGTGGGAGGTTGAGGCAGGAGGATTACAAGGACTGCACAAATCCCACCTGGGCAATTTGGTGAAATCCTGCCTCAAAATTTTAAAAAACCTTTAAAGGGCTGAGGACGTAGCTTAGTGAAACCCTCTGGGTTCAATCCTACTACCACCCAAAAATGAAAGCCTCTATTCTAAAACATTAAAATACCAACTCCCCGCCGCTCCAGCAAGCCCCTGGGAGCTGTGGTCCACATTTTCAGCCTCTTCTTGTTCTCCTTGGAGCCCTCCTGCCCCTCCAGCCAGATTTGGAGCCCCTGACACTGCTGGGCAGAAGCCACCCTCCTCAGAGTCTCCAGATCAGCTTGGTCACTGCTCAGGGACATCTCCCTGCGCCACATGGGATTCAGCCTCCCCCTGAAACGCTCCCTTCCCTGGGCTCCAGGGTCTCCCCTCTCTGGGCTGTCCCTTCTCTGTCTCCTCAGAAGATCCTGTGCTCTGCCCGGTGCACTGGCTGCGTACACTCCCTGGGTGATGTGTCGGGCCCTGGGGCAGGAGTTCCAGCCACACCCTGAATACCTCCTCTTGTGTTTCCCTGGCCCCACCTCTGCACCTCTGCTTTGAGCCTGGTTCCTTTGTCCACCTCCCTGCCTGGCACTGCCACCTAGGTGCCATGCAGTATCTTTTAGACAGGGTTTTGCTGTGTAGTGCAGACTGGCCTTGAATTCACTGTGTAGCCCAGACTGGCCTTGAACTTGAAGTAGTCCTCCTGCCTCAGCCTCCAGGGCCACCACACCCGGCTGCTACACAGTATCTTGACTTTAGTTTGCCAAAGGCAGCGCTTGGTCTCCTCCAAACCTGCTGCTGGCACATCTTCCCTTCAAAGTAATGCGCGCCACCATTGCTCAGGTGTGGGGATTAAACCTAGAGCCTTCACCCTGAGCTACATCCCCAGTGCTTTCTACTTTTATTTTTTATTTTAAGACAAAGTCTTCGTGCCAGCCCCGGCCCCGGGGCACACTGAGCTGGGCGATTGAGACGGCATGGTAGCATGTGCCTGTAATCCCAGCACTTGGGAGGCTATAAACAGGACGATCACTACGAATTCGATCTTTGGAGTGAGACCCTGTAAACTCTGTACTACAGGTTTTTCTTTTTGGCGGAACCGGGCATTGAACTCAGGCCCTTGAGCTTGCAAGGGAAGCACTTATTCTACTGAGCCATCTCCCCATCTCCCCAGTGCCCAGAGTCTTGTTAAAGATGCTAGATTGTCTGGGCTGGGCTTGAATTTGAGACCCTCCTGCCTCAGCCTCTTAGTGTTCTAATTGCAGGTCTATATCACCACCATCTTAGAGTCATCAAAGTCGCTCTCCACCTGACCTGTGCTCCCCTCAAGTTTCCTTGGCCTCTCTTCTAGAACCTGGGTATGGGCCTAGCCTAAATGTCTCCACAACCTAGGGCTTGGGGCCGACTGTGCCAGGTCTGGCTGTGGCAGGAGGGGTGTGTCACCACCAGGTGGCGCTATAGACATGCCCTGGGGAGTGACCTAGGTCACGCCTCCTGATCTGTCCTCTCAGCAAAGCTCCCCCCACTTCCATGCCAGGTGACGCCATGGGCACCAGCTGACCCAGTCCCTGCCCTGCCTGCCTCTCATGGCTACTGGCAGGTGCAACCTAGAATGCCCGCAGCGCCTGACAGTGAGGAGGCTGCTGCTCCCCTGAATTTACAAGCTCTGTCCCCAGAGGGAGGGGACATGAAGGAGGAGGTGATGGCAGGGCAAAAGCCCAATGGAGCGAGCATTTGAGTTGAGGACCCTGCTGAGACCTTGGGCTGGGAGCTGCGGGTTGAGCCTGCTTTGGAGCCCATCCCATCACCCCAGTTGTCTGCCTGCTTTTGACAAGTTTGGCCCTGAGCCTCAGTTTCCTCATCTGTCAAAAGGAAATAGTAAATTGGGCAGCACTCTGGGGGGCTGAGGCAGGAGGATCAAAAGCTCAGCCCCAGCCTGGCAATTTAGCAATTTGGTGAGAACTTGTTTTAAAGAAGAAGAAGAAGAAAAAAAAAAAAAAAAAAGGCAGGGGTGTGGGCCTGGTGATGTAGCTTCGTGCAAAGACCCAGGGCTCAATCCCCAAGACCACAGAAGAAAACAAAAACAAACCCGAAGCTCTGTGTGGGGGTATCAAGTTAGACCTGCTGTATCAGTGAGGCTGAGGGACTTGGGGGCTTACCTGAGTGTTGGGCCCTGTGTGGGTCAGGAAACCAGGGCCCTTGGGAAGCCAGCATCCTGCCCTGCTCAGTCGGGGAGCGAGGTCCCCGGGCCTCACCTCCAAGGCAGCGGCCTGAAATGCCCGAGTTTCTGCATTTGAGTGTCTGTGGGCACCCTGGGTGGCAGGGTCAGAGAAGGAGTTTGTGTGTGTACATGCACACAAGTACATGTACCTTGGCAGGGGGACCAGGGACCCTGGGGTGCCAGGGGCTTTCATCAGCAAGCCAGGAGCACACGCAGGGCACCTTCGCAGTCAGTAGTGATGGCAGCACCCATGGGGGCGCAGGGTGAAGGTGCTGGGTCTTCCCTTTCCCTCAGTAGTTCCTTATTTGCATGGGATTTGCATACATCTGCATTTAGCCCATATACCAATAACGTAAAGGGTGACAGGCATCAGCTACAGAGGCCCAGCCTCTTTTTTTTTTTTTTTTTTTTTTTGTACTAATTGAACCCAGTAACAGCACTGAGTTACATCCCAAGCCTCTTTTAAATTTTTATTTTGACAGTCTTACACTAAGTTGGTAAGTTGCTCAGGCTGGGTTCAAACTTTTTTTTTTTTTTTGCAGAACCAGGGATCGAACTCAGGCCCTTGCACTTGCCAGGGAAGTGCTTATTCCACTGAGCCATCTCCCCAGCCCTGGGTTCAAACTTTGAAATTTTGATCCTTCTGGTTTAGCCACTGTCTCCCTCAGCTCCCTGTGCACCTCTGGACTTGAGACCACTTGGCAGGCAGGGGCTGTGTCACATGGGTGGGCAGGGTAGTTGCCTGGCCAGTACCTTTACCCTCAGGACATGAGGGTAATGTTAGACTCTGCTGCTAGCTGAGCACGTGCCAGATGTCAGGCCCAGTGCTGGTGCTCATCCTCCCCGCCCCCCGCGTTCAGCCATCCAACTGAGAATCCTCCCGAGGGTCCCATCCTACTTGTAGGGAAAGAAAATGATTTGTGCAAAGTCACCAGCTATGGAACCGCAGGCGAGATTCAGAGTGAGATCTGTCTGCATCTAGGTCTCTGTCCTTATTCTATGTGCAGTACTGAACTGAAATGTCAAGAAATGGAGTTTAGCATACCTGCAACCCCAGTGCTGGGGAGGCCGAAAACAGGAGGCTCACTACAAGTCCAAGCTGCACAGGAGACCCTGGGCCAAATACATAAAAAATAAATAAAAGAAAGAAACGGAGTTTATAAACTGGGCATATAGCCAAGGCTAGATAGAGACCCTGTTTCAAATCATACATGTCTACAAGCCCAGCACGCTGGGAGGCTGAGGCAGGAAGATCACAAGTTAGAGCACAGCCTGGCAATTTAGCAATTTGGTGAGAACTTGTTTTAAAGAAGAAGAAGAAGAAAAAAAAAAAAAAAAAAAAGGGGCTGAGGCAGGAGGATCAAAAGCTCAGCCCCAGCCTGGCAATTTAGCAATTTGGTGAGAACTTGTTTTAAAGAAGAAGAAAAAAAAAAAAAAAAAAAAAAAAAGGCAGGGGTGTGGGCCTGGTGATGTAGCTTCGTGCAAAGACCCAGGGCTCAATCCCCAAGACCACAGAAGAAAACAA
>NW_004524732.1:5922110-5924515 GCF_000260255.1 Octodon degus
TGGAGTTTGATCCCCAGGCCTGCCATACTGGCCCTGGCCTGCCATACTGGCCCCACCCCCGGGGCATGCTGAGCCAGTGATTAAGACTGGGTGTCGTGGTACGCCTGTAATCCCAGCCCTTGGGAGGCTGTAAACAGGTGGATCACTATGAGTCTGGTCTAGTATTGAGACCCTGAACACCCTGTAGACCCTTCCCTAAAATACAAAAAACAACAACAACAGACTGGTAGCTGAGCATGGTGGTGCATGCCCTGTAATGGCAGCACTCAGGAATGCGAGGCAGTAGGATCATAGCAAGTTTGAGGCCAGCCTGGGCTACAAAGTGAGTACAAGGCCAGCCTAAACTACATAGTGAAACCCTGTCTCGGAAAAAAAAAAAAAAAAAAAAAGCTGAAATGTAGCTCTGTGCAAAGGCTCTGGGTTTAATTCCTAATACCAAAAGGAAAGTGTTTAAAAATTAATCCAGAACCAGTCCTGGTGGCACACACCTGCAATCCCAGCACTCAGGAGGCTGAGGCAAAAGGATCCTAAGTTTGAGGCCAGCCTGGGGTACAGAACAAGATCCTGTATCACATGATCAAAAAGAATTCAGGGTTTAAGCACCTGCCTGGCAAGCACAAGGTTCTGAGTTCTATCCCCAGTACCACAAAATATAAAATAAAATAAAAAGAATTCAAATCAAGCTTTGGTGACTGCCCCAAACAAGACCCAGTTGGGAGTTACAGGGGTCCACAGCTCGTGTGATGGTCCCAGCTCTGGCTGGCTGTGAGACCTTGCACAGCCCCTGGCCCATACCTCACATAGTCTGGGATGGGCCTTTGGGAAGCTAGGCAGGCAGTGAGATGGGGAGGGTGGGGAGCTGGCCAGGGCTGGGGAGTTTAAAAATAAACCTGTCAGCTACAGTCTCAGCTCCCAGGGCCTGGTGACATCATTGGGGCACAGGATGTCCCTGGCAGGGGCTGGGAGTGACAGAGGGGACATGTTGAAGGGAGGGCAGAAAGGTCTGCAGTTTGTGTCCCCAGGAGGTGAAGCCTGCCGGGGTTGTTCTGGGGCTGAGGGCCTGCCAACCACCCTTTCCCAAAATTTGGACACATTCCATTCTGCATAGGGAAAGTGAGGTGTAGGGAGGGTATCAGGGACCTGAGGTCTCACTTTGGAATCAGGCAGCTCCAGGACAAAAGCCAGCAGTGCTGGCCCTCTGGGGTGGCTCTGGAAGCCTGGTGGCCATGGTGGAAGGACTTCTTGGATAGAGACGGGGGACACCAAGTAAGCATATGCCTGGCCCTGGGCTGGATGGGCTGCTCAGAACCGGCATGCTGCCCCTGGCCCCTGCTCCTCTCTGACCTCTTCGAGAGTGACTGATTCTGGTTTTGTTGAGACAGGGCCTACTATGCAGTTTATGCTGACCTTGAACTCACTGTGTAGCCCAAACTGGCCTCAAATTACTGCCTCAGCCTCCCCAGCACTGGGATTACAGGCACCTACCACCATGCTGGACTGAACATTGTTTCCTAGAGCACTGTGTATTTCCCAAATGTATAAAGTGGTAGGTTCCAGGCCCAGCAGGGACCAGGGCTGATGGGAGCGGGGGAGAGAGCGGTCCAGAGCTAAGGTAGAGCCTTGGTCGGGCTGTGCAGGACACAGCCTTGTGCTCTTCCCCACTTCCCCTCCCCTGCCCCCAGAACAGCCCTTCCCACTCCCTGCCCTCAGCCTGCCTCTGAAGCACAGCCTCCATCTGAGCTTCAACTGTACCCCAGCGTTCCCAGGTCCTTAAAGCGTTTACTATTTCAGGCCTCGGAGCCTCTGAACAAGCTGTTCCACCGCCTGAAATGACCCCTCTTGCATCTGCCCAGAAAACTCCTGTTCGTCCTACAGCTTTCAGCTTGGAGCCGGCCCTGTGCCATCAGCCAAGGGTTAAAACTATGACTGCCAGCCAGGTTCGCTGCCTGTCTCTCTTCCTGCACCTACAGCCTTCTTGGGCGAGGCCTGGATTTTATTCGTCTCTCTGCTCATCGCTAGTGCCTGGAAAGAGCATTAAATCGGCTCTTGCTTCCGCGCCCCTTTCTCCTGCGACCCCAGGGACACCCTTGTCTCGAACCCTGCTTTAGGGGGCCGCCCGGAGAACAAAGATCTTAAAGGTGTGGCCCACGATGCGCCCCGGGGCCAGTCACCTGCCCCCTTTCCTCTTGTCGTAAGGCCCAGGCGGCCAGCCCGGATCCAAACGGCGTGGAGACTGCCAGAAGGCCCCCTTCCCCCGAGGCCCGAGTCGCGGGGAAAGTGGCTCCCAGCCGTACAAAGTAGGCAGGGGTATAATCGCGCCTGGGCTTGGGACGACCCGGGTTTTGATCTTCCAGCATCGCGCCAAAAAGCGCCAAGGCGGCACGCGGGAGGGGGTTGCCCACGTC
>NW_004524732.1:5925430-5926611 GCF_000260255.1 Octodon degus
CTGTGCTTTGCTAAGCTTGTTCTAAGTAGGTGCTTTAGACCACTGAGCCATCTCACCAGCCCCTCTTTCTTTCTTTCTTTCTTTCTTTCTTTTTTTTTTTGTCTTGCTGTGTAATCCAGACCAGCCTTGAATTCATGGCAGTCCTTTTGCCTCAGCCTCCCAAGTGCTGGAATTTCAGGCTTGCAGCACCACACCGGGCTCTGTCACCTGTTTTATTATTATTAATTATTATTATTATTATTATTATTATTATTTTGCGGAACCGGGGTATTATTATTATTATTGTATTTTTAGTAAGGGCCTACAGGGTCTTACTACATAGATCGGAATCGTAGTGATCCACCTGTGTTCAGCCTCTCAAGAGCTGGGATTGCAGGCCTTCACCAACACACTCAGTCTCGATTGCGCTCCTAGCTCATCGCAGGGGGCAGGGCCAGCAGGGCATGCCAGGGATCAAACCTAAGCAGGAGCTTTAGTCTGCTGAGCTATTTGGCCGCCCCAGCTCAGAGGTTTAAAGCACCTGCCTAGCTAAGCGCAGGGACTGCAGTTTGTCCCCAGGACCACATGCTGCGCCAGCCCCGCCCCCAGGGCAGGCTGAGCTGCGCGCGCACACCCACACCCACACACAAGGTTCTGGAGGGGGTATGTGGTCCACAGGTGTAATCCTACCACAAAGGAAGGAGGATCTTTGGGGCCAACCTGGACCATGTAGTGAGGAGACTGTCCCAAAACAAACAAGAAAGAAAAAAAAGCAAGAACAAAAGAGAAAAAAGTAGGTTCTGGGATACAAGAGGTATCACTCGGATTGGGGACATCACACCTGTTTCCCTTGCTTCCTTCTCAGGCTACCTGCAGAACATCAGTGTCACCGTAGAGGTCCCCACTTAGCCCTGGTCTGTGAGCCCAGGACTGTGTGCTCATCTTAGCTCTCTGAACAGTATATTTTAGGGAAGGGTCTATAGGGTGTTCAGGGTCTCACTACTAGATCAGACTCATAGTGATTCTCCTGCTTACAGCCTCCCAAGAGCTGGGATTACAGCTTCCCACGTGCAGCCCCTGTGCCTGCTTGCAGGCGCTTTCATCCACTGAGCTCTTTGGCCAACCCTTTCTCTGAACAGCATGAGAAGAGAATTAGTGTCCTTTTACAAAGGACAGAGCAACTGTTCCATCTGGTGACCGAG
>NW_004524732.1:5927456-5928510 GCF_000260255.1 Octodon degus
CTTTTCTTTTTTTTTCCCCCTAAACCTGGGGCTGATCTCAGGCCCTTGCGCTTACCAGGGAAGTGCTTATTCCACTGAGCCATCTCCCTGACCCCTAAGATCCTTTCTTAACATCAACAACAACAACAAAGGGCTGGGTTTCTGAGAGACTGTGACCTACCCAGTGTCACAAAGCCAGTGAGAGACAGGCCAGCTTGTGTGTGTGTGTGTGTGTGTTTGTCTTTTTGAGACAGAGTCTCACTGTACAGTTCAGGCTGGCTTCACACTCACATTGATCCTCCTGCCTTAGCCTCTCGAGTGCTGAGATTATAGGCATGCACCAGCATTTGCAGTGTCTGCACTCTGGCAGAATTTAGCCCAGATGAGGGCTGCTGTGCTGATATGGGAAGACAAAGGCATAAAGTTTAGAGAGAATGCTGAAGCTGAGGCCCTGCAGGGTGCCACAGGCCCTGCCTCTAGAGTTGGCCCTCTCCACCCAGAGTGGCAGGCCAGGCAGTAAGGACAAGCCCTTTGCCCACGCCGCTCCCCTCCACCCAATCGGCCAGCTGCCCATCCTCTCTGCCAGCCACTGTTCCCTGTCAGCCGCCAAACTGGGGCACAGTCCAGGACATTGTGTCCAGAGAGAGGTCCTACCCCCTCTCCCAAGAGTGGCACTGACCCGCCCACCCCCAGGCCTTGGGCCAAGCTGGTCTATCCCCAGCCCTGCCATGGACTGAAGACCAGAAGTGCCTGCACAGAAGCTGGGAGCGTGCCCACCTTGCCACCTTGCTTGATGCCACAAGGCCAACCCCAACCAAGTCCATGGCTCAGGCCCCCAGGTGCCTCTTGGGAGCAACCCACCAGGCTCCTGAGAATGTTTTGTTTTGTATAGGGATCAAACTCAAGACCTTAGTGCCGGGGGCTGGTGAGATGGCTCAGTGGTCTAAAGCACCTACTTAGAACAAGCTTAGCAAAGCACAGGGACCGCAGTTCAATCCCCCAGCACCACATGTCAGCCAGCCCTGCCCCCTGGTGGGCTGAGCTGGCCACACACACACACACACACACACATAAA
>NW_004524732.1:5928820-5931827 GCF_000260255.1 Octodon degus
TACATTTATTTATTGTGTGTGTGTGTGTGGCCAGCTCAGCCCACCAGGGGGCGGGGCTGGCTGGCATGTGGTGCTGGGGATTGAACCGCGGTCCCTGTGCTTTGCCAAGCCTGTTTCAAGTAGGTGCTTTAGACCACTGAGCCATCTCTCCAGCCCATGTACCATTTTTCTTATTTGATATTTCTTGTGTTTGTTCTTGCTATTTGTTTTGTTTTATTTTTCTATAAAATTAATAAAAATGTAGTCACATTAAAAAAAAAAAAAACCTCAGGACCTTGTGCTTGCCAGACAGGCACTTGTGCTGCTGAGCTATCTCCCTGGCCCCACAAGCCTGTTTTTCTGCCCTTGGCTTCTGTGCTGTTTGGACTCAAGGTGAGAGCCCTTTGGGTAGAGAGCCGGCTGGGTGGGGCCTGTGCGTGGGAGCTGGGCAAAGCCTTGCTCCCTGCTTCACAGATAAGCAAGTCACATTGTGCAGAGAGGGTGAGCCTCCTGCAGAGTCACACAGCTATGGCGGAGACTCGGCAGTGCCAAGCAGCAGGGGCTGAAGGCCAGGGATGGCAGGGCCCATCTAGCGAGGAGGAAGGGACTCAAAGACACAAGCCTGCCCCTTGCGGCTCCTCTGTCCTGTCCAGGACACGAAATAACTGCCACCTCCTAGAGAACTGGTCCCTGTCCCCTGACCCTACCTTGTAGAGGAGGGGTCCCTGACACAGCACTGTGCCACTTCACCTTGTGTGTTTCCTGAAGATGCGTCCACGTGGGTTTTGTCCTTCCTTCCTCCCTCTTTTCTCTTCTTTATTTTGTGTTATTGGGGATGGAACCCAGGGTCACATGCAAGCTAGGCAAGTACTCTATCAAGGAGCTACATTGCCAGCCCTTTTTATTTTTTATTTTGAGACAAGGTCTGGGGTAAGTTGCCCTGGCTGGGCTCAGATTATTAGTATTAGTATTAGTATTAGTATTAGTATTAGTATCATTAATTTTATTTTTTGCAGTACCAGGGATTGAACTCAGGACCTTGCCCTTGTTAGGTAGCCCTTCTGCCGTTGTGGCTCAAATTATGACTCTTCCTGCCTCAGCTTCCCAAGTAGCTGGGATCATGTGCTTGCTCTGGTCTATTGAAGAGTCTATGTACATTCTGATTACAAGCCTTAAAATACATGATTTGTTTTGTTTTGTTTTGTTTTTGGCGGAACTGGGGATTGAACTCAGGCCCCTGCGCTTGCCAGACAAGCACTTATTCTACTGAGCCATCTCCCCGGCCCCTAAAATACATGATTTGGAAATATTTTTTTCTCAGTCTATAGCTTAACATGTTATTTAACAGTGTCTTCCTAAGCTTCCTAAGACAAGTTCTTCATTTTGGTGACATCAATTTCTCCTTTTTTTTTTTTCTTTATGGGTCATGGCTTTGGAGGATGGCTCTGAAATCTTTGCTGATCTGGAGACCTCAGAACTTTCCTCTGCTTTCTTTGGAGTTTTACATGTCTGACCTCTGTGTAGCTCTGGTAGCCCAAAGAAGTCACATACAAGCCAGCTATGGTGGCAAAAACCTGTAATCCTAGCCACTCGAGGCTGAAGCATGGGGGCCGGGGAGATGGCTCAGTAGGATAAGTGCTTGACTGGCAAACGCAAGGATCTGAGTTCAGTCCCCGGTTCTGCAAAATAAAATAAATAAATAAATAAATAAATAAAGAGGCTGAAGCAGAGTAACCTTAATTTCAAAGTCAGTATGGAAAACCTAGTGAGATTCTGTCTCAAAATAAAATTTAGAAAAGTCCTGGAAGTGTAGCTCAATAGTAGAACATTCACTTAGTATGTGTGAGGCCCTGGGTTTAATGCTCAGTATTGCAAGAAAAAAAATTCATTGCTTGACACAAAGGAAGGGCTCTGGGAAGGCTTGTTGATTGAATGTGTGAGAGAAAGCTCTCCCGGGGCAAAAGTGCAGCCCCCAGGTTGCTCAGCGGCAGAATGCTTGCCTAACATGCAGAAGGTCTTGAGTCCCACCCATAGCACTGAGAAAAAATTTCCATCTGGGCTGTAGGGCCCATGGCATGACCCTGGGGCCTCTTCCAGGTCACTTTGTGCCATTACCCTGAGGACCAGAGCTTGTCCTTGCCTCCTCTTGTCCTTTGCAGGATCTAGTCCCTCTGCTGCTCTCTGTTCAACATTTGCCAAGGGATCTTGAAGTCCAGATCCACTTGTCTAAGGGTCACTTGGTCACCAGCCACCATCATTAGTTGCCATTGGCCTTTCTTTTAGTCTTTTTCAGACAAGGTTTTGCCATGCAGTTCAGGTTTTTTGGTTTTTGGTTTTTGGTTTGTTCTTGAACTGGGGATTGAACTCAGGTCCTTGTGCTTGCCAGGGATGTGCTTATTCCACTGAGCCATCTCCCTGGCCCTGCAGTTCAGGTTTTGCTGGAACTTGCTTTGGTGCTGGGATCACAGGTGTGTACACCACACCCAACTTTTTTGTTTGGTACTGAGAATTGGATTCAGGACCTTGCCAGGCAGGTGCTATGCCACTGAGCTATGTCCTTCACCCCCTCTTATTTTTTATTTTGCATGTTTGGTACAGAGTCTCACTACACAGCTCAGACTGATAGTGATCCTCCTATTTTCAGCCTGCCCAGTGCTGGGATTACAGGCATGTGTCACCATGCCTAGACTCTGGCGCCAGGTCAGCCTGGGGCAGGGCCAGTGCAGCATGCGGGACCAGATCCCTCTTTTCTTTTGAGACAGGGTCTTCCTAGGTAGTCCTGGCTGGCTGGCTTTAAACTTGAGATTGTCCTGCCTCTGCCTCCTGAGTGCTGGGATTATAGGCATGTACTACCACACTGCTTAACTGTGACTTTTTTTTTTTTTTTGGCAGAACTGCGGATTGAACTCAGGCTCCTGCACTTGCCAGGCAAACGCTTATTCTACTGAGCCATCTCCCCGGCCCTAACTGTGACTTTTAAGAATGCTTTTTTTCTGGCTGGCTCAGCCTGCCTTAAGGGTGGGTCTGG